>NW_027437536.1:2973404-3275449 GCF_965140245.1 Athene noctua | reverse complement strand
TCAGTCCTGCAGGAATAACCCTCCTCCCTCAGGAGGGTGACAGTAGGGTAAATGCAGCGCTTCACTGCTTCACCACCCTCCAGAGAAAGTTCTCGTTAGCAAGGCAACCCTTGGTCCAAAGTTAACTAGTTATCCGCCCCTGTCCAAGATGCACACTGTCAATCAAACAAACACACTACTGAAGGTGATGCCTGCGATGCTTCTGACAGCACAAGACGTACCACTGATGTAAATTCTATTTGTGCAGAGCACACAGGGATAGAGACTGACTCCTCGTAAAATCTCGTTGCTCTTTTTCTCTGAAGAACGTAAAATCTCATGCTCTGGCACGAGCAGAAAACAGATTTCCCCCTTTTGCAGAAATGAAGCCACTTAAATTTATTGTAGTACTGTAAAACTCGGAATTATTTATTTTTTTTTTTATTCTAGAGCACCAGATGATATACCAAGGTAAAAGCTAGGCTGTGTCCATGATAATCATACCCTTCCTAAAACACATCACTTGGACAACCCTTGGGTATTTACACAGAGTAACTGGGAGATGTTCACACATTTGCATTTAAACATCAAGCTCAGGGAAGCTGTCTTGTTCTTGTATCACTTTCATTATAACACAGCAAGAACACTCTGAAGTATTTCCAAAGGAACATAACTTAGGAAACAACCACTTTCATTACATGCGACAAAGCCACATTTTTTAGACTAAAACATAAACAGTTTAATTAAAAAATATTATGTAATAAATTAATAGTTTTATCTCCTCTCTGAACTGAGAATCTTTATCTCCTTTCTGAACTCAAAAGTAATTAATCAGCCTTTATATTCCTAATAGTCCCATAATCTGTAAATATAAAAATTCAGATGCAAGAGGAAGTAAATGCCGATGAAGAGTCAGCAGAAGGGAAGGAGAGGCGCTCTCTTTAACCCCTCGGAAAGATACTACACCAGTGCAATGAATGCAGTAAACGTCACAGCAGCTCTATAAATTCAGATGTTGCCTTTGAATACCTCTGCTGGCAACTGGAGTCCTGCATCCAGCATGCTGTTATCCCAAATGTCATCCTACTGGAGGAAAGGCTTAAACACACCTGTAGGTGATCAAAATAAAAGTTAGAGGAAGATTAAAGATTGCTGAGCATACTTCAGAAACACCTGGGCAAAGCCTGGAAGGGAACAAAACTTCCCTCTAGCTCTTGCCAGACTTCAGTCCAGGTTTCTAAAAGCCATGCCTTGGCTGGCTGAAGCCAAGAGGAACGTCCAAGGAAATTCAGTTTTGGCTTCTTAATTCTCTCTGAAAATTGTCCACGCTGGTCTGTGACAGACCCCCAAGATGATGATGCGTGTATCGGGTACATGTAAGCCCAAGGCTGAAGTAATTTTTGCAACACAAATTCATAAACTTAATTTTATTTCCATTTTGATTAAGAGCAACACACTGTAAAAAAGTAGTAATTTTTTAAAGTGTCTTTCCTTCAGATAGAAAAATCTTTTCCTTCGTGTATACCCAAAGATGGAACATAGGTAGCCATTCCTCAAAGAAATGAGCTAGAGCATAGAGGTCACTCACCCCAAATGAAAATTGTACAGAAAAAAGAGATGATGAGTATCGGAAACGGAAGCAATAACATTTCTAACAGAATATCTTTAATAGAAAAGCAAACCAGTTATTTATTATATAATTTATAAGCCCTCCACATCACCTCCTGGGAGGAATATTTCCAAGAGGGATTTGCTTTGTGTCCGTAGAATAACTACGGATATGTTTTGACTGAAAATGCTGAATTTACCAACAGGGCCTGACAACGAAAAAAAAAATATTACAGAAAGCAGTGATATTTAAGTGAGATGGAACCCACATTCCTCTTTTGTGGTCATACGCAGTAAGTATGAAATATAACTGGATTGCATCTGTACATTTGATGGAGTATCTCTTATTTATTGCAAATGTATTTCATGCGAGGTAACAGTTCTGTCTCCATTCATCCTCTTCAGAAGATACTCCTAGTCTCTGTGACAAGAATTTCCAATTCATTCATGGCCAAATACTGCCTTTGGGTTTCTCGGAGTTCATGTTATGAAAAGGAATGTTTCTCTGCTCCAAGAGCAGTGCCTCCGATTCAGTGATGGGATGCACTGAAAAAATAAGGTGAGAATCCAAAGAGATGACAAGATGACAAAACTGTCTGAAAGGAAAGGAGCATTTTTCAGTTTCCTCTTTGTAAATGAAAAGCATACATGCACAGTGTGAAGAAACACACTGTGCCTGAGGTACGTGAAACGTGTCAGCCCGAACATTTTACAGTTTAATGAAGAATATTTTTCAGGAGGTGTGGATAACGTATATTCTGTTTGCTGGGGGAAAAGAAAAGTCTTTTCTTTTCTCGATGTAACAGTCCTATCCCACCCCCATTTCCCCTAGCTCTAGACAACCAGCACTGGGATATCTCTGCACTGTGAATTAGGAGGAGTATGAGGGTTGGGGTCGGGAAGCTCCTTTCCCCCACAACCGCCTGTCCCACACTCGGATCAGCCCGGTGATGATGTTAAGCTTGGGCTAGGGTTTGGGTTTAGACATCGGAAGCTTTCTAACCCTCACGGCCGAGGGAGGATTTCCTCGGAACGGTGCGCTCCTCGGCACGGCAGTTCCCACACGCGGAGAGCCGGCTGCCCTTAAACCTTAGCAGAGGCCTCGTTTGAGTGCCGCATCTCCGGGAAGGACGCGGACAGACATCCTTGAGGGCCAGGTGGCTGAAGGGCTCGGGGCCGGGGGTAAAACCAACCAAGCAAGCGGCGATTCCTTGGGCAGGAGCGTCCCGAGGGAGAGCGGGGTCCTCCTGCTGGGTCTGCCTGGCAAGGCGGCACTGAGGGGAGCTCCCGCCGGCTTTCCAGAGAGCCGGTTCTGCGCAGCCGAAGGAGCTCCGGGGCAGAGCCAGGCCAGGCGGAGCGGGGATCGGGGAGCAGCGTTCGGGAGGCTGCCAGGGAGCCCCCGCCCCGGCCCGCGCTCCTCGGTGCGGCAGCCAGGCGGGAGCCGGCCGGCGTTTCCCCTCCGGAGCGCCGGGGACGAGCGGCAGGACGAGGGGGTGGCTGGGGGCTCCGGCCCCTTCCCTCGCGGGGCGCCCCCCGGCCGCCTCCGCCCCCCGGGCCCGGGCGGCCGCTGCAGCGGGGGCGGCCCCCGCTGCTCCCGCCGGGGCCGGCCGCCCCTCAGCCCCCGCCTCCCCCGCGGCGGCCGGCCGGGGCTCCAGGCCGCTGGCTCCGCCCGCACCGCAGGGCTCCGCCGGCAGCTCCTCCCGCCCCGCGGCTGGAAAACGGCGGCGCGGCGGCGGGGCTCTCGCCCCCCCGCCCGGCCCGGCCGCCTCCCCCTTCCCCAGCGCCGTGACCCGCCGGGTTCCCGCCGGAAGGGAGGAGAAACGCGGCGGAGGTGAGGACCCTCCCGGCCCCGCTCCCGCCTGTGGCGCTGCCGCGGGCCTCCCCCGTTCCCCCGGGGGCCGGTGTCCCCGGGCTCGCCCCGCCGGCTGCAGCCCCCGCCCGGCGGGGCTTTGCCGAGGGCGAGGTGACAAGTCGTCTGGAGACGCCGGGCAGCCCGCGCTCGAGTCAGCCTCGCTCCAGAAGCTGCCTCTCCTCTTCCTCCTGCTTCTGGTTGTCTTCCCGACGGCCGCTCTGCCCGAAGAGAAGAGGCCTCGCAGTTATTTTGCCGGCGGTCTCTGCTCCCCCCCGGCGGCAGCTGAACAGGATCCGCTTCCAGCGCCGGATCCGCGGCGGGAGCTGCGCAGGGGCGGAGGGAGGCGATGCCCGCGGCTCCCTCATCCTCGGCAGAGGAAGGCTGTGAGGCTGCCGAGGGAAGAGGCTCTTCCTGTTGCAGGGAGTGCGATTTTCGGGCAGGTGAGGGCTTTCCCCCGCGCGCTGCTGTCCGCGGAGCCGTTTCGCGCTCTGCTTCTTCCGTCCCTCGCAGACAGGGGGGGTTGTTCCGCGGCGGCGGTGAGAACATCCCCGCGGGAGTGAAACGGCCCCGGCCTCGGGTGGCTGCGGGCGGGGCTGTGCCGAGGGGCCCGTCTGGCCTTGGAAGGGTTTCATCTTGATCGGAAGCTTTGTTTAGGGGGTACGGAGAAGAACACTCTGTTATTACTGATTTGTGTCCGCCGCGGTTCTTGGGCTCTGCTGGCTGTGAGGAGCAGCTTGCTTTTCCTATTGACCCCCAGCTAAGCCTTGTGGAAGCAGCGTGAGCAGGAAGCAGGGCGTCTCTGGGTGTGAGTAGAGCCCAGGTGGCTTTTAGGAAGGAACTGTAAATCCTGGGCGCGCATCCCTAGAACGTGAGAGCATGGCTTGTCAGTGACAGGCGGCTGGGTCCGGTGCGTGAGACCTGCGAGCAGTGTCAGCGCTGAGGATGCAGGATACACGACCGGCAAGCAGAAGCGCTACAGCTGGCAGTCGCTCCTTCGGTCTTCCCAACAGCCTGCTTGGTGGTGTGGGCTGGGAAGGGTATTTCTGAAGGACTGGGGTGACCCAGTTGCCACCTAGGATGTGCTGGCGTTACGGAGCAGTGGCACTCAAAAGCTAGTTCCTCTTTTGCAGGAACTCGTTTGTGCCGCTGTAGTGGGGGCGATTGCCTGGCCCCGGCTTTCCAGGAATCGATGTCTTGGGAGTGATTTTGGGAGGGTGAACGCGTAAGAAGTGTGCGGTAAGCTGAGGGTTTTAAGATCCACTTTTATTGGTATACCTGGTGCGGGGAACTGTCTGTGCAGTAAGAGAACTGGACTGAAATGTAATTTAAGGAAAGAAAGGGTTTCCCGGTTTCAGAAAGTTCAGGACTAGGTGCTCAACTGGTATTTTTTGTTTGTGTCCACTGCTCTGGAGAGAAGTTTGTCCTGCTTTATTAATAGCTTTGTTTTTCTATGGTGGTTTGTCTTTTTCCCAAAAGTTGGGCGAGAGGGATGCTCCTCAGCCAACTCAGGGTATTTCTCTGCTGAGCTGCAGGAGTGAGAGGAGAAAGTAGTTGTAGTGCTGCAAGGGGATAAAATCTGGTTTCGAGCTAGTTGAGCGTTGGGATTCACGGGCGGTGCTGTGCTGTTAGAGGCTGTTTTGGGAGGGATAGCTTCTTTTCGGTGTTGCTGGTTTCCTCCCGAGGAAGATGAATATTCAGCTTGGTTACACGTGTTTTACATGTCTTTGTATTGTTGAAAACGGGCGCTTCTGTGCACTGCGAGGCTTGTGCTGTTTTAGTTTTGGCTGCTTATGAAACTTTGAGGTTGTGGAGAATTGATGCAGCAGTTACACAGTCCCAAACAGAGATGGAGGAGGCACTGTTAAATTAAGCTGAACATCCTAACGTATGAATGTTTTCCCTTCCTGAGTATTTGCCAGGACCAGTCCTGGAGTCTGGTGTTGGGTCAGTATTGTCTGACAGTGAACAGGAACATGTGCCTGTTCCCAAAGAGGATCATGGCTTGAACTGCCGTCTCAGTGATACATAGATGGAGTATACTTGGTGTGAGTGCTTCACTGGAGCAGAAATAACAGGGAAGTACCTACTGTCGCTTCTGTTACTTGTGTCGCAGTGGCGGGAGCTCAGAACTGTGTGCATGTAGAGGTACTTGTGTGTGTATGTGTACAAAATGTGTGTATATAAAATATGCACAGGTGTATATGTAATATGTAAATAGACCCTTTTTTTCCCCAGCTCCTGACTAGTGTGTGCCTGTGCACAGCTCGACTTGCTTCACATCTCCAGTCCCAAGGATTTGCTGGCTGTGATGCAGCAGGACGAAATTACTGTGACGCAGCTCTACCGAAACTGTGGTAGGATGCAGGTGTGTTAAGAATCTCTCCTCCTGCTCGACCCGTTCCGCCCTGCACGGTGGGGTTTGTCGATGGTGGTGGGTGTCCAGCATGTGGGTAAACTGAACTTACTGCCTTAAAGCGAGGAGCGCTGCTGCGTAGTGCAGGGGCACTGTCTGAGCAAGCAGTGGTGAGCGTGACTCAGCTCCGCTTCCTGAGAGAATTGAGGCCTCGGCGCGCGGGGAGGTTGGATGAGGAACGGGGGTGGAGGTACTGGGATGCTGCCGTTACTGGAGTAACATCTGGGGAACTGTCCGCAACAGGAACCCCTCAGCTGAGCTGAAGTAGCCTTTTGCCGCTCCTGGTGCCGCGTATCCTTCTCCTTCGTCTCAGCGCCTGGCGCTCTATTCCGTCTCTCGCCCCGAGCCGGTGGGGAGGGCTGTGGTGGGGGGAGATGGCCACGTGGGTGTATGGCTTCCTCAGCAGGGACCTCGGGGGCTTTCGGAGAGCCCCAGGAGCTGCTTCTGTCCGCTCTGTACCCGCGGTGTCCCAAGCGGCTGCGGAGTGTGGCTGCTCAGCCTCCCATTTCCTGCTTTCTGCGTGACACGAAACTCGTAGTATTGGTGTTCTTCCTTGTGCCAGTGGAGAGGAGACGTAGTGAGTTGCTTTAGGAGGCCTGTGAACCTGAATAGCGCTTCGGGGACAGCTGAAGTTGCTCTAGTAACTTCTGATCCTCTTGGCTTTTGCTGTGGTTTGGCCCTTCTCCTTTGCACTTGAACCTCCAGTGAGAGGTGGGACCGGTGCTACTGCAGTTACTGCAAATGCCATGTTTAAAATGCCTTTGTGTTCAACGGTGTATGCAGACATGGAGTCATTAGACCACTAGTGTGATGGTTTAATCCGTTTTTTTTGGTAAATGGTGAAATAGAAAACTAGTGCCATCTGTGTCTGTGCATGGTGAGCTGCAGGAGAACTTCCCTGCCACGGGGCTCGTGCTCTGTGTGAGATCCTGTTAATTTTCAGGCTGCTGACTCGACTTTGCTCTGCTGCTCTTAATGAGTCACTGCAGAACGTGGATGGTCGTGCCCGTGCGTGATCAGTAAGCCCGTGCGGGCTCTGCCTGGCAGGCAGAGTGCTCCTGCCTTTGGACAGCTTCTAAATTCAAAGCCTTGATGGAGAAAGGGCTGGACATCTGTTGGTTGAGTGTTGCTGCTTCAGGACAGCATGGGATGCCTGGGCAGGTGCTTCCTAATGCCCTGTGTGGGGTCAGGGATAACGTGTATGTCCAGGCCACTAGCACTGTGAAACTAGTCGCTGCTTCTCCGACTGTATACGTACAGTTTCTGCACTTCGGTGGCGTATCAGGGTGCGCTCACGCTGCCCCCGAGTGGGCACGGTGCTGCAAAGTACTTGAGACGGTACCTGTGGGTCTCGGTGCTTAGCCAGTGTCCTGACAGCCGCTCAGATGCGCTCTGTGCTGTGTAGGGTGTGTGGCTGCACCTGCATTCATGAAAAAGACAAAAAGCAGTAAGAAGCCAAGCAAAAACCCCCGCCTACAAACTAAACCAGTTCTACTGTGAGCCACAGCAGTTGGGAGTTGCTGTGTTTTTGCTTGTTCCCGGTGCGTTTTTGTTGCGTGTTGAGACAGGGCAGATGATAACCAGCCCGATTTTCGGTGCTTTGGCCAAAGTCCATCCTGTTTCACATTTCGAGGTTTGGGTGTTTTAGTGCCTCTCTAAGACTGATCCCAGCCATCCGGCTTTTCAAAAGGCGTGTACAGAGGTGTCTTCAAACCGGGTACGCAGAGATATATGTATTTTTTTTATTACTAGGGAGGGGCTCTAACGGGTTGGTGGACCAAGCGGTGATACTTAGGTCATGATACATAAGTTTGGAGACTGAGTTCTGCCCTTGTAATGGCTCTTTGGGGACAGGAATTTGGGAGGAGCGGTGCTGTTGAAAGCACAGGAACTCCGACGGCCAAGCGGTGCTGCTTCGCTTCTGCTGCTCGAGGCAGGACCACGGTGGTTCAGGACAGATTTGAGGCTTTTGTGGAATGCCAGATTTATACTCCACAGCTGCGGGGGGTGGTGTGGCATGTGGAGACTCTTGTTTGCTAAGAGAGTTGGTGATCCTGTGCCTGCATGTTTGTGCCTTAAAGCAGGGAAGAAAATGTCTTGGGGAAAAAGGAATTTTTGAGGCATTTTAGTGACGCTGTCTTGTGAGAGAGGTTTGGGGCTGTCTGGCAGGGCAGGATGGCTACTGACAGCAGGACCGTGCGCTGACACATCCCTGACTGATGGAGTAAAAATGCCCATGCAATATTTGCCGATGCAGTTATCGGTGTGTTACCGTTTTGAGAAAGCACGAGCAGATTCAGTCTCCTAGAGACGACATACCCTACTGTATGCCCAGATTAGAGTTTTATTTTTATATGCTTTTATTTATAAAAAGTATATATTAATATATTTTATATACTTTTTAATATACTTTGAAAATTATATTTATATACTTTTGTTGGTATACTTTTAATTCCCTGCTTGGTGAGGGGATGCTTCCCCGTTCCTGGCATCCCCTGAAGCAGGGTTAAGGGAATGGTAGATGAAGCACACTTCTTGCGGAATGGACGACCTGAATTTGACTGCAGGCATGTGCTTGATTTCGCTCAGTTTACTCAGCAGCCGCTATTGCTCTCTGTCAATAAACGGTTGTGACAAGCAGCAGATTGGAGAGGGGTAAAGATACCGGATAAGCAGAAGCAAGCGTGTACTCCTGTTTGCTTTTTTTGTCCAGGTCAGTGACAACATTACAAACCAGGATTGTTCTGAGAAATTATTTCTGTAGGGATTTACCAGAAATACTTTTTTTTTCCCCTTCCTCCCAGAGCACACGCTTCCTGTAGGCAGGTGATTGCCTATGGTGTAATACAGAGTATTTCTTTATCTCTGCAGATAGTTTTCTCTGCAGATATTTATCTCTGCAGATAAGTTTTCAGTCAGTTTAGGGATTTTTCAGCTGTTAATTAACATTCTTGTTCCTAGAAAATAAAGGGGGAGGGGAAATTTTCACCAGACAAGGATTTACACTCTATCGTGCACACGTATGGTAGTGACAGTAGGCCAAGGTCCCGATTTAATGGTTTTGGTTTAGTCTTAGTTCCGGGGGAAAAACACTTCTGAATTTCCGCCTGAATTTCTAGTAGTACCTTAGTGGGTTTTGTAGTTTTCCTCTTTGTCTCTTATTGCCACAAAGGCTCGATTTAGGTGCGCTGATGCGTTGTTAAATTTAGACTTTGTATTAGAACTGCATTTTCCTTTCTACGTAGGCAGAGCTTTCAGGAAAGGGGAAAGTAAACTGGCTGCACCTTAGACTGGTGCTTCTCCAGGAAGCCTTTCTGTCAGCTTTCAACTACAGGCGTAAGCACTGCAACAATTTTTTCTTTGGAATATCTGCGTTCTGGAGTTTGTCCAGTATTGGCTGTGGAGAACACGCAGGGTACGCTTTGTCTGATCCTTTGGTGGTCCTTCAGGACTGAAGTCCAATGCATCTTGTTAAATAGGTGTAGATGTGTCCAACTTCAGATAAATAGCTGAAAGCTGACTTACATTAATGAGTTGAAGCTCAACTGAGGAACGAGTGCTCACACAGTTTTAAAGTATTTGCTCTATGAAAGCTGTCAGTCTTAGCTCTGCTCTTCTTGCTTCAGGTGTGAAACTGTCACGCAAAACTCCATGGCAGCTACTCACCATCTGTGTGAAAAACATGGGCTGCTCTTTATGGGCCTTCTTTGTCAGGGAGTTGGACCCCTGAGAAGTTAGCGTGTCTTTTTTGTAAACTTAAAAACATTTTAAATTCCATTTTCTGGCCTGTGGAAGATCCCAGGGCTCTTCTGACAATCGTCATTTTCTGAATAATGCTTTAATGAACTCCTTAATGACTTCCTGGAATGTTTCCCCCCTTTAGCTTGGGGTGGTGGTGGAGTTGAGATCATGCCCTATGTAAACCAAAAGAATGTTCAAAACCAGATAATTTTTGTAATTATGAACCTTTATCTATGTTTTCGGGCTGTAGTTGTGAAAGCATTTTTATATTTATAGCATATTTATCTTCCCGTGTTTATGTAATTTGTGCATTAAATCTGATTTCTGATGTAAGGAATTGTAACACAAGAAGCAGCAGTTGCTGAATTTCAGTTTCACCAGCAAAATATGAAATCTCTCTGGAAATACTTTTGTGCTCCATAGAGCTTTGCAACTAACCTGAAATAATTACATGGAGAACTGTTATGTGTAATCGTGTAACCATCTAAATAACAAAACCGAGGGATGAATAACTGAAGTAACTGTTGGCCATAGTTGATACTTGAATTTTGTGTTTTTTAAGTGATACTTCTTAGCCCTGCTGCTTTATTTAAGTGCTGTTTGTATTATTTTAGCACAGACCTTTCTATAAGATGTGTTTGGAGGTTTGTGGTGGCTGATTTTACCGAAGGGTGTTGGAGTACCAAAATGCCTTTCTGTTACCCAGTCGAAAACACCAGCAAGTGATCCAGGATTTGCTGTGTAATTTATGAAGGCGATTGGAAGGAAAAGTGTCCGTAATGGGTGTGTCTGTTTGTAGGCACTTGGTTTCTTAAGGCATTTTGTTCTGTACCTCTCTCCTGTTGCAGTAGCTGTGTCAGTTCCGTGTTTCTACTCCAGGAGTTAATCAATATTGAGGTTAAAAACCTGTGTGAGCAGCTCCCAAGCTGAGCTAGGTGCAGGGCTTTGGGAGCGTACTGTAGTAAAGCAGGAGTGCCTGAGGAGTCCCGTGTGTGGAGGGCATCGTTGGTGGCATCGTGGAGAGTTGTCTTCCTCGTGGAGGAACCTCGTGGCTGGACGTGGAGATTTCCTCACTGTTGTTGGCAGAGCTTGCTGGGGGCGCAGCTCCCGAGCAGCCCTGAAAATGCACGTCTGCCAGTGCCGGTGGGCGCTGGGATTGGTGCGAGCGTGTGGAGCGCGAAGTGCCCGAGAGCCTCTTCGAGCACCCACGTACCTTTTGGAAGTCCGGCCCTTGGTGTTTGTGTTTGCTCTGCCTTCTCCTTCTGCTCTGAACAAGGCAGGGAAGTACTGACATCACTCAATTTGGGGTGGAATGCAATAAAATCACATCAGTTTAGGGAACGTAGCTGAGTAGCCCGTGGGTCCCAGGAGGAGGTAACCGATCCCAGGCAAGGAGCTGATGATGCCGGGCCGTACCGAAACCTCACTCGAGGACTTTAAACTGTGCTGTGTTAATAGAGGAGGGCTCTCCTGGTTTCCATAGGTGGAATGAAAAAAAATAAAAGATTTCAGAAGACGTAAGATGGCAAACCGTGGCACTGGTGGTACCTGCGTAAGGCTGAAGGGAGTTGTTGGGAGGGGACGGGATCCAGGATCATGGAAAGCTCTGCTGTTACCTGTGTCTCCAGTGGCATGCCTGCCTGCCTCCAGCTGATGCTTTAGCCTTTAGCATCCTCTTAACAGTGCCAGCTGGTGTGCAGGAAAAAATGTTGGCCATAGGGAATGGTTCAGTGAAAGTAGTTGGGTGCTTTTATTGAGGAGGGGCTTCTGCTTCCGCCTAGCGTGTGTTTGGTATTGTCTGTAGCGAAGGCTGCGATGAAGTGAAGTGAAAGCAACTGGTAATGTAAAAGGTGTTCCTGTAGTGGGCCCCGGAACGGGAAACATCTCCGTGCTGAGCCAGAGGGAAGTAGAGCTGATGATAATTTGAGTTTCCAGGCCTTGGCGCAGATGGTGAACAATTAAAAAGGATGCTTGCTTTCAAACAAATCTGCTGTGCATATGGCTTCAGTGAACAAATCATGACACCGAAACGGCCGTGGCTTACTGAGGCGGTGACTTGGAATTGCCTGTAAATACTGTCCTCTAAAGGAGGGGATGCACTGCAGCTGTAATGGCTGAGTAGAGATGCGGTTAAGTGTGGCACTTGGGTCGGGAAAGTTATAGCTAAGGGTCTGGGGGAACCTTTACAGTTCCTGTTGACTGTATGTCATGTTATTCTCCAAAAATAGGAGCATGTGACTAAAAAGTAGCATCCAGGTGGCAGGGGGTGGAGTTTTCCTTTTAATTATTATTGTTTATTAGGCAAGGGAAAGAACTAAAAGAGGGTTTGTTCGCCAGCTCGGTTGCCTTGCCTGGGCCTCCTGTTGGTCCGTGACTCTGAAGGAGGGACCAGCTGCAGGCACGACTAAGCCCATGCTTCCTCCCCCCTGAAGTGCTGTGGAGACTGCCGTCGTACGGCGAGCTGGGAGTCGCTCCGTCCTTGCCTCTGCCTTGCAGTGCAGCCTGGCTTGGAAAAGATTGCCCTCTTGGTTTCTTTGTTGTTTTCCTGCTGCTTTGGGGCTGCGTGGGAGCACGTTAACACCTTTGCTGTTTTGTGTCGGCCAACCTATGGCTCGCTTGGAGCTTGAATATATAGAACATAATGCTTGTAGTGAGCCTGTGGTGTGCTCTGTCTAACGCGAGGCGATGGCGATGTTGCCTGGTGAACTTGGCTGCTGGATGGCCTGGTGGCTGCGGGCTCTGCCTGTAGCAACATCTGTTGCTCTGTATCTTTTTCAGCAAAACCTGGTTATGATCCATAAGTGTCTGCGGTTATACATGAAAGCTTTCTTGCTACCTGTTTATTTTTCTTTGTATGTTTTGTAATCTGCCATATGCTTCTTAATTTTTAATGTTTTCCAAGCTGTTTCCTTTATTTCTCCTATTTTGTCCTTAGACACAAATGCCCACCAGTTTTTTGCAGGCATCACCTTGTCTTGTTGTCCCTGCTGGAATTCCTTCTTGCCTACTCACCTGGCCACCCCTGTTTCACCCTTCACATTGATGGGAAATCGTGTTTATCTTTGGAGACTTACAGCTGGGGCAAATGGCAAATATACGAGCTCTGTTGTCCTCTCCTCCTCCAGTAAGGAACCGTAAACTCTCTTTGCTCATTTGCGGTATGTGGAGGCTGAATCCTTTCACTAAGAGAGGACACGTGCGGTAGATACGGACCCTCATCCACCTCGTGCTGTTGGACTGTCTGACTGTTGCCTGTTATTCTTTTTCTTACCGTGACTAGTAGGTGTGAAGTTGTGTCTCCATCAATCTGTAGCCTTTTTGACCAAGAATCTTAGGGGAAGTAGACTTGAGAGACTTCTTTTCTTCCCATCTGAGGTTGGTATGTCTTGTGTTGTGGTTTGTGTTTGATTTTGGTGTTTTTTTGTTGTTTTTTTTTTTTTCTGTGGATTGATCTCTGAAGTTTCCTGTGTAAAGGGAAGTGGTATAACAGTGGTTTTACTGATAGTTTTTTTAGTAAGTTGGTTTGAAAAAAAAGTGGTTTGTGGCTTTTCCAGTTTAATGTTGGAGGTATTTGGGCTTCCATTTCCAATCAGAGTTACTCGGTAGAAGGTATGTCTTTGGTATGGCAGTATCTAACAGGTTCCTTCCTCGGCAGCCTGTCGGAGCAGTTGTTGCCAATCTGTCTTCTGACCCCTCTGTCAGCTTGGTCAGTTCTGTTCTGCACATTTGTTGGTGTCTCTTCTGATGCTGCTCACTACTACAACTTTCCCAAGTTTTCAGTTCTTGAGCTCTTCTGATGAGAAAGCAGTTGTTGTTGCTCACAAGTGGAGCGGCTGGAGATGAGAACAGGTGTTTTTGTGGTGCAGAAGTATTTCTTGGGGAGTAGTTTCGGTAGTGTGTGAGTCAAACGGGACGCAACAGCAACCCCAAACTTGTGATGGAGAGCCAAATACTGTTTTGGTATTGATTATATTCTGCTTTGGTTTTTTGTTCGTGTTGTTCTTGAGTGTTTCACTGTAACTAAGAGTCTAAAAGGATTGAAGAAAGCATTAGACCTTGACCTGGGTAATGGGGACATCTGCGTTGGCTTTAAGGCTAAGCGTTACTGCCCTAAAGAGTCCCAGGACTGGTAAGGTGCTGACAGAGGAGGGAATTTCCTTAGTGCTGGCTCATAGAGAAGGTCTGGGCGTGTCTCTAAAAGGCTGACTATGGGAACTGGACTCTGGACTCGGTTTAGTCCGATCTGCTCTCTCCCGCTGAGTCACGCTGCTGGGATGCTGATGCAGGTAGCACAGTGCAGGGCTTCACGGGACTGGAACAAAGCCTTCCTTAAACCAGTGCTGCCTTGTAATCTTGCCTGCAGCGTCCATGGGGCGTCACTCATTTAGTCAGCGTGTGCTGCCCGCATAATGGGAAGAGTGTTCCGTTAGCAGGGTTTTATTTGGGGGAAAAAACCTTCTTTGAGAAGCAAGTGAGTCTTCAAGGAGTGCTGGAATGGCTCGCTTCAGGCTCTGTGGGGTGGGAATTCTTATTCCTAAAAAAGAAAGCATGGACTAGGTACAGCTGGATAAGCCCGTTTTCATGAGGAGAGAATTACTCAGTGATGGTCCTTTTTGCATTTTTAGAAGTTTTGTGTGGGTTCAGCTTGCGTTTGATTTTCTAGTTGAATGTATTCTTGAAATGATTTATGAACAGATTTTTATCAGTCGCGTCTGCTGCAGAAGAGGCCTCTGTTTATTTACTGAACTGTGATAACCGAGGGATTGAAGTTGTTCAGGTTTGTGCTGTAAATAGAGAAAGTACAGTTTGGGCTGAATGAAACAGTTGCGGGTTTCCGCGGCTGCAGCACGCGAAGGTGACCTGTTCTTGGCTGAACACTGGGAGAAGTTTTAACAGGATTAGGTCTTGAATATCTCAGATACTGGGGTAACTGTGTATGCTTGTACAGTCCGGGCGTGATACCATCTTTTAACGCAGCGTGCTGATCTGGGAGCTGTTCTTGCATTGAGGTATAAACTCTAAGGTGAGGAGTTCATGTGTTGTTTGTATAATGGTGTTGTGGTGCTTCCGTAACATTTGCATAAGGAGTATAGAAAATACAGAATCGTTTTGCGGAGGGGCAATAGGATAATTGAATACCAGCTCCAGTGTTGCTAAGATGGGTAGGGTGGTGATGGCCTTGAGAAATGGCTGAGTAAACTTAATAGAAAGTAAAATATTGGTGAACATTAGTGAAGCCTTGGGCTCTACCACTGTGTTTCCCTCCTTACTGCGTCTGCACACGGCAGGCATTTTTGTTGTTACTTTTCCATGCAGCAACGTGGTTTTGCTCTTGGGACACTAATGAAAGATTTTTAAAGATTAAGTTGTTTTTTCTTCAGAAGACCAAAGGCTCCTCATCGAGAGGAGTAAGTTGGGTGCCTACAGGAAAATGGCACAAATACTTGCCCCCTCCCCACGCTCTGTCCTCAGCTGGCAGGTTTTGGAATGGGATGAGCATGTATTAAAAACAAGCTGTTTCGTGGACATGGGGACGGGAAATGAGCGTACAATGCGCTAACTATCAGTTTGGGGTTTTATAGTAGTTTTGTTTGGAGGTGGAGGTCTTGAAAGCATTGAATGAGTAGAGTACTCCATTACTGTGGGAAAACAAATGTTTTAAGGTAAAAGTGCTTGTGGAGGACAGATACTCTGCCCAGTTTAGCAGAAACTTGTGGTAGCAGCTGGAACTTGCCAAGTACAAACATTTGAGAAATCATTAGAGGGGCGTGGTGGTTCTTAAGGTGTTGCTTCCAGTGGGGCAGTGCAGAGGGAGCACTGACCTGCTGGCTCTTGCCTCCTCCCTTGGCTCGGGCTATCCTGGGCTACCAGCACCACGTGCTTCACCTCTTCTCCAGCAATAGTTGGAATGATGCTGGGCAGATAACAGGCAAAAAAGAGAGTTCAAATACTTTTTTCTTGTAGCACCAGGTTAGCAGTAACTGGCTGACAGGGAACCCCCTTGGTTGGGGAAGGGGCCGATGGTGAGAGACGGGCTCTCGGCACCCGGAGCGAGCCGGGCAGTGACTCTTTGTTAAGGCTCGCTGCCGAGCCAGCTCTGTCACTCCTCTGAAAGCGGCACGACGCGTGTGATTTCTTACTGCTTTGGGGAAAAAGTTTTCCCCCTGGTTTTGCAAAATGCCGCTCTTCTAATGCATTCAGTGCTGCTTGACCCGCTTCCATGGTTAGGTTTTTCCATTCATTCTGGAATACGATACAGCTTGAGGAAAGATGTCACGTATTTCCAATTTCTGCAATCGCCTGGCTGTTGTGAAGCAGAGAAAGTGTTGGTGGATCAAACGTGGCTCTTAGCAGGTGATTCTTCTCTCTGGCTGCTATTTGTCAGAAAGCAGAACAAGTTCCTTGGGGATTATTTGACTCTGGATCTGTGCTCTTTCTCTGCAGTTCTTGCCGTTGGAGACAGCTTGAAGGACTGAAAGACCAATAAGGTGATGGCAAGTAAAAATAAATTGAGCACGGTTGGATGTGTAAAAAGCCTAAAACTCCTTCTTCTCTCTTCCCCACCCCATAAGCTTTCCTGAGAAGGCAATGGAGGATTTTGATTTTGTTTTCTCTTGTAGAAATGCTGAGGAGAAGAACCGTAGGAGATGAAAACTTCTTCCCCTCACCCCATTTTCCCCTCGCTTTAGGCTTTTTGCTCTGCAGCATCAGTTCTCTGTTGCAATGGGTAGTGTCTTTCAGGGGATGGTTTTTTACAGTTTCCACAGTAGTGTGATAGCCGTTTTATTGTGTTGAACTTGGTTTTTATAGCCATAGAAACGGCTATTAAAATGTAGCTGTGAGATTAAGCTCACTGCTGTCCAAGTGCCTAGTAGAAGACACCTTTACAAACTTAGGCTCGGTGCAACAGAGACCTGCTGCAGTGGCAGGGGAAAAGCCTGAAGCAGCAGGGGACTGATGCGTCAGGACTCTTCAGATGGAGCCGAGCGCAGTGTGGATTGTTTTTGTTAAAATCCCGATGCGGATATAACTGGGCTACGTTCTTGCTGGCTTTTGTGTAGCAGCAGCCGAAAGCTGAAAAAGGTGTTTTCATCAAGATTCTCCTGTGAAGGACGAAAGAACTGGCTGTGTCCATCATCCTTTTAAAAGGGGGGAGGAAGAAAAGCAAGAAACTGAACCTGGTTCCTGGAAATTTTGGATAAGTCCAGAACTTTTGTTTTCAAAGAGTGCAGAAAGGACAAGTGTGCATCTTGTAGTGTCCTACTGGAGCTCTGGCTACAGGATTCAGCAACAGGGTGGTTACACTTCTGGAAGGCAACATGACTTAAGTGTAAGGATTGCTCTGGGTTTGTAGAGTTTCCTCAGCTTACTCATTCATGTTGGGTAGCGGTAAGACACCAGCTGTGTTGCGGAGCGTACTGCTCCCCTGTGTTGCTGTCTGTTACAAAACCGGAGATGTCTAGTTATGTTTATAGAGGCTTGGGTGGCCCTTGGCTCCTTCTGAGCTGTTGTACTGGCTCTGGCTGAGCTGGAATCGGTTTTCCCCTACAGCAGCCCCACGGTGCTGTGGTTTGTGCTGGGAGCTGCAGGGTGTTGGCAGCACCCTGGTGTGGTGGCTGCTGCTGAGCAGTGCTTACACAGCACCAAGGCTCTTTCGGACATTTCACTTCCTTCAGATGTTACCTGGGACTCCTAAGATAGTGATGCGCTTGGCTTTGCACGCTGAGGAATTTTAAAGTATTATGCTAGGCGGGGAGAGGACGCTGTAATGTGTTACAGATGGAGTGTTGCAGAACAGGAGCCTGTGATGGTTTGACTCTGGCTAAACGCCAGGTATCCACCAAGTCGCTCTATCACTTCCCCCCCCCCCCCCCCCCCCTTCTTCCCCTTGTTTTCTCAACAGGGCAAAGAGGGGAAAGAAGATAAACTAACCCTTGTGGGTGAAACAAAAGCAGTTTTAATAGAAGCAAAGTGAAGCAAAGGTCCGCGTGCGGAAGCAAAATCAAACAGATTTATTCTCTCCTTGCCACGGAGAGGCGCTGTGGGGCCTTCTCAGGAAGCGGGGCTCCTATACGCGGAGTGGGTGCCTCGGAGGAACAAGGGTGACCCCCCCTTCCTCCTTTCTCCCAGCTTTATGCTGAGCAGACGTCACAGGGTCTGGAATATCCCTTGGGTCAGTCGGGGTCAGCTGTCCTGGCTGTGTCCCCTCCCGAGATCTCGCCCACCCCGTCCCACTGGGGGGGAAATGTCCGAAAGAGCCTTGGTGCTGTGTAAGCACTGCTCAGCAGCAGCCACCACACCAGGGTGCTGCCAACACCCTGCAGCTCCCAGCACAAACCACAGCACCGTGGGGCTGCTGTAGGGGAAAACAATTCCAGCTCGCCCAGACCCAATACAGTCTCCACCCCTTATTCCATACCATTTACGTTATGCCCAGGTCCCACATAATATTCATTTATCCATTCCATAAGCTTTCTTTACTCCTTCAGATGTTCAGTGACTTGGCTTCCATCTGTCAAGATGGATGTTCAGGACAGAAGTATGCTTGACCGTTGGACTCCAGCACCGGCTAGGTTTGGGTCGTCATTGCACGTATCTGGTTCACTCTTTGTCGTTCCTACTTCCTCCATCACTTCCTGCAACATACAACTCATCCCACAGATTACTTTCCCCCCAAGGTTAAATGTTCTTGAGGCACACACTGAGTAGTCCCATCCTCCCGCCTTACCCACCAAGTACATCCAGTTCCTGAGCAAAGACAATCCCGCGAGTGGGCTTGCCTTTTCCCAAGGGAGGAGCGATCCACACTGCCTTCCCCAGCCACCTCCCTGTGTGTACTACGGGGACCTTATCTCCTCCCACAGTATGAAGGTGGTTTGTTTGGGCAGGACCAGGACGGGTAACAGATCCTCTGGTGTTCATTAGCCAAGTGGCTTCTGCTAAATTTATATCCCAGTGCTTCCATCCCCCATTGTCCAATGCTCTCAGCATTAGTCTTCAACAGTCCATTAGATCTCTCAATCTTTCCAGATGCTTGTGGGTAATAAGGGATGTGATACACCCACTCAATGCCGTGTTTCTTTGCCCAGGAGTTTATAAGATTATTTCGAAAATGGGTCCCGTTGTCTGATTCGATTCTTTCAGGAGTACCATGCCGCCATGAAATTTGCCTTTCAAGACCTAAGATGGTATTTCGGGCGGTGGCATGATGTACAGGGTACATTTCAAGCCAACCCGTAGTTGCTTCTACCATGGTGTCACGGATGAAAGTATTGACACGGTAATGATTTAGAAAAATAATCTAGATTTATTAATAACTAACAACTATTTGTCAATACAAAATAACTCAGAAAGAAAAGTGACTTATTCAGGTTCTAAAATGACAATATTCACTCTAAGTTACTTAACGGTACCTTAATTTATACACATATGTACATGCGCATACACAAACCAGACATATACATACAGAAACAAAGGGGTTTGGATTCGGTAAAATGAAGACAAAAGGGACAAGCACACAGGAACAAGGGTAAGGGTACGTACCCACACACGCACACACCAATAAACAGGTGAAATAGAAGCTGGCTCAAGGAAAATTTCCCTCTCGAGTTTAGAGCAAATACTCCCAATGCCTTGGCATTCCTCAGCGGGCGATAATTGAGACTCGAGCGGGGGGACTTCGCCCCGGCCTTCCGTCTGGAGCAGACGACACCTTAAGGGTTTTGGTACCTGAGAGGCTCCCAGCTCAGGGGAGATGCTGGTCACAGCCCGCTGCGATCCAGGAGAGCTCAAAGGGTCTCTCTGGTGGTCGCAGTTTATAGGATCCAAGATAATTGACTTTTCAAATACTATCTGGTGCCTTCCAGCAGTTGCACAAGAATTTGAATAACATGCACCCCTGTTATTGTTCCATCTGACCCCATCCCAGGCACAGGTGTGCCAGGCCATCAGGAGATGATGGGCCATTATAACCTTTTCCAAGCAATTGGGAGGGGCAGGAGCCAGGCTCCTCAAGGTTATCAGTCCTTATCTCCACAGATTGGTGTATGGCTCGGGGGAATGTGGATGGAATCACGCCTGGCACCAAGCAGCCCAACAAGGAGGGCAGGGAGGGGTAAGAATGGCACCACCACACATGGTGAGTCTGTAGCGCTTGCCTTGGCGTGTTCGTGGCAGCGGTCCAATAGAGTCAATCCGCCAGGCCTCACCGTATTGAAAACTCAGCCATCGCCCTCTGTTCCAGGGAGACTTTACTCGTGTGGCTCGCTTGATTGCAGCACATGTTTCACATTCGTGAGTGACCTGTGAGATGGCCTCCATGGTCAGGTCCACCCCTCGATCACGAGCCCATCTGTACGTTGCATCTCTGCCAAGAGGCCCTGATGTTTCATGGGCCCATCGAGCTACAAACAGCTCACCCTTATGTTCCCTGTCCAGGTCCAGCCAAGCTGCTTCAATTTTGGCACCTTTATCTGCTTGCTCATTGTTTTGATGTTCTTCAGCAGCACGCCTTTTGGGCACATGAGCATCTACATGAGGTACCTTTAGAGCCACGTTTTCCACTCGGGCAGCGATGTCCTGCCACAATGCAACAGCCCAGATGGGTTTACCTCTGCGCTGCCAATTGGTCTTCTTCCACTCCTGTAGCCACCCCCACAGGGCGTTAGCCACCATCCAGGAGTCTGTGTAGAGATACAGTACTGGCCACTTCTCCCGTTCAGCAATCTTTAGGGCTAGTTGGATCGCTTTTACTTCTGCAAACTGACTTGACTCTCCTTCTCCTTCAGTGGCCTCAACGATTTGTCTTGTGGGACTCCACACAGCAGCTTTCCACTTCCGATGGCTTCCTACCACACGACAGGATCCATCAGTAAAGAGAGCATAACGCCTCTCATCTCTGGTAACTCGTTATATGGCGGTGCCTCTTGGGCACGAGCCACCTCCTCAGGCAACGCTCCAAAATCTCTACCTTCTGGCCAGTGCACGATCTCTTCCAGGATCCCTGGATGGTTGGGATTTTGCTGTTAAAATGCCCCATTTTTAGTCGTGCTCTACTCAATATAGAGGTCATTGAATGAAGTTCCTCTGTGAACCAAGGAAAGGATAGCTTTCCCTTGAACGCCTGTTCTGAATGCAGCTTGATCCTGGCTTTAAGGTAACATAAACACAAGCATGTATACTTACTTAGATACTTTAATGAAGAGTGTAAGATTCTTTGTATTCAGTGCTCTAGGCTCTAGAAAGTTAGGCTCCTGATTTAGAGCTACTTACAGACTCTTACCCTTTTGAATTCCTATTTTATACTTGCAATTTATTATATGTATTTACAAGATGCGCAGTAGACTTCAAAACTAACTTCTACCCATCTTTTTCCTCCAAACAGCAAGATAACAGAGAAATGTTTTGCAGTGTACGGCACATGATCTGTGACCTTACTGAGTGGAGATCTCCAGTACTCTCTGGGACCCTACCCCAAGCTGAGCTCAAAGAACTGAAAAAGAAAGTGACTGCCAAAATCGATTATGGCAACAGGTTTGTGAACGGTATTTTCTAAGTTTTTATGCTTAAAACCAAATCAGCTTGTGCAATACATGTTAGCTGTCAACGGCTTCTTGAAGGGTTCTTTTATTCCTGTATTGATGAGGACGGAACAGGAGTATGTTAACAGTCCTGTTACAGCCAGGCGGAGAACGAAGTCAATAGAGCATCTTTAAAATATAGTACAAATTATAATATGTAACGTGGAATCCATATGTAACTCGCTTGATGATATCATCAATTTAGTATTGGTATGAAGTTGTAATTTTTAAGGTCAATTGAAAAGTGCAAGTATTGCCTCCGTTCAAGATATGATTTAAACTCTGTTTGCTTCTGCAGCATAAACAGTTGTTGCCCTCTCAACACCACCAGCTGCGTGTGCCCTGAAGTCACTTGGCTGTACTGGGATGTTGAAGGATTTAGCTCAGAAGCATCCTTTAGCTCATTGTTCCTCTACTTCTGTAGTATCCAGCTTGTACCAGAAAACTCACAGATTTAATCAAGTACCTCTTTAACAGAAGAGGAGGGAAATTGTGAAGGAAATACTTACAAAAAAAAAAAAAAAAAAGCCAGCACAGTATCAGCTGCTTATGTTAGATGTGTGATTCAGACATAATAACTCTCCCAACAGTGGTCTGGGTTTAAGCAAAATTTTTAAAAACACAGTTTTAGGTTAAAAGTTGTCTGTACAGTTATGACTTGCCATTTTGATTGAAAATGAGAAGTGATAACTTACTCTTTAATCGGGAAATTACTTGAAGCAGTGTTTTGATTACTGAGAGACAGGGTTGTAGTGCTGTTAAAGGATTTTACCAGACTGTGGGTATCTCTAGGCTGCTTTATTAACAACTCAGAGCTGGGCCATCACCTCAGTGAGTGGCAACAGCTGACACAAAGCAGCTTACATTTATATGATTCCTCATAACATGGAATGCAATACCAATTCATCATCAATTTCAAAAGTCCGTTATATTCCAGAGTTCCGACTAGTTCTTCTCGTTCCGCTCCGATTCGTCTTCTGACGTTGCTGCTCGCTGATGCAGTCTTGGGTCATCACGATGACTTATCTTCAGGATTGTTCCCAGAGCACCTGTGCTGTATAAAACAATATCTATTTATTAGTATTCCTGCTATTAATAATATCCGAAGAGAAAAGAGATTTCTAAAGCTTATTCCTTTTACAAATTCCCTCCTTTTGTTTTTCCATCGTACTCCTGCGATCCTTCTTATTTATAATTCCACATCACTCTTTCTATCTTCTGCATTATAAAAGAACAACAACCAATGTAACAAACAAAACAATCACACAGACCATTGTGAAACACTAAGTTTAAAGCATCAGGCCACTTTAGGCCAGTCTGTTTACAGACCTTAAATAATTTTTCTTTTAAGGTTCTGTTTATTTGTTCTGCTTGGCTGGATGATTCAAGGTGATGGGGACTATGAAATAGACTAAAAATTCCTAAAAAATTATAAATTGGGATTAAAATATCAGCTGTGAAATGACCCCCATGATCAGAATCAGTGACTTCAGGAACTCCCCATTTAGGAATTACTTCCTTCAGTGAAATTTTTTACTACTGTTTTTGAATCATTTTTCCTGGTAGGGCAAGCTTTTACCTATCCTGTTAGCTGATCAGTTCTCACTAACATGTCCAAGTACCTTTTTTTTTTTTTTTTTTTTTTTTCTCTTTTTTCTCTGCATTTTAGTATAATCAGTTTGGACCTTGGGAAAAGGAAAGGTGTCTGGAGGTCTTTTTCCACTGGGAGCCTTAATTCGTACAGAAGCGTATTGTTTACAAAGTTTACATCCTTCACAGATTCTTTTGGCTGCTGCATAAATTCCCAGGGCAGCCCAGAGTCGTTGATTCCGGAGCGCTAAGCTCTCCGGCCCCCCATGAGTTTTTTCGTGATGCCATCGCGTAATCGGTAATAAATACCTTTTGGGGAGAAGCGGCTTGTTACTGAGCATCCATTGTTCTCCTTGGGGCTGGGCTCCAAGCCGGATCCACCGCTCCTTTTCTTCATCAGGGAGGCCTTCATAGAGCTTATCTATATCCAGAAGTTTGGATACCACCTCACGTTGTGATCACGACATGATGGACACAGCCTGTCGTGCTGCGGCTCTGGCTGCTTGGTCAGCTAAAGAATTCCCTTTAGAAATCGTATCTTGCCTCTGAGTATGTGCTTTTATATAGATGACAGAAATCTCCGAGGGTAATTGTATCGCCTCTGATAATGCCTTGAGCTGCTTTCTGTGAGGCACAGACTTCCCTGCAGATGTTAGGAAACCCCGTTCTTTCCATAAAGTCCCAGGGGCATGGCAGATACCAAAATCATATTTAAAGTCCATATTTTGCAGCTTCTGTAAGAGCAATTATTTCTGCCCCCCGTGCACCTAAAGGTGCAGGCAAAGGTCCCACCAACAGTCACCACGTTTCCGTAGTCACTGCAAGACCGGTACATCTCCGACCTTCTCCGTAACAGGAGGAGCCGTCCCTGAAGAGGTTCGGATCAGGGTTATCCAAAGGCTGATCCTTCAAATCGTCTCGCTGGTTTCACTTAATAGTTGAACACAGTCATGATTATCTTTTTCTCCGTCGGAGGGTAAAGGCATTAGGGCGGCAGGGTTCAATGCATTGCACCTTTCCAATTTCAAATTATCAGCCAATAATAGAATTATCTCTTCTCTCTGCACCCTTTGAGGAGATAAACCTTTCTCCCATATTGCTTTAATAATATCTCTACTTCATGGGGTACACAGACAGTTAGTGGTTGTCCTAGGACAATTGTCCTGGGGTTTTTTTTCCTACCATTACAGCTGCTGCTGCTATTGCTCTAATGCAAAAAGGAGTTCCTTTAGTCACTGCGTCTAATGTAGAAGAAAATTAGGGAACAGGTTGTTCATGTGGTCCTAAAGTTTGTACTACCACCCCTCTCGCAGTTCCTTTATTTTCATCCCAATACAATGTAAAAGGTTTTGAATAATCAGGAAGTCCTGGCTTTAGGATGAATCCCAGATATTTCACTTGCTGTTTGCAAAACTGCCATTTGGACAGAGATGCACCGTGCCCCTTGTTAACAAGTCGGATACACAGATATTCAGTGTCTCTAATACAGTCATCCGTAGTTTTACTTGCCCATAACAAGTCATCAACATACTGTATCAAAACAGACTTATTTGAAAAAAACAAATCTTGTAAATAATTTTTCAAAATTTGAGAAAATACTGTTGGAGAACTAGTAAATCCTTGTGGTAACCTAGTCCAAGTTAACTGCTTCCCTTGCCACGGGAAGGCAAAGAGTGACTGGCTTTCTTCCGTGACTGGGATGCTAAAGAAAGCTCCTGTAAGATCAAGCCCTGTGAAATACTGTGCCCAGGATCTGTGTTAAATCAGACTCGGATCTGGTACCACAGGGTGTGAAGCAATTACATGTTCATTTGCAGCTCGGAGATCTTGAGCAAATCTATATTCAGCATCTCCATCTTTATCTACTTTATGTTTACTAACTGGTAAAACTGGAGTATTATAAGGACTACGACATTCCTTTAAAATTCTTTTTTCTGAAAAAATGTACAGTTGGTTTTTCTCTACTGGGAATGGCCTCATTTATAATGGGATATTGCCAAATGGAAGGAGGATTCCCTCCTTCTGTTTTTATCACAACTGGCTCAGCCAGTGTTAACCATCCCACTTACTTCAGAGTTCTCTGGGAACTGCAGCCAATTCAAATCGTGTCTCATTCACATCATGTGGGTTTTGACCTCCCAGTTCAATTATTTCTGAGCCCATTAAAACCAGCTGAATCTCTGTTGGAGCCAAGGAGATAAACGGACCAAATTCCTGCAAAAGGTCTCGTCAAAGGGGTAGATAAATATTTTATCTGTTCCCCTGCTACTGCCCGTACTATCATTTGAAATGTGGGGAACTTCAAAATTCAGTACAGGCCCAAAGGGCCAGTAGGGGAACTGGAAGAGATCACAGATTTACCCCAAAGCAGTTTTTACCTCTGCAGAAATCTGACCGTGCTCATCTACCTTGATTCCACGGGGGCCCGTTGTTCCTGCAGTTCCCAGAGAAGATGAGTATCATTTTCTTCGCTGTGATGAGGTCGAGGAGGTCTGGCAGGTGCAGATGCTCTTGTGCAGACACGGGTCTCGGCGGGCACTCTCTCTGCATGTGTCCCCAGTTCCCACGGCAGAAGCATCTGAACCATTAGCATATGGAGAGAGAAGAGGAATTCTGCCTCGCGCGCCCCTTCCCCTGATTCTGCCTCGGGGAAACCCCCGACCTCTCCCCCTTGGGTTATAGGTTTGGGTAACTGCTGCAGCCAGCAACACAATTTCTCTTTCTTTCTCTTTTTGCTCTGCCTTTTTCTCAAGTTTTAACCTTTCTTCTTGCTGCTTTTGCTTTCATCTCTCCCATCAAAAACAAAAGCAGCAATGCTAAGGATTTTAGTTAACGTTTTCCCTGGCCAGCCTGGCATCAATTTCTACACAAACACTAATAGCTGGTGGCTCTTGGAAATGGTCACGGGTCATACCCCCATAATTAAAGTAGCCTTCAACTGGCCCAAATAATCACTTGGGTGCTCGTTGCATTCCAAAACCTTTGTCCAATTAGTTATTCTCTTGCCTTTTTGGAAAATCTTTTCTCTTTTCTCTGCTTGACATCGTTCTCATCATAAAGTTTGCATATCATTCCAGTTAGGGGTGTAATCAGTGACAACTCCCAATAACAGTGGAGCACGTTTTCCAGCATCAGCCCGTAAGCGAGGCATTTTTGCTTGCCAGGTGACTCAAGCACCTTGCTTCCAAGGTTCGTGTCCCATCGCTGCTGTTACTGGAGAGACGGCGGCGCCTGCCCCAGGGCCCACTCCAGGCTTTGGGCTGGAATCCAAACGCCTTGGGCACACGCCAGCACTTCTAAACGGGAATTCAGTTGCTTCAGCTTCAGGAGCTGAAGGAAGTCAACTCCCTTTAGTTTTTATCCAAGAGCTTTTCTTTCTTTGCTGACCTCTGTTATACCAACTATACCAATAATCAGTATCTTGACTCTCAGAATCCTCCAAAATTATTCTTAGAAATTTTTACTGGTGGGGTTTGACTGTTCCTTTCGGAGGCCATACATCCATTGGCCCTCCTCCATCAGTTTCCTTTTCTGTGAGGATTGTGCCAAAGGTATCTTTCCTCAGTTTTCTGAAACCTCAGCAAGGGGCGTCCCCCTTTCAACGCTGAGTACTGTCCCCATCTTCTGTACATCTCTTTTATCTCTCTCTTTGCAAATTTCAGCACGAGAGTTTCCCAGTATAATTCTCTCTGGAATTACCCGTGCCCAAGTCTCTTAGGTGAACTCACCTCTCATTCCTTGGCCGGCAATTTGAGTATGGGCAACGGCTTTGTCCAGAGGAATACCTGACTCTTGCTCTCTTGTGTCCCAGAGTCCCATCGGGGTGGCCAGTTCTGTTAAAGGGTTTCCCCAGACTGCGGGTACCTCTGGGCTGGCTTTATTAACAGCTCAGAGCTGGGCCATCGCCTCAGGGAGTGGCCACAGCTCACAAAAAGCGCCCTCTCTAGATACGATACAACATACAATACCAAGAGTCTCTGGGGATTTTCCAGGAACTTTCAGCTCTCAGTTCATCATCCATTTCAGAAGTCCACCGTATTTCACAGTTTCACCGAGTTCCCATCGTTCCGTTCCAGTTCCTCTTTGGACACCGCTGCTCACGGATGCAGTCTCCGCTCATCGTGGTTCCTCATCTTCTGAACAGTCTTCATCATCGTTCACTTTTAGACTTCCGAGAAAAGACTCAAAATGTTCTATTTGACATATTCTTAATCTATGTCTAGCTTTTCATTGCTCAGCTTTTCTAGTTGCTTAAACTGTCGGTATTGTTCCTAGAGCACCTGTGCTCTATTAATTAAACCTCTAAACCACTATCTCTTTATTAATTAATTATTCCTGCTATTAATAATATCCTGAGAGAAAACAGTTTTCTAAGGCTTGTTTCTTTTACAGTTTCCCACCTCTCTGATGCCCACTTCATTCATCATCTCCTTGTTCAGATCCACCAACATGTTCTTTTGGATCCTGCAGCGAGGAAAGACCTGGCTTAACGAGGTCTCCCCTCGTTATGAGCTCTGATTAATCAGGCCCAGAGTGAGGGGTACCACGATAGCCACAGCACAGGTTGGGACACCACCACCCTCCTAGAAACAACTCTGATAATGATGGGGAAGCTCAGCGCAGGCGAGCAACTCATGTCACTAATTAAGGAGCGGGATAACGAGTTAAGTCCTTCCTTCCCCCTCAGGAGGGGGATCTTTCGGTGCCGTTTTCCCCACTGTGACACGGTGTAAAAGTGCCCCCTCACCTGTTATCGACAAACGTGACGGCGGGGAAAATGGCAAATGGCCCCTTAATGGGACCTTGAGTGATAACACCCTGCTGCAATTGATGCTGTTTTGAGGAGGGAAGGAACTGGGATGAAGTCTCCTATGCAGACATGTTTCTCACCCTCCGAGACCATCCTGAATATCAAATAGACCGTGGCCTGGCACCCCCACGAGACCCACTGGTACTGGCACCGGACAGAGAAAATATGAAGGAAGGGAAAGAAAAAGGGGCCAAAATAAAGATTTCCCAGAGTACTATAAACCGCCGGTAGGAAGCCGGCAGGAGGAGGGTGAAAGTTTGGAGGAGCCAGAGCCAGGCTCCCCCCTCACAGCCCCGTGTCGCGGACAGAGACGGGAGAAGCGAGCGGCGGTGCCGGCTCCTCTGAGAGAGGCCCTAGGGCTGGATGGGCCCTGCCAGGGTAAAAGTCCCGTTCACTTCCTTCCATCTGGCACCTTGGAAAAGTGCAGCGAAGGGGTATCGAAGCGACTGTTGGGGTGACCAAGCATTTCCAGTTTCTAATAAAACACCCGTGCTGGAACCCCAACACAGGAGCCCATATGAGGTTGTGGATGCAGATGGAGATTGGAGTGTCAGGGGCATGGAGCGGGCTGTACCGAAAGCAATGAACTGCTCGGCCCTATATGCCCTTCGGCAGGGACCTAAAGATACTCCCTCAGAATTCCTGGGTAAGCTGCGGGTACCGTGAGGCGACACACCCCTTAGATCCAGGGTCAGGGGTGGGAATACAACAGTTAGTGTCATTATTTATAGGGCAGTCAGCACGGGGCATTCGAAAGAAGTTGTAAAAGCTGAAAGTGCCAGAGAGTTGGAACGTGGAGACCTTGTTAGACAGAGCACAGGGAGTATATAGCAAGAGGAGGGGAGGAGATCTGCATCCTGCTGTAGCAAACCCATATGCACTGTTAATTAGATGAGTACCGGAACTGCCTTGGTTTACCGTGCTGGCCCTAAAAGACCCCTTCTTCTGCTTGCCTTTGAGCTCCAAAGTCAGTGATTGTTTGCATTTGAATGAGAAAAGATGGAGTCCAGGAGGAAGATGCAATTAACATGGACTGTGCTGCCCCAGGGGTTTAAAATAGCCCCACTCTTCTTGGAAACCAAGTAGCTAAAGACCTGGAGCAATGGGAGCGGCCGCATGGAATCGGGGGTCCTGCAGTATGTAGATGATTCCTTAACAGCCACAGAGACTAAAGAAATGTGCATAACATGGACTATTAGTTTATTAAATTTGGGGTCTTAATGGCTATCGAGTCTCTCCACAGAAAGCTCCAGCAGCTCAGCAGCGAGTAACCTGCCCTGGAGCCGAGGTCACGGCTGGGCAAGGGACCCTGGGGACTGCAAGGCCAGAGGCCCCTGTCGGAGCCCTCGGGCACAGCCAGCTAAAGAGCTCTGCGCGATCCTAGGAACGACCCGGAGGTGTCGCCTGTGGGTATGTAACTACGGACTCCTGGTACAAAAAATCCCGCTGTGAGCTATTAAAATCAAATCGGAAACCCTCACTCGGCACGGAGAGGCGCTCAGAGCATTCCGTCAGCTGAAGAAGCAGCTGATGGATGCCCCTGCTCCGGGTTAACCAGACATCACTCAGCTGTCTGGTTATTCTCCCTCGAGAAACGGGGATCTGACACATTTCCCTATATTTTCCTCTCGTTGCTTTAGCTGCACTCTTCTGTCTTTTCTTACTGCACGTTTTCTGTATTGCACTGTTACATTATTTGGTTTTCCCCAGCAAAATACTCCTGCTCTTTTCACTCTGGTGACTGAGTTTAATTGGTATCCCTAATCAGCAAAATAGGGGGAATCTCCCCGAGCATCCCCAATCCCTGACCTGCATCCACAGGCCACGACCGAGCATCCCCCTCAAAATCCCCTCAGAGCCCCCCTAAAATCCCTACAACTCCACAAACCCCCCTTGTAGCCCCCTACTCCCCTCTAAACTGCCTACGACACCCAAACCCTCTCATAGCCCCGCTACGACCCCCAAAACACTGCTTGTAGTGCCCCTAAACACCCCAAAACTGCCTTCTCTCTCTCCCCAGGACAGCCCCAGCCCCAGCCCGGTGGTCAACAGATCCATGACCCCTACAGCCCCCCCCCTGCGGCGGTACAACCCCCACACCCCCGGCTCGGGGACCGAGCAGAGCTCCAGCGACTGGGTGACCACCGACATCGAGGTGAAGGTCCGTGACACCTACCCGGACAGTCAGGCGGTGGGACAGATCGGCGTCATCCGCAGCGTCACGGTGAGACCCCCCCGCCCCGGTTCGGGGGTGCTTTTGGTGCAGGGAGGGGGTAACACACACGGTGATGCTGATTTCCCCCCTCTCTTTTTCTGTTTCTGTAGGGTGGGATATGCGCTATCTACCTGAGGGACAGCGAGGAGGTGGTGAGCATCTCCAGCGAGCACCTGGAGCCCGTCACCCCCACCAAGAGCAACAAGGTAGGGCCCCCCCAGCTCCCCCATTTATCCTGGGCCTGCACCACTCCAACCCCCCCCCCCCCCCTGCTCCTTTGGGGACCTTCTAGATCCCCTCAGGTGCTACCCCAGCTCTACTGGGACCCCCCACCACCCTCCTCAGGGCTCACTCTCCCCCCATCTGCACCCCTCCTCTGCCTCAGGTCAAGGTGATCCTGGGGATGCACCGTGAAGCCACCGGGACCCTGCTCTGCAGGGACCGAGAGTACGGGATTGTCCGCATGGATTTCGAGGACAGGTACAGGACCTTCAGGCTCAACTTCCTCGGCAAACTGATGGAAGATTGAGGGGGCCCACCTGTGCCCCCCGCCCCCTGCTGCCCCCGTTCTCTTTGTGTCCCCCCGTTCTCTTTCTCCACACCCCTTTCCCCTGCTCAGTGTCGGCGGTTGGAACGAGGTTTAGTTGTCAATAAACGCCTGTGGGTGCAGCCGGGGGGATGAACCAGGGCCCCGCGCCCCCCAGGGCTGGGGAAAGGGCGGTTAAATGCCCCCCCGGGGCCGAGAGAGGGTTGCAGCGGGACCCCCGGGGGTGGGGGGTGCTGAGCCGGGACCCCACTGCGGGGCGGGGGGAGAGTGAAGCGGCTTCAGCGCCGGCCGCGCTCATGCTCTGCCCTTACACCCCGCCTCCGCTTCCGCCGCCTCCTCCCATTGGCTCTGCCGCGGCCGGGCCCGCCTCCGCTCCGCCGCCATTGGCCAGCAGCCGCGCCGCCATTGGTGTCCGGCCGTCAGTGACCGCCCCTCCAGTCTTGGTCCCGCCCCGTTCCTCCCGCCCCGCCGCCGCTCATTGGCTGGAAGCGGAGGGAGGGGATTGGCTGCGGCGGCCGCGCGTGCGCCCTGTGGCGCGCGGTGCGGGAAGATGGCGGCGGCCTGTGAGTTCCGCGGCGCCCTGGGAGCCCGCCGGGCCGGGCCGGGCCGCCAGCGGTACCGGCGGTACCGAGGCGGTGCTGCGGGAGCGGCTGCGGCGGCAGCAGGTGGGGCCGCGAGGGGGCTGAACCTGGGCCTGAGGGGACGGGCGGGCGGGAAGGGGGGGCACGGGGCTCCGCGGGTGTCCCCAGCGGTGCCCACCTGTCCCCGGGCTTCTCTGGGCGCCCCGCGCCTGGGCCTGTCTGTCCTCGGGGGTCCCCCGCCCTCCCCGGGAGGCGCCGGCGGTCTCTGACTGGCGCTGGGTGTTCCCAGAGCTCCCCGGCTGTCGCTGGCCATCCTCGGCCACCTCTAGGCCTCCGGGGCTGTTCCCGGGGCCCTCTGGCTGTCCCTGGCCACCCTCGGCCCCGCCAGCACTCCCTGCCTGCCCCCGAGTGTCTCTGGGGCTCTCTGGGCGTCCCTGAGCATCCTCAGACATCCCTGGGGGTCCCTAAAGGTCCCTGGGGCTCTCGGGGTGTCCCTGACCATGCCCAGAGCTCCCTGGGAGTCCCCAGGTGTCCCCAGAAGTTCTGGACTGTCCCCGGGGCTCCGCGGATGCCCCTTGCTATCCTCGACCCTCCCCAACTGTCCCCAAGCCCCCCTGGGTGTCCCCAAGCCCCTCCTCCCGGTGTGTGCCCCCCCCCCCTCTGTGTCCCCTCGCTACACAGGTGACAGAGGGACCCCTGGGACACCCCGCGGGCCTGGAGGAGGATGAGTAGGAAGAGCACAGCCCCCTCCAACCGCGGCAGCCCGAGTTTTTGTGGAGTTTGCGGGGCTGTTCTCGAGGCAGGGGGCCCTCTGCGCCGCGGCGATGGAGAGCGCCGGGCCTTTGCTGAATGCCGTGCCGGCAGCGGGAGGGAAGCCGGGCGCCCCTCGAGTCCCGGCGGTGCCAAACCCACCCCGGCAAAGAGTCAGAGGAAACGCTTGGCTGTCGGCAAACCATTTACTGGGGGATCACTGCGAAAACCGGTGCCGAGAGCGTGTGGCACAGCACATCCTGGGGCATCCCTGGCTCCGCTCTTCTCTCCCGGCGTGGAGCCGGGTGTTGCTGGTCGGGGTGGCTGAAGGTGAGGAAGAGGAGGGTCTCTGGGCAGCTCTTCTCTGCCGGGGGGTTTGCCAGGGTTGCCGCGGTGGCTCAGCAGGGATGTGGGTGTTCCTGGCTCTGTGCCGGGAGGAGTGTGCCAGGCACAGTGGGGGAGTCCCCGTCTGTCCCCTGGGGCCCATCCTTGGGGACAGGGATGGCGCTTGGCCGCTTGGGGTCGCGCCGCGTCACCGGAGCGTCCTGCGGGGAGAAGGATGGGGGGGGTGAGCGGCACCGTTACAGAGGCTCTCAGATAAACAACCAACCACCAACAATAAAAAATTATTAACACCATTAACTAGCTCTCGGTGAATCACAGGTGTGGATGTCTGTGAGAGGAGAGCAGATCGACTTTCTGGGGTTTATGGGCAACCCAGGGACCTGGAGCACCCCGGGATTCTGGGTACTCATGGTATGGGGGCACCAGGGACCCCGAGCATCCAGGGCCCCAAAGCACCCGGGGGACGCAAAGGCCCCGAGCACCCGGTGTCCCCGAGCACCCACGCCCAGGAGCCCCCCCACGGCTGTACCTCGGCGTGGGACGAGGTGTTCGCTCAGCCAGGCAGGTTCTGCTCCACGCCGCTCCCGGCGACCACGCTGCCGTCGGGGCGGCCACGCTGTTCCCGGCTGCCGGGGGCCCCCGGCACCGTGGAGTTACCGGCCGCGCGCGTTGCCCTGGGCTGGCGCTGATGCTGGGAGCGCCCGGTGCCGTGGCGGGTGGGGACGGGGGCTGGGCAGACGTCCCGCGGGCTCGTGCCGCTGCCGTACCCGTGAGACCCTGCGCGTGATCCAAGAGATGAGCAGGGAAACCCCTGAGCTTCTCCCCTGAGCCCTGGCCAGGCTCGGGGGCAATCTCCTGTGAGAGCCAAACCAGATATTCCCGCTCCAAACAAAGGCGCCGGCTCTCCTGCCGGGCTGATTTTGGGGCTAGAAGGCCGGGCCCGCTCCCAGCGCCTCTGGAGGCCTCAGCTCCGGGCGGAGGCACCGCGTAGGATTTCCCCCTGCCCGGGCCAGGCTCTGCAAACCCTCGCTGGAACCGGGGCTGCCCGCGGGGCTGGGGGCTGGCAGCGGGGGCAAGGGCTGAGGGATCTGCCTTAACCCCTGTGCTCTCTCTCGGGCAGGGATGCTCTGAGGCGTTGCCCTGTGCTCTCCTGGTTGCACTGCTCTCCCTTGTCTCACTCCGTGGGCTCTGTATTATTCCCCACACTCTGGAGTTATTTGCAGCAGAAGACGCCGGCTCTTTCCACTCTGCTGTCGGAGGTTAATCGATATCCCTAATCAGCCAAACAGGGGGACCCGGGGGGGCAGAATGTGTGGGGCCCCCCCAACGCCCTCCCCCATAATCTCTTCCCCTCCTCCTCTTCCTCCTCCTCCAGACGAAGAGCGTGAGGAAGGCAGCGAGAGCGAAGGGGGAGAGGGCAGCGAGGAGGAGGAGGAGGGGGCCGAAGGCTCCGGGAGCAGCAGCGAGCGGGGTGGGGGGGCTCGGCCCTCAGCGAGGATGAGGAGGAGGAGGAAGGTGGCTGGGGGGACCTCCGGGGGGGGCAGTGACACCGCCCGGGCCGCTCGTGACCAGGGGGAGATTTTGGGCAGCAACAGCGGCGAGGAGGAGGGAGAGGAAGAGGAGGAAGAGTCCGGGGGGGGCAGCGAGGGGGGGACCCCGCACAGCCCCCGCCTGACCCCAGCGAGGCCTCGGAGGACGACGAGAGCCCCAGCGACGCCTCCGACTCCTCCAGCGACAGAGCGGCGTGTCCCCCCTCCCCGTTTTGGGGAAAAACCAGGCACTTTGGGGGGTGTTTCTGGTTTTCTCTTTAATAACGTAGTCAGGGTTAGTAGCCACAGCCGGAACTAAAGTTATTCCTAACAACTTGTGTCTAAAATAACGTTTTCTATCGCAAAGGGCCGCGGCGCTGCGGGTACAAAGGGGGGGCGGGGGGCTGTACCGACGGGGGAGGGGTCCTGGGGCATCCCCACCCTGGGGGAGGGGAGGGAAGGGGGGGCATCGCCGTGTCCCTCAGTTTGGGCTGTAAATAATAATGATATTATTAATGCGTATTAATATACGTTAATATCATTTGGGGTACTGATACAGTAATGAAGAGAAAAGGAATAAAAACTGAAAAACCCATCAAAACCGCAAAGATTTGGGATTGTTAAAAATGGTGAAAACCGACAAAAATGGGGGAGAGGGGGTAAAGGGGGGGCAGGGGGTGTCTGTGTTAATCCCCACCCCCCCTCCCCGCCGCTTATTTTGGGGGTGGGGGGGGTGGAGGAACCGAGCGAGACTGGTCATGGAGGGGTGACACCCCCCCGTGGAGTGGGGGGAGGGGTCATGGGGGAGGGGGGGCGGTGCCATCAGATGGTGAGGTCTTGTCTGAGCCATCTGCGGGGGGATGGGGGGTGTCAGAGGGTACTTGGGGGGGGCCACATCCCCTTACACCCCTCCCCTCCCCCAAATCCCTTCCTGCCCCCCCCAGCGCCCCCCCCGTGCTCCCCATCCTCCCCCGTGTCCCCAAATTCACCCTGTCCCCATGTGTGTCCCCCCCATACTCCCTCCTGCCGTGTCTCTGTCTCCCCCCGTGTCCCCACCCTGTCCCTGGACACCCCCATGTCCCCGGACCCCTCTCACGTCCCTTTGCCCCCCCGAACCCCCCTCACCGCCCAGCACTTGCTCCACCATGCTGAACAGCGACTCAGGCGTGGGGCTGATCTCCAGGTCCGTGCCGGGGAGGGGACGCTCTGAGGGGGGGCGGAACAGAAACTGGGGTAAGGGGGGGCCCCAAGATTTGTACCCGACCCCCCCAACCCTCCTAGGGAGGGGACCAGGCACTCTGAACCCCCCAAACCTCCCACACCACGACCAGAACATCTTCCCCCGCCCTAGTGGGATGGGGGGTGCGGAGGGGAGGGGGGGAGCACAGGTTCCTCCCCCCACTCAGGGGGTGCCCCAAGGTTTTGTCTTCCCCCCCGCCAAGGTTTGGGGGGGCCCGTGTCCCCCCCCAAGACGTACCCTGGGGGAGGGCGAGCAGGGCCTGGGGCGAGCTGTTGATCGGCACCGAGTGGGAAGGTGCGGAGCAGCCACTGGACCTTTCCCCCGCAGCAGCGGAGCCTCTTCTTCTGTGTCTCTGTGAACGCCTGGGGGGGGAAGGGGGCACATGGGGGGGTCACACAGCCCTATAGCCCCCCCCCCCAAGCCCTACAGGCCCCCCAAAGTCCCCACAGCCCTTCCCATACCTCGTGGCTCAGGCACTGCTCCAGGAGCTGGAGGTAACTGGTGATGTACTTCTTGTCTGGCCGCGACTCCAGGAGCTGGGCGCAGACTGGGGGGGGTCGGGGGTCAGGGAGGGACCCAGACACCCTGATTCCCCCCTCCCCAGAGCCATGGGACCCCCCAAAAAAAGGAATTGTGGTGTGGGGGGTGTATCTCACCTTTGCCCATGACACGGGTGAACTGCCCCGGGATGTCCCCGTCAGGGACAGGGGCTGTGGGGTCTTTGGCGTTGGTGGCCCCCGGGGGGGCCCTGTCGGAGGTGTCGTCTGGGTGGGGAGCGGCTGGGGGGGGGCGAAAGGCTTTAATGGGGGTCACTATGATCTGTCGGAGCTCCTGAAGCACCGGCCACAGGCTGCCCCCCCATAGGATGCGCTGTGGACAGTGGGGGGAAGTGTCAAGGAGAGGGGGGGAACGTGGGGACTGAGGGGGAGATCAAGGACACACACCCCAACCCCCCCACCCCCAGTCTTGGGGACACAGGGAGGGGTGACCAGGGACATCTTGTGCCACTGCTGGGGACACGGGGAGGGGTGTCAGGGATGTGGGGGACACCCTGTCCCATCTCTGGGGACATGACGGACATGGGAGACACTCTATGCCACCCTCGGGGACACCCGTTGCCACCTGTGGGGCGTTGGGACACTGGGGACACCCTGTGCCACCTCTGGGGACATGAGGGAGAGCAGGGACACCCTGTGCCATCCCTTGGGCTGCAGAAGGGGACATGGGCCACCCTGGGGTCACCTCTGAGGACCTGAGGGCCTCCACGAGGCCACCCCAAGGGACATGAGGGCCATCCTGGGGCCACCCCAAGGGACCCGAGGGCCACCCTGTCACCGTCCTACTTTCTCCAGCGCCTTGAAGATGCTCGGCCGCTCCCGCAGCTTCTGGATGCTGAGGAGGATCCTCTGCCGCGCGCCCCTGGGGACATTCTGCGGGGACAAGGAGGGGACAAGCAGGGTCAGTGACCGGAGAGGGGGGGACCGTGTCTCCCCCTTCATTGGGGGACATGGAGGGGGGGGGACACACCCTGTGTCACCTGCGACTCGAGGTGATGCTCCGTCAGCGACATCATCTCCTCATACGTCATTTGGGAGAAAAGCGCCGTGTATTCCTGCAGCCCCAGGCTCTCCAGCCAGGAGGGGACATCTTGGGGGGGACAGGAGTGTGACACGGGGTGACAGGTCCCTATGAGCCCCCCCACCCCCAAACGACCCCCCAAACCCCACCTTTCATGCCGCTGCCCTCCTCCTTGCAGGTGTTGCGGCCGCCGGCCAGCTTCTTGGTCTGTTCACTGCCTGAAGAAGCCATGCTGCTTTGGGAGGACGGGGGGGTGTGGTCCCCAAAAGGTGGGGGGGGGGGGCACAGGGGTTTCGTCACCCCCCCACACCCATTCGGGTCCCCCTCCCTGGGCACTGCCGGGCACCAGCGAGAGGGAGGGCTCCAGCGGGCTGGGGTGCAGCTGGGAGGGCAGAGCTGGGGGGAGAGGAGGGGGGGGTCAGGTGGTGGGCAAGGGTCCCCTCTGCAGGACACCCCCCTGACAAGTCCTCCTGGCAACCTGGGTCCCCTTAATGTCTCCCCAAGTTCTGCCTGTCCCCTCCATTTCCCCCACAACCCGTCCTGCCCATCCTCAACCCCCATCCCCCCCAGGCACCTCCCTGTCCCCCCTCCCACCCCTCCTCACCATCAATGTCCCTTCTCAGCCCTTAATGTGCCCCCCCCCAGACCCCTTCCCGCCCCCTCTGTCCTCTCAATTCCCCCCCAGACCCCTTCCCGCCCCCTCTGTCCTCTCAATTCCCCCCCAGACCCCTTCCCGCCCCCTCTGTCCTCTCAATTCCCCCCCAGACCCCTTCCCGCCCCCTCTGTCCTCTCAATTTCCCCCCCCAGACCCCTTCCCGCCCCCTCTGTCCTCTCAATTCCCCCCCAGACCCCTTCCCGCCCCCTCTGTCCTCTCAATTCCCCCCCAGACCCCTTCCCGCCCCCTCTGTCCTCTCAATTTCCCCCCCCAGACCCCTTCCCGCCCCCTCTGTCCTCTCAATTCCCCCCCAGACCCCTTTCCGCCCCCTCTGTCCTCTCAATTCCCCCCCAGACCCCTTCCCGCCCCCTCTGTCCTCTCAATTTCCCCCCCCAGACCCCTTCCCGCCCCCTCTGTCCTCTCAATTCCCCCCCAGACCCCTTCCCGCTCCCTCTGTCCTCTCAATTCCCCCCCAGACCCCTTCCCGCCCCCCCGCCGGCCCCACTCACCTGCTCCCCCCGGCCCGCTGCTGCTGGTGGGGGGGTACAAGGGCGGGTGCCTGTTCTCCTCAGGAGCCGCCGCGGACCGGGACGGCCCCGACTCGGTGGCTGCATCTTCGGGCCCCTCGAGAGGAGGTGGTGGCCCTCGAGCAGCATCGGGGCACGAAGGCTCCATCGGGGGGTCGCCGCCGGCACCGGGCAAACGCTCCTTACTGGCGCAGCCGGAGAGCCAAGGCTCTGCGGCCGTCCCGGGGGGTGGCAGGGTGTGTCTGAGAGCCTCGCAGAGGGGCTGGCTCTCCTACAGGCAGAGCTTGTTCTTGATCCCGGACGCCAAGATAAAAGTGACTGTTTCATGTCGCTGGCCTTGACGTTGGTGCTGCCAGGGCGCAGGAGGGGGCGGGGGGCCAGAGAGAGCTACTCCTGCCTCGGCCGGCTCCTGCGGCCACGGGCTGATGCCACCTGCAGCAAAAGAAAGGGGACAGGGAGGAGACTGAGGCTGCGTCCCTGTGCAATCGTGTGGGGAGGTGGGGGGAACGCGGGGCTAAACCCCGATGGATTGATCGACTGATTCTCAACCCCCCCAGTCCCTCTCTGACCGGCAGCTCTCCAGCCACTCCTCCCCCAGGCTGTAGCCCTGCTGGGGCTGTTGTGGCCCAAGGGCAGCCCCCGGCATTTGCCCTCGGTGAAACTCCCCCAGCTGGGCTCAGCCCATGGCTCCAGCCTGGCCAGGTCTCTCTGCAGAGCCTCCCCACCCTCGAGAGACCAACACCCCCACCCGGCTGGGTGTCACCTGCAAACTGACCGCGGGGGCACTCGAGCCCCTCGTCCAGCTCATCAGTGAAGGTGTTAAACAGGAGCGGCCCCAACACCCAGCCCTGGGGGACGCCACTGGTGGTAAACTGGAGTTAACTCCCTTCCCCACAGCTCTTTGGGCCCGGCCAGCCAGCCAGGCTTTTACTCGGGATTTTATCTCCTCCTCTGCTCGGCTCCCTTCAAATATGACTTTTTGTGGTGACACACAAACTCTGTGCTCACCCTCCCTTCTCTCCTGCACCCACTGTACCAAGTCCATCTTGCTTCCCGTCCTCCCTCCTTTTCCCACAGAAGCCCGCCGTGCCCCTTGGCACCACGAAACTGGGTCAGTATTGACAGAATGTTGATTGGACTCCAGCCCCACCCGCTCACCCCGACCTACCACCACAAATAGCCCCCCAAGCCTGCACCCAACTTGGAGGGACGACCACCCGACACCAAAGCGGAGGGACAGACCCACGGGTTCGTGCTCTCGCCCCCCCAGAGGGGGCTACGCCCAGTGCATCCGCGGGAACTGTGTGTGTGGGACTGCAATCGTTCCGGGTTGGGTTTTCTCGGTTGCTGTAGTGCTCTAGAGCCAACCTGCAGCTTGTGCGTTTATCGTAGGCAGCCTCAGGGAACCTGTCAACGCTGCATGAAAACAAACCGTGCTATCCGTGAATCTGACTGTTTCTCCTGAGTGCCCGCTGGGGCTGGCTCGGATCAGGGTCCCAGTCCCGACTGGTATATTAATACCAATTTCATGTCACACCTATTAAGGGACAAGTCCAGCCGCCCCTCGCCCCTCTGATCTCTGAGGACCGGCCAGAACGCAAGGGGATTTCTCTCTTACCAAGTGAGCTCTTACCCTAAAGGCAACACCGGTAAACGGGGGGACCCCCGGACCTACCCGGAGGGGGTGTTGGGGCTGTTGGGGTCCCAGGCGCCGCTCTGGGCGGGCGTGCGGCTGCCGTCGGGCAGCGGCGTCTGCGAGCCGTAGTGCGGCGTGCGGCTGCCTGCCAGGGCCCCGGCGGCTCCGTCAGCCCCCCCGAGCCCCCTCTGGCTGGGGGGAACCCAAGAGTCCACCCCCCAAGTACCTGTTACCTGGGGCACCAGGGACCCCCCAGCACCCATGATCTGGGGCACCAGGGACCCCAAGTCCTTCTGACTCTCACCCAAAATTCGGGTTCGCTTTTATCCTTCGTGCTGGTGCCGTCACCACCCCGCGCTTCGACCGGCACTGCCACAACGCTGCCGCCGCCGATTTTAGACGACGCCGGTGACGGTTTTGTTGCCGTACGGCTACCGGCGGCGTTCCTGCGACCCGGTCGCTGGGTGGCTGCGGTGACGGGGACCGGTTTGGCTTCCTAACTGGTGGCTTTCGCCTTGACGGTCCCTCCCGGCTCAGAGCTTTCCTTAGGGGGAGGTTTGGCGAGTTTTTTTAGGACGCCAGCGTACTGGAGCACGGAGCAGTCGTCGTCGCTCTCGGTGGCTTTGTCCCCATCGGTCCCCAAGGCATCGCCCAGTCTGCTGAAGACCCCCGCGGGCTGGGAGACAAGGTGAGAGGAGCCCGTCAGCACCCGCACCCCCATTTACCCTCCCCTGCCCCTCTGCCCCCCGAATTCTGCCCCTGGGATGGAGACCAGATGGATACCAGCCCTCTTGGGATGTAACGATGCAAAATGCTGCCTGCGTCAATTAATGACTAGGCTATAAAGCAGGTCTCTGCATCACCCATAACATCATATTCCCTCCGATTTGTCTCGAGGGGCTGAGTCTGCAAATTGTTTTACACCCCCAAGACTTCCGTGCTGAGCTTTTTGCCTCCAGAGGAGAGAAAAAACCTCCTGTATCCCCCCCCCATTAAAGGGGTCAAAATAGCAGCGCAGATGAGGATCACCCAGGGATTGGGGATCCACTTGCCTTTGGTGGCTCCCTCCTGCTCTTCCCAGGGGTTCCCCACCATTGCCCCGTTATTTCAAGGCTCCTTCAGCCCTTCCGCGGCGAGCGGGAGGCTGCAAATCCCGATATAATCCCGGGGGAGAGGGCCCTGATGCCGGGATCCCGGTGGGGTTTGGCCCAGCTGCCGAGAGCGACGGCTACACGGAGCCGCAGCTGAAAACCCACGTCCTCTCACCTTCCCTCCTGTGGCCGTGTCCGCTTTCGCCTCGGCTCCCAGCCGGTCGAAGACAGATGTCCTCTGCAGACCTGCAGTTTTCAGGAGAACGTGGGTTTTTGGAGGCTTCCCTGGAAAATGAAGCTCTGCCGGGTCAGCGCCGAGGGCTCGCGGCTTTTCAGCCCCGTCCTACCATTGGGGCACCGGCAAAATAAAATTCACTTGTCAAAAGCGTGCAGATGGCCACCCGTCCCCTCCTTCCTAAGGCTTAAACGGGCGCGAGTGGAGCCTTTACAGCTTGTGGTCAGTTAATATCTCCTTGGCATAACACAACTGCTGCCCAGTCGCTCTCTGGATGCGAAAATCCTCACGGGATTCGTAACGACAGGCTAACTTGGGGCTCAGCTGGGCTTCTGGAAGGGAAAATGAACATCAACCCCCCCAAAGGCTGGTACCTTTAGCCGCTTGCTGTTGCGGGATTTTCTTCGTCCTCGGCGTGGTGCCCCGGGCACGTTGATGATGTATTTCCCTTCCATTTCCGCCGTCACCCGCCGGCGTTTTACCGGGACCGTTGGACGTTCTCCTGCCGTGTCGCATAATCCTGGGGGGACGAAGGAAAAGCGAATCGAGAGCTCTCGTCGCAAGGAGCCTCAGGGATGTGGGAGGGTTTTACGAGCGCTTGGGCACCATCCTGGGCTGGAGTGAGCTCTGAGCCTGGCACCAACAGAGCTCCCCCAGCACCGGGCTCTGTAAACACCCTCCCCCCGCCTCTAGCTGCCCCCAGCCGCAAAATCACAGAATCCTTTGGGTGGAAGGGACCTTAAAGACCACCCACCCCCTACCGTGGGCAGGGACGGCTCCCACTCGACCAGGCTGCTCCCTCTGCTGTCCAGCCTGGGCGAGGGCACCCACAGCTGCTCCGGGCAGCCCGTTCTGTGTCCCACCAACCTCCCCGGCAAGAGTTTCTGATGGAAAACTCCCCTCTTCCACTTTCACACCGCTCTCCCTCGGCCTGTCTCTGCACCCTCTGATAAAAAGCCCCCCCGCCCTGTCCTGCAGCCCCCTGCAAACACGCAAAGGCTGCTTTAAGCTCTGGCCGGAGCCGCCTCCTCTCCAGGCTGAACCACCCCGGCTCTCTCAGCCTGTGCTGGTACGGGAGGTGCTCCAGCCCCCCCAGTCCCCCTCACAGCCTCCCCTGGCCCCGCTCGCCTGGGATCCCTTCTCTCTGGAGCATCAACCTGCCCCGCTCAGCTTGAGGTCACCCCCAAACTGGCTGCGGGTGCACTTGATCCCACTCTCCGTGTCCCCACTGACAGGGCTCAAACAAATGAATTTCTGACAGTTATTAAGACTAAACTGGGATGTGATATACAAAAGCTTGGCTTGTGCTTTGCTTCGTTTGGTTCTCAAGTCAAGTTTCTCCTCAGCTGCTTCCCGAGGTCCCTTTAGGTAAGGTTTAGGTTTAGGTCTGTTGAGGTAAGGTTGAGACGCTCGTTAGGCTCCCTACAGAATTCCCTGAGAGCAGACTCAAGGCCTTCAGTGGACACCTGCGCAACTCCTAGAATGGGCAAACTAAGATAAGGGGGCTCGAACAAAGAGACACAGAGACCCTGTTCTAGGGAGGGTGATTCTGCTGATTGAGGAAGGACACACCTGGACTTGACTTCAAACACCGTGAAGAAGACTACTTACTTCTTCCCTCGACTACCAAAGACCCCCACCCTGTTTTCCCTACACATGCTCGGACTATGTGAATGAATTCTGGGCACTCATTATCATAAAACATCCCTTCCAGGAAAGGTAATGAATATGCATGATCTGTGTGCATATAAACAGATGCCCCTTACTAATTTCTGGGAGGCCTCATGGTGGACAATCCCCGGGGCGATCCCAGTGCCACTAACCAGGAATACCTGCTTAACAGTACAAAGATTTGCTGTTCCAGTCTATTTCTTTGTTTGGGCAGCAAAGCTGTTAAATCCTACCGGTCCCAGTAGGGACCACTGAGGGACTCTGCCCCCAGACACCTTGCTGGAGCGCAGCCAGGCAGCCGAGGCCTCGCCCGCTGAGGGGACCACCCCTCAAATCCCTGTCTCTCCATTTCAGAGACAAGGGTGCTGCGTGCTTGGCTCACAAACCCACCGCCGGACCCAAAGGGGCTGTTAAAATTTGACTGGGGGGCCCCTGAGCAGGAAACACAAAGCAAAAAGCAGCTTGTGCCGTTTCTCCCGCCGGGATCCGTCGCCCCTCCCTACCTGCCTTCGCGGCGGCCGGTGCGTTGGAGACGGGGACGGAGATCGAGGAGGCGTGGGGCCGCTGCGGGAGCGGGGCGGCGGGAGGCGAGTCTCTGCTCAGGCTGGCGGCGATCGTCCGGCTGGCGGCTGCAAGGGGGGCAGCGCAGTGAGGGCGAGCTCTGGGACCCCGGGGGCTTGGGCGAGCGGGACAAGCGTCCATCTCGTCAGCTGAATTCAGGAGGGGTCCTTCCCCCGGGAGCGCGCGGAGGGCAGCCATCCTCTGAGCCCTTCCTTTGGAAGGGAATTACGTTAATCGTGCAAGGGGATTTCACCTCCCAGAAACCTCCCCCCCGCACTCAGCGCTACCGGCGCTGCGGCGCAGCTCGGCTTGAACGTCGGGGGAGCTGGGGCAGAGCCGTTCGGTGGCCGCCTTGCGCATCTCCCGGAGGAAAAAACCACGGGGAAGGGTTCTCCCCCCTCAGGCTGTGGGGAGGCGAACAAGAAGGCTCGAGGCAAAACTCTGCTGCTGAACGAGCCGGCAAGACTTCCCCGTACCTGCCTGCACACGACTCGGGCATGTCTGAGGATGGCGACGATGTCTCCCACCTCTCTGATGCCCACTTCATTCATCATCTCCTTGTTCAGATCCACCAACATGTTCTTTTGGATCCTGCAGCGAGGAAAGACCTGGCTTAACGAGGTCTACCCTCATTATGAGCTCTGTTAATTAGGCCCAGAGTGAGGGGCACCACGATAGCCACAGCACAGGTTGGGACACCACCACCCTCCTAGAAACAACTCTGATAATGATGGGGAAGCTCAGCGCAGGCGAGCAACTCATGTCACTAATTAAGGAGCGGGATAACGAGTTAAGTCCTTCCTTCCCCCTCGGGAGGGGGATCTTTCGGTGCCGTTTTCCCCACCGTGACGCGGTGTAAAGGTGCCCCCTCGCCTGTTATCCACAAACGCGACGGCCGGCCTGGGGGCACCCCGGCTTCCGGGGAAAACTGCATCCGTTCGGATGTCGCTGAAAAAAAGCCCCAGAAAAGGGAAAACGAGGTGGCCACGGAAGAGGGGGTGGGCGGCCGCCTGGCTTTGGGCGGGCACCGGCCGAGAGGCTCATTCCGGGCCTCCGCAGCTGTCGCCGTGCCGTTAGCGGGATGGGGAGGAAAACGGCTCCCGGGCTGGCGGGGGCGGGGAGGGGACGGTCTCCCGGAGGAAAATACCCAAGCTGGGGGGCTGAGAGCAACTCGGGGCCATTTTGGGCGGCGGAGGGGGAGGAGGGCGGCAGGGCAGAGAGGGAAACGTCCCTTCCCCACCGTGCCGGAGCCCGTGGCGCAGGAGCCAGCGGCCGCGGGGCCGGGCGGCGGGGCCGGGAGCAGCCTGCGGGGAGAGAGCGGCGGGGCGGCCCCTCTGAGGGCCGGCAGGCAGGCCCGGGGCTGCTGCCGCCCCCCTGCCCGCAGCCCTGCCCGCTCCTCCCGCCCCACGGCCTCTCCTCTCCCTCCTGCCCCTCGGCCCACACCCCCTCCCTGCCCCTCACCTCTCCGCTCCCGCCGCCGGGCCCGGCCCCACCGGAATCCCCCCTCGGGGAGCGCCGCAAGGGACGGCCCCGCCAGGACTCACCCGGCGCCGCCAGCCGAGGGCGGGCAGGGGAACGGGCAGGGGCGCCCCCTCGAGCGCCGGAGGACCGGGGGGGCCCCCGCGGGCTGTTGGCAGCCGCCGCCGCGGACGCCGGGGCCCTCGGGACGGGGGGGGACGGGGCGCAGCGGGCACCCCCGGCAGCCGCAGCCTTGCGCGGGGCCCAGACCTGGCCCGAGACATGTCCCTGGCGCTGAACCCGGGCCTAAAGATGGCCCTGGCCCTGAACAAGCCCTGAAGATCCCGCTGCCCCTGCCCCTGGCGCTAAACATCAGCCCTGAGCCCCCGATCCGGCCGGGCCGGGGGGGTGACGCCAGAGCGAGCTTAATGCCCCTCCAGACCCAACGGCCCCAGCGCTAACGCCCTCCCCCAGAGAGGGCAGGGTGTGGGGGGAGCGGAACCTTGGGGCTGAGCACCCGCTTTCTGGGGGGGCCGTGAGGCGCGAGGGTGGGGTCCCCGAGGGGTGGCGGGCTCTGCGCCCCAGAATTGGGGTGTCCCGCCCTACTGCCGGGGGTACCGGCCCCGGTGGCGGAGGAGGGAGGAGCAGACCCTTCCCCTCCCTGCCCCAAACAGGCTGGGGCACGGGAACACCCCGATCCCGTCAGCCGGCCGGGAACGTCTCTGCCCCGGCCGGGTTTGGGCTCTGTTCCCTTCTCCGTAGCCCAAAAGTCCCAGCTGTGCTGCCCCCGGGGGGGATTCGCCTGTCCGGGAACGTCAGGAGAAATGGGTTTGTTCTGTGCCAGCGTCACGCCGGGATGAAGCCCAGCGGCACCTCCAAGCAGCTCCGGGGCTGGCGACACCCCGAGACCCCAAACCGAGGCCGGAGTTTTCCCGCTGGGTCTCTGGGGCCTCCCGGCCCCGCGCGGCTCCTGCCCTCGCCCCGATCGCTGCCCCCTTCCTCGCGGCTCCGCACGCCCTCGGCAGGGCCGGCCCAGCCCCCGGGGCCGGGGGTTTAGTCCCCAGGTCAGTTAAGCTCAGCTCCGCGCCCACAGAGAGCGGAACAGAAACAGCAAAAGGCTTTTGAACAGGATCCGCGGGGGCGAGGAGCCGGGAAGAGAAAACCCGCCGGGGGCTTGGACGCGGCGGCGTTTCGGCAGCAAAACGTTTGAAATAATCTCACCCCAAACCCCGCCGGGAATGCCAAACGCTCCCCCCCCGCAATGAAACTGAAATTACCCCTTTTCGCAGCCAGCCCGGGTCAGCCAACGACGCAGCGACGCCGCTCGGTTCCTCTCGGCATCGCTCCTCGGAGCTGCGTCCCGCGGGGCTGTTACTGGTAGGAAACAGATGAAAATCTCTCTTTTTTAATGATTTCTTATACATGACCGAGATCCTAGAAATAAGCAATCAATGGCCATCGTGATTCCGCAGAAGAGACTCGGAATCAGTAAACTGCCGTGAGGCTGCAGGTGCTCCGCTAGTCTGAAGTCACAGAGCCATGCTGTGCTGCTCGTTCGTCCCCTGCACAGCCCGAGCACGGCTGGCCAAAAACCCCGCCCAGGTAATCCTGGGTGAGGACGGACGGGTGGACACCTTTCCTTTAGGCATGCTTAAGCTGATTATAATATTTTAACTGAGACAGGCACAAGAAATGGGTGACAATCCAAGCGTCTGCCTTTAATGCTTTTAAAGGTTCTAAGATTAACTTCTCAGAAGTGGGAAATGTTAAACGGAACATCGAGGAACGGTTGCGGGAGACAGGCCAAGAAAAGAGGGTTGTTTGAAGCCGGGTGACTTGATGGCCCTGAAACGGCCCAACAGACCGTGTGATCAGGGGCAGAGCCACAGACAAGAAAGGACTCGCTGCCTGGTGGGGATTTCTGGGCATTTTTGATCACTGACAGAATAGAGCATTGAAACGTCAAGGGAACTGCGGTGGACTTTGTACGATGTGATGGTTTAGAGTCCCGATGTAAGGAGGAGCAGGGACTGATCAGCTCGTAGGTCAGCTCGTAGTGGGGCGGGTTGATGCTGCTCTGGTCGGTGCAAAAGACGTTTTCATCCGAAGCGTCTGGGAATGAAAAGGTTCAAAGGCGTCGGGGATTTCAAGGGTGCTGACGAGAGCCCGGAGGCCAAGGGCAGCTCAACGTGAGCGCCGGTCCCTGGTTTATCCGGGCTCTGAACGAAGTGTTGGGAAGCGAAGGCTTTGCCCTCGGGATATTCGGGGTGAGGCGGCAGCTGGAGTCCAGGTAAGTGCAGAACACGTGCGTGATGATCTGGAAGCAGAAAAACAAACCTCGCTTTAGCGTCCTTAGAAATACAGCAGCTTCCTTGCCATAATCGTGGCTGTCCGTGACAGTTTTGGCGAGTGCAACGCTGGCTCAGCCCCGGTGTGTTCAGGAGCCCGAGGCAGTTTGACGCTTAAAGCGGAGATTCCAGCGGGCCGGCACGCCACGGCCGTGCAGGCAGGTTTGTTTTGTCCAGCAGCGAAACAGCCCCAGTCACAAGGCGATAAACTGAGGCTGCGCGTCAGCAGCTCGGTTCCCCCAGCAGCAACTTTATCCCGGCACCCTGCAGAATTTGGCCAAGGCACGGCTTTAGCAGATTTAGGCCACGAACTCCAAGCAAACTGTTTTAGCGACGGGTCCTGCGCTGCCTGCGAGGCTTCGGCTCAGAAGGGCAGCTGGAATCCAGTGACAGCAAATCCCTCCTTGTCCCTCACGAAAGGCCAAACAAAAATCACTGGAAAAACCTGAGCTGGCCACAGGTCTTATTAAGAATGCCAAAATTTTGAGATAAAGTGGTAAAACGAGGAAACCACGCTGCAGCCTGCTGTTGGTGGCTTAACCCTTCCCGGGGAGGTCTCAACATTTTCTGTGGGCAACATCACCCAGTGATCTGTAATCTGGTACTTGCTGGGCTCGTTCTATACAACGGGGTCTGTTGCACAGAAAACACAAAAGAGTTCCTCTGGGCTAAATGGCCAAAGTCTCCAGAAATCTGGGAGATGCGCCTGGGAAAGCAGAGCGTTGTATTGCCTGCAGGGTGAGCGACAAAAGGGCGAAATTCCATTTTTTCTTATTCTTACAGTGATTGTCTCGAGTCACTGAATGTCAGAACTTCATGGCAAGTGTTTCTTTTCATCTGTTGGGTCAGAACTTCTGTCCCAGGATTGCTGGAAGTTTCACTCCGGGGTGCCCTCCTCTCTCTCTTCATCTCTGAACACTTGGAGCTGCTCACCCCGCTGTGGGGCAAGACACCGAGAGCTGCTCCGTGGCCAGTCACTGTCAAATATTCCATCATCTTCACAAACTGAAAATCAACCCCTGTGTCACGACTGGTTTTGTACAACTGCAGCTTCAGCAACTGACTCTCGTGATGCCTTTGTCAGCAAAGCTGTGAAGCTCTGACGGTCACACCTCCTGTTATATTCATATTAATTAAAAACACCAACCCGCCGCGTTTTATATTTCAAATCCAAAACTAAAGGCTGTGGGCGGCGGGGGGGAGGAAATACAACATCCCCAGCCCCTCCCCGCAGCCGCCACTGCCACGATTTGGCCAGAAAAGCGCTTGGAAAATGGCAAAAATCCCCAACGAAACGAACACACACACACAGAGGAAAAAAAAAATAAAAATTGAGTTAAACCTGCCTGTGGGACATCGACAGCGTCTGATCGTTCCGCGGCGGTGACGGGGTGAGGGGGTTTGGGGGTGGGGGCTGCGGGGAGCGTTCTGTACAGCGGGGCCTCCGGCTGCTTTACTAGTAGAATAAAAAATGGGAATTTTCCAATTATTTGGGGGGTTTTATGAAGGTTGGGAAATGGTGAGATCCCGGCGGGGGGCTCCCCCATGGGAACCGCCCTCACCCCCCGCACCGCCCCCCAATTAAAAACGCGGCGCTGCTAACGAAGTCGGCGCCGAACTGGGCCCGGGCGGCAGCCGCCTCTTTCCCTGGAGTTTTTTACCAAAACTGGAGGAGTTGTTGGGGTTTTACCAAAACTGGAGGGTTTAGTTGGGTTTTTACCAAAATTGAAGGATCTTGTTGGGGTTTTTTAACCAAAATGGGAAGGTTTGGTTGTGGGGATGTTTTACGAAAATTTGAGGGATTTGGTTGGGGGTTTTTTTCCAAAATTGGAGGGTTGTGGATGTTTTGGGAGGGTTTTTTTAGCAAAACTGGAGGGTTGTTGGGACAGGATTTTCTACCAAAATTTGAAGGGGTTTGGGGCGAGGGGTGTGTGTTACCAAAATTGGAGGGTTTGGCGGTTTTTTCACCAAAATTGGAGAGTTGTGTGTCTGTGTGTGTGTGTTTAACCAAAATTGGACGTTGTTAGAGGGTTTTATTTTTTTACCAGAATTGGAAGGTTGTGGGGGTCTTTTACCAAATATGGCGAGGTTTGCGAGTTTTTTCCTAACAAAACTGGAGGGGGTTTTGGGGGGATTTTACCAAAATTGGAGGTTTTTCTTTTTTTAACCAAAACTGGAGGGTTTTGCGTGATTGGCAGGACTGCCCTCCCACCTCGTTAGCAATTTTATTAATAATTTGTAACGCATTAGACGGGGAGGGGTGGGCATCGAGCCCTCCTCCGACTTAGGGGACCCCCCCCGGACTTGGGGGGTGCGGGCCCGATCCTGCCCCCCCCAGGAGCCGAGATGGGGAGAAACCCTCCAAAAACGGCTCTCGGGAGGGGTGGGGGTGCGGGCGTTAGGTGACATGGGGCTCTTCCCTCGCTTCTGGGGTGCTCCCCGCCCGCGCTAATTAGCGCTTCCTTGGTCTGTGGTAATTAGCGACGGACTGGGGGTAACTGGGTGCCCTGGGCTGAGGCTACTGGGGAAGCTGGGGCCACTGGGCTGGGGTTACTGGGGAAACTGGGGGCATTGAGCTGAGGCCATGCGGGGGTACAGGGGGATGCTGGGGGTTACTGGGGATACTGGGGGCACTGTGCTGGGTTTATGGGGGATGCTGGGGGGATTTAGAGGAATGCTGGTGAAACCGGGCAGAGCAGGCTGCAGGGTGTGTCTGTGGGGGTGTTACTGGGAGTACTGGGAGGCACGGGGTGGGGGACGGCGGGAGCTGTTGAAGCACACTGGGGGCACTGGGAGCGTCAGCGAAGCTGAACCGGGCCGTCAGACCGGGGGTACTGGGAGCACTGGGCCGTGTGGTGGCAGGGCTGGGACGGGGGCCACTGGAAGAACTTGGGGGGGCCACTGGGGGACACCAGCCTGAGCATAAGGGGGGCACTGGGAGCACCGGGGGCCACTGGGGAGTACTGGGAGCGCTGGGGGCACTGGAGCCGGCGCGGTCCCTCCGGGCTGACACGGGGCGAGGAGCCGGGGCTGCCCTCGGCCGGGCGGGCACGTTCATCGCCGCCAGCCGCTCGCCGCAGGAGGGGGCGGCCGCTGGAGCGCTGCGCCAAGCCCAAGGGGCTGTTCGCACCCTTCGGCCACCGCGGAGGAAAAAGCGGAAGGTGAGGCCGCACCGGGGCGGGGGCACCTCGGTCCCCCCCTGCCCCGGGGGAACGTCGGCAGCTCCCGGCGGGTTTTCGGAGCCGCAGGAAGCGTGGCACGGCGGCACAGAACGGAGCTGAGGAGCCGCTTGTGCCTCGCCTTGGGTTGGGGCTGCGCTCGCTTGGAGGACCCGGCTAAATGCGAGCGCTGCCTCAAAAAAAGCATTTTCCTCTCGCGGTGAGGGCGGGCGGCGAGGGGGGTGTGGGGCAAACCCGGCCGCGACGGCGGCTCCGTTTGCGGGCAGGGTCGGCTCCACGAGGATCGGTACCGCGGTACTTCAGCCCGGGGCGCATCCAGCCGCGGGAGGGCGAACACTCCGCGGCTCTGCGGGGCCTGGCCCGGGCGCGCGGCTGCGCCCGGCCTCGGAAAGGGAAGGGGCTGGAGAGCGAGTGCTGCGGCAGCACGGCCCGGGTGGGTGCTTACGGGGGCTCAGGAGCTTCGTCCCGGCCTCGGGTGAACCCGCTCTGATGGGTGTCCCCGCTGTCACCCAGGTCCTGCCGCGTTTGGGGCAGCTGGCGGCCGCCAAGCGCTCGCTGAAGCCAGCTCACTGCCCGAGGGGCTGCTCTCCCTGGGGAAAGCAAATGACACGGGATTACCGCCCTCACCGAGGCAGAGCTCATTCCTCTGAAGCACTGCAAAGCGCACAAAGAAACCAGCGACGGGGAAGAACGACGGGGAACGAGAGCAGAACCAAGACGGTGCATCACAGGAAAAAGGGGATGGCTTTTTCCCCGTTGCCGAGTTAAACTTCTTGTACACTCACGTTACACCGACTGTCACGGGATTGCTGGAGGTTTTTTCCTGGGACGTCATTCACGCGCAGTCAAGGGCCGGGGTGACTTCGGCAAGCACATGTCAGCCTGCGAGCTGACTCAAAGCACTCTTCAATGCTGAGCATCTCACCCCCCGCTTCTCCCTGTCCCCACCACACACACCCATCCTCACAGCTGTGCACGGACACAAACGGGTGTTTGTTCCCCCTTTGTGAACATCCTGTCTATGTACAAAGGCATTATACCACAGGCAAAGGACAGGCGTATGAAAAGAACCTTCTACTGGCACTTGTTAGCTGAACCAGCTGCCAGTACGAGCCAGTGAACTGCTAAGTCAGTGCGCAGTGAGTCAAGGATACCAACAGGCAGTTAAGTGTGACACGAAATAAACTCACCCAGTGAGAATAATAAGGTCCAGAAAAGTCAAAGCTTTGCCTTAAATAAAATAAGCAGTAATCGATGGTCACAGTTCTCTGCACACCTAACACAGAGGACGGAATTCCTAGGTTCCACAGAATAATTGCAACTTATTCCTTAACCCATCCCAACCACCCTCTCTCTAGAGCAGTCAGCCCTTGCAACCTTTACGATAAATTCATCGGTGTGCTTAGAACGACTTCACAGCTCACAGGGGGTTCATGCTGCAGAAACAAATGCAGCGATGGCCTGTATCAAAAGATCAGTGGGGGGGAAAAACCCCTTCAGACACGGCGAGAAGGCCAGAATAAGTAAGACCAAGTGCCACAGAGGTGTCATTTCTAACGGGGGTTCCTCTGAACATCAGTGAGGGCTCCACTGCAGTGCCCACACGCCCAGGGCTCGTTGCTGGTGGTTCATTTCCAGACAGGTTTCCTAAGACAGGAATGGGTAAGAAAAGGGATCTGCCGAGAGAAAAACCAGCACACTCCTCAGATCTAAAGGTTCAAGGAGTTTCTGTGACTAAAAATTTATTCTAGGACAGCAATTTAGAAAACACTGTCAGCAAAACAGTCACTTTATTCTGAGAGGAACTTTTTCTACAGTTTGTTGGAGGAGAAGTGCAAATAACTTGACTCAGCTAAGAATTTTCAGAAGTAATTTTCTTTAAAAAGTATCAGTAGCACAGAGCAGGATTGCATCCACATCCATGTATTAAAAATACCTTTAAAATCACCACGTAACAATGTTCTAATCTTCAAAGAAAAAGAGCTTTGCCTTCATGTATTTGTATATAAAAATTCACTGAAGGGCAAAAACCCCAAACACCCTAGTCTCCAGAAATGGGCCGTTTCCATGTGTTTTACCACTACTCAGGCGAAACGTTCTTTGCGGGCAGGGAGAAAGGCATCAGCATCCCGAAGGCTGAGATCTCTGCCTACAATTTAATCTGCACGTGCGTGCAGTGAGGCTGAGGCAGATGCGTGGGGAACAGAAAAGGTATGAATAACACAAAATACGGGATTCAGCAAAATTATGATACCAAATTTATTTTTAAAGAAATGAACTTGTTACTTAACCCCTTCAGCACCATCAACTTTCATCAGCTGCTTCAAATTCTGCTGCAACAGGTTTGTGTTCCATCGCCAGTTCAGAAGTCCCAAGAGGTCAGCTAGGAATAAGAAAAACAATTCTAACATGCAAACCATTTACTGTCACTCACACTCCCTATAACTATGTTCAGAACAAACAGGTTTACTCCCTTGGGTCAGGCATTTTCTCCAGACAACAATATACTTCTAGTCTGCCCCTGACACGGCAGAAAGTTAGCCCAGAGCTTCTCTCGTGGAAGAGCTCTGACAGGCTTTTGGACAAGCAGCCCGCTTTTGAAATGTCAGCGTTAAAATCTCGGCCAAGGAAGTCTGATCCTTCAGTTTTAATTTGTTGTACACAGCAGTTGAGTGCTTAGATAAAGATGCCAAAAGGAAATTAGTCAGCCACCGACACAGCCACATCCACAGGGCCGTGACTCCTCCAGCATTAATATTTCTAACTTCTCTCACTGAATAAACTGAGAAGAGAATGAGGCACAAAAGAAGGCAAACAGCTGCAAAATAAGCTAAGTCAGAGGAAAGCCGTCTGCTTCACTCCCAATGCCCCAATTGCTTGCTCGCTTCCAAAAGATGGAGAGTTGGGGCACAGACCAGATCACGAAACAAATCACCTGCCAACGGGCTCGTCCCCAAATCCTCCCTCCCACCGTTTAGACTGTGTCACTGCAGCATTCACTGACAAATACGGGAATGCTGAAGGCAAGCGCTCTCTGCTTTATTAGTCAGGAAGGGCCACAACACCATTTTCTGTTTCCTTTAAGGAAAGCTGCTCACGAGGAACTCACAATCGGTGCCCCCCTGCAAATAAGCACGCCAGGAAATGTTCACAGCCCCACTGGAGCACCGGGAAGTTAAACCCACCCCAGCATTTGTTGAGATGCGACCGGAACTGCCCACAAACCCAACACCCCAGCTCGTCCTGCCTTTGCCAAACCAGCACCAGGGAAAAATTCCACCCTGCCCCATTAAAAGTCACTTTTCAGCACAAGACAAACTCTCCGGGAGCCACCCTCAGTAGAAGTCCCCCGAGAGAGACACCCAGAAGATTTTAAAGACTACCTACCTGAAGTTTGGCCACCGGGTTACTACTGCACATTACACCCACCAATACGGTTAATATTACGTGAATTCTGCCCAGTGTAACTCCTACAGGACAGGCAGTTTCTCCCAACCAATATCCCCTCAGCTCTTTATTTCAGACTTTCAAAACAACCAACACAATGTTTACCAAGGCACACATCTGCAGAGTACATTCTGGAAATTGTAGGCAGAGACCCAGAGCAGCTGCTATACCTTCCCCAAAAGCTTTCATTCTAAGCAATAAATAAAATGACTGCTAGTGGAACGGACTGCAGTGCTCCCTGGGACAGATTCTCCTCCGAGCAGCACTCAAACCAAGCCTTCTCATCATCTCTTTGGGAGTAGACGTAAAGAGCTTTTTACTACATTATAGCTTGGAGCAATTCAAGCACTCCATTTAAAAAAATTTTTAATATAACCTGCTACAAGTCTATAAGATTTTTAAACCAAAATCTTAGAGACTCAACCTTAAGAGAAAAATTGCTTCTGGAAGAAAAGTAAAGATGCCTCCATGAGTTAACTGAAGTGTTTCATGAATATGTTGGTACGAGCTTTCCACCACTAGTTTGATTTCAGTCTGACTTCTAAAAAGGCACCAGCGTGACAAAAGAAATGATGCCAACAGAAGCTGGCCCACAGACTGTCTTGGAATGGCATCGGGTATTGCCCCAAGAAAACAAACCCACGTGTGCTTTCAGCAGGACGACACAGCAGATGCTCGATGAATACACATCTGCGGAGAGAAAATGTCAGTGCAGTCCAGCTACCAGAGAGAGAAAAATAAGTCACAGTGTGCAGCAGAAGTGCGTATTCACTCTCTCAGGGCAAGCACTCACCCCAGCAAAGTACCAGTTAATCCCGCTCTTTTAATAGGTCCAGGGATAGAATAGGTCCGGGAAGTAGAACAGGATAAGGATGTTGTCACGTCCCGCTCAGATGAGGGGTGAAGCGACTCAGATTCGCAAATCCCCAACTGGAGCGGACAACAAGTCTCCAAGTTCAAGCATTTATTAACTCCCTACGATGTACTAATTGAACACACGATAATTGGCTAAGTATACAGCAAGTTGTGGCGAGCAATGTAATATGCCTTGCATTTCTGAATGGAAAAAGGAAAAGAGGGAGCCAGAGGGACTGGGGGAATACAGGTCAGCGCTCTGGGTCCCTGCGCTGATCCCGCCGGCGAGGGTTCCAGGAGGCGGCCGTCTTTTCGCTGGCGTCCGGCTTCTTCCCTTCACTGCTCTCTCCAGACGGCCGGGGGGGCCGGGAGAGGGGCAGAGAGAGAGAGAGAGTCCTTTCTGCCCCCCCTTGATTTACACCCACTTTCCTTGGGTCCGTCCCCTAGGTCGACCCACAGAGCTACGTATGCCATGTCCGGGGAGGGGTCAGGTGTGCCATGGGATGAGGTAATTAGCACGATCAGTCAGCCCTCGTTAGCATACTGAGGGTGTTAACTTTAATATGCATTTGGTGGCTAATGACCCAAGGTCATTCACCGGACACCGGCCCTTGCGATGTGCCCAGGTGCCCCAGGGCAGAGCCGTCCTGTCCCCACAGGGCTCCCTCCCCCGGCTGCACGGGGCAGCGTTATCAGCTTCGGCCTCCACAGGATGCACCCGGGACTCCGAGATTCGCCTGGCGAGGGTTTGAGGCATTTCTCCCATCAGCCCCGGCTTTTGCGTTCCCAGGCTCTTTGTCTTAGCTTCTCGCAGGCCTGGTTTCTCGTCTCTCACAGAAGGGGCTGGGGGGGGGGGGCACATTAAGGGCTGAGAAGGGACATTGAGAGTGAGGAGGGGTGGGAGGGGGGACAGGGAGGGGCCTGGGGGGATGGGGGGGACGGGGGTTGAGGATGGGCTGGATGGGTTGTGGGGGAAATGTAAGGAACAGACAGAATGTGGGGAGACATTAAGGGGACTCAGGTGGCCACAGGGGACTTGGGGGGGTGTCCCGCCGAGGGGACCCCCGCCCACCCTTCTGACCCCCCCCTCCTCTCCCCCCAGCTCTGCCCTCCCAGCTGCACCCCAGCCCGCTGGAGCCCTCCCTCTCGCTGGTGCCCGGCAGTGCCCAGGGAGGGGGACCCGAATGGGTGTGGGGGGGTGGTGAAACCCCTGTACCTGTCCCCCCCTGCCCCCCTTTTGGGGCCCACGCCCCCCCTGCTCCCCCAGAGCAGCGTGGCCTCTTGGGGCAGCGAACAGACCGAGGAGCCGGCCGGCGGCTGCAACACCTTCGAGGAGGAGGGCAGTGGCATGAAAGGTGGGGTTTGGGGGGTCGTTTGGGGGTGGGGGGGCTCATAAGGACCTGCCACCCCGTGTCACACTCCTGTCCCCCCCCCCAAGATGTCCCCTCCTGGCTGGAGAGCCTGGGGCTGCGGGAATACACGGCGCTTTTCTCCCAAATGACGTACGAGGAGATGATGAGGCTGACGGAGCATCACCTCGAGTCGCAGGTGAGACGGGGTGTCCCCCTCCATGTCCCCAAATGAAGGGGGAGACACTGTTCCCCCCTCCCCGGTCACTCTGACCCTGCTTGTCCCCTCCTTGTCCCCGCAGAATGTCCCCAGGGGTGCGCGGCACAGGTTCCTCCCCGGCATTCAGAAGCTACGGAAGCGGCCGAGCGTCCTCAGGGCGCTGGCTAAGGTGGGACGGTGACAGGGTGGCCCTTGGACACCCTGAGGTGGCCCCGGAGTGGCCCTCGGGTCCTCAGAGGTGGCCCCGGGGTGGCCAATGTCCCCTTCTGCAGCCCAAGGGCTGGCACAGGGTGTCCCTCGTTCTCTTGTGTCCCCAGGGGTGGCACAGGGTGTCCCTGCTCCCCCGCCTTATTTTCCCAGGGGTGGCACAGGGTGTCCCTCACATCCCAGTGTCACCAATGGTAGCACAGGGTGTCCCCTGTGTCCCTCAACTCCCCAGGAGTGGCACAAGGTTTCCCTCATGTCCCTAGGGGTGGCACGGGGTTTTGCCCATGTCCTGGTGTCCCTGGGGATGGCATAGAGTGTCTCCCATGTCCCTCATGTCCCCAAGGGTGACCCAGAGTGTCCCTTGTCCTCTCATGTCCCCAGGGGTGGCACAGGGTGTCCCTTGTCCTCAGATCCCCGGGAGGACCCCCACATCCCTGACACCCCGTGTCCCCAGCAGTGGCACAAGGTGTCCCTGGTCACCCCCTGTGTTCCCAGGACTGGGGGGGTGGTGTCCCTGATCCCCCCTGCAGTCCCCACATGGCCCCCCTGCTCCTGACATGTCCCCCAACTCCCCACAGGACATCCAAAAGGGGGGCAGCGTGCGGATGGCACTTCAGGAGCCCCAACACATCACGGTGACCCCCATTAAAGCCTTTTGGCGCTCCCCGGCCGCTCGCCCAGCAAACAGCAGCTCCAAGGGGGCCCCCCAAGGGCCCCCCCACGCCAAAGCTGCCGAAGCCCCCGCCCTCAATGGGAACATCCCGGGGCTGTTCACCCGTGTCATGGGCAGAGGTGAGACACCCCCCCACCCCATTTCCTTTTTTGGGGGGTCCCAGGGTGCTGCGGAGGGAAGAGTCAGGGTGTCTGGGTCCATCCCTGAAGCCCCCCCAACCCCCCCCAGTCTGCACCCCTCTCCTGAATTTGTGGCCGGACAAGGAGAACATCACCAGTTACCTCCAGCTCCTGGAGAAGTGCCTGAGCCACGAGGTACAGGGGGGGCTGTAGGGCTTGGGGGGGCTGTAGGGCTGTGTGCCCCCCCCCATATGCCCCCTCGCTCCTCAAGCGGTCACAGAGAAGCAGAGGAAGAGGCTCCTCTCCTGGAAGTGGCGGGTCCAGAGGCTGCTCCGCACCTTCCCCCAGAAGGTGCCGCCCTACGGCCCCGGCTCTCAGCGCCCCCAGGGGTAGGTGGGGCCCCTCAACGCGGGGGGTGGGGTATGGGGGGGTGGGACCCCCCCGTGGGGTTGTGAGGGGACTGGGACAGCCCCCTGGTCACCCCAGGCACTGGTGGCCTTTGGGACCCCATCCCTGACCCCTAATTTGCCCCCTTTGGGGGGTTGCAACTCCCCTGGGGGGCTCTTGCCCCCATCCCCCCCCCCCAGGTGCTTTGGTGCTCCTGTGTGCCCCCAATTTGGGGGGCTCTGAGGGTGTCTCACCCCCGCTGTTTCCCCCAGGACTCCCCTGTGCCCTAATTTAACCCCTGGGTGCCCCATTTCCCACCCCACGTTTGGAGGTGCCACCCTGAGGGGGGTTTCTGGGTGCCACCCTGGGGGCTTGGGGCAGGCTGGTGCCACCCTGACACCCCCCGCCCGCAGCTGGGCTGTCGGCTCCAACTCGCTCCCCAGAGTTGGCTCTGGAGGGTGCGTTGGGGGGCAGCAGGGGCAGCACCCCTTTGTGTTGCCCCCCGCCATGCGGCTCCCCACCGACCTGGGGCCTGCTGGGTCGGCCCCCGACCCCTGGCCCCCCCCTCGGCGGCCCCCCATCGGCACCCAGGGACATCAGGTGGGTGCTGGGGATCGGGGGGGGCAGTTCTGGGGAGGTAGGGGGCTGTCCTAGGGGTTGGGGGGGGAGCAAATGTGGGGGTCCTTGGGGTTTGGGGGGGCAGGAGTTGAGGGGGTGGATTTGGGGCGATTGGGGGGCTCTTGGGGGGGATGTTGGGATCCTTCAGAGTGGGGGTCCCTAGGGGGTGGGGGGTGCAAATGTGGGGGTGCTTGGGGATTTGGGGGGAGTCTGGAGTTGAGGAGTGGATTTGGGTCTCTTGGGGGGGGGGGGCACAGGTGGGGGGTCCTTCAGGATTTGGGGGGATCCTGTGCTTTGGGGTAGGTAGGCGGGGGGGTTCTTGGAGAGATGGGGGTGGGGGACTGGATGAATTTGGGGTGTGGTTGGGGGGGGGGCAGACACTGGGATCCTTGAGGCTCCTTCACCCTGGGGGCTCTTTTCTTGGGGGGAGAGGGTGTGTGCTCCTGGCGGGTCCAGCCCCCCTAAATCAGCCTTCTGTGTGCCCCCCCCCAGAGCCCGTGGTTCGGCAGTGGGGGGGCCTGGGGGTCCCCGGGGAGCTGCAGCTCAGTGCAGCGCAGCCACTCGCCGCTCGCCCTCCCCCAGGGTACGTCTTGGGTGGGGGACACGGACCCCCCCCCAAACATTGGGGGAGGGGAAGTCCAAAACCTTGGGGCACCCCCTGAGTGGGGGGAGGAACCTGCGTTCTGCTCACCCCCCCGCCATCCCATGAGGGTGGGGGAAGATGTTCTGGTCGTGGTGTGGGAGGTTTGGGGGGTTCAGAGTGCCTGGTCCCCTCCCTAGGAGGGTTACGGGCTGTCGGGGGGTACAAGTCTGGGGTGCCCCCCCGTCAGCCCAGTCTCTGTACCTTTCCCTCCCGCAGAGTATCCCCCCCCCCCCACGGACCTGGAGACCCACGCCTGGCTGGAGTCGCTGTGCCTGAGCCTGCTGGAGCACGTGCTGGATGGTGAGGGGGGGCCCGGGGGGGAAAGGGACGTGGGGGGATCCAGGGGCAGGGGGAGGGCATGGGGGTGGGCACAGGGCCATGGCAGGAGGGACTATGGGGGGGTACACACAGGGACAGGGTGAATTTGGGGACACAGCAGGGGATGGCGGTGCCAGGGGAGGGGGACAGGAAGGGATTTTGATGGGGGGGGTAAGGGGATGTGGCCCCCCCAAGGTACCCCCTGACACCCCTCCCTGCCCCCCTGCAGATGACACAGACAAGACCTCCACCATCAGATGGCGCCGCCCCCCCCCCCAAATACGGGGGTCCCACCCATAGCCCCTCCCAGGGTGCTGGGGGTGGGGGTGTCACCCCCTCCATGACCAGTCAGCTCAGTTCCCCGTCCCCCCCCTAAAAAAAAATGAGCTGCGGGGAGGAGGGGGATTAACACACAACCCCCACCCCCCACTTTGACCCCCCCTGCCCCATGCCGGGGGGGAGGGCCGCAGGGCCCCCCCGTGTGAGGGAGGGAGGGAGGGGCTCCCCGGGCTGATGACCTCACTGGGGGGTAATCAAAGGGGAGGGGCTCTCCTGGCCCCTCTTTCTTTTTTTTTTTTTTTTTTTTTTTTTTGGGTGGGGAGCGGACGGGGCAGGGGGTCTTTTCTGGCGTTTTCACCACTTTTAACATTCCACAAATCTTTTGTTGTTTTTTTTGCGGGTTTTGTTCCTTTTCTGTTTATTATGATATTGTTATTGTTAGTATTAGTTGTTGTTGTTGGGGTGGTGGCAGGTGGGGGCACACCCCAAACTGAGGGACACGGCGATGCCCCCCCTTCCCTCCCCTCCCCCAGGGTGGGGATGCCCCAGGACCCCTCCCCCGTCGGTACAGCCCCCCGCCCCCCCTTTGTACCCGCAGCGCCGCGGCCCTTTGCGATAGAAAACGTTATTTTAGACACAAGTTGTTAGGAATAACTTTAGTTCCGGCTGTGGCTACTAACCCTGACTACGTTATTAAAGAGAAAACCAGAAACACCCCCCCAAAGTGCCTGGTTTTTCCCCAAAACGGGGAGGGGGGACACGCCGCTCTGTCGCTGGAGGAGTCGGAGGCGTCGCTGGGGCTCTCGTCGTCCTCCGAGGCCTCGCTGGGGTCAGGCGGGGGCTGTGCGGGGTCCCCCCCTCGCTGCCCCCCCGGACTCTTCCTCCTCTTCCTCTCCCTCCTCCTCGCCGCTGTTGCTGCCCAAAATCTCCCCCTGGTCACGAGCGGCCCGGGCGGTGTCACTGCCCCCCCCGGAGGTCCCCCCAGCCACCTTCCTCCTCATCTTCGGCCTCATCCTCTTCCTCGCTGAGGGCCGAGCCCCCCCACCCCGCTCGCTGCTGCTCCCGGAGCCTTCGGCCCCCTCCTCCTCCTCCTCGCTGCCCTCTCCCCCTTCGCTCTCGCTGCCTTCCTCACGCTCTTCGTCTGGAGGAGGAGGAAGAGGAGGAGGGGAAGAGATTATGGGGGAGGGCGTTGGGGGGGCCCCACACATTCTGCCCCCCCGGGTCCCCCTGTTTGGCTGATTAGGGATATCGATTAACCTCCGACAGCAGAGTGGAAAGAGCCGGCGTCTTCTGCTGCAAATAACTCCAGAGTGTGGGGAATAATACAGAGCCCACGGAGTGAGACAAGGGAGAGCAGTGCAACCAGGAGAGCACAGGGCAACGCCTCAGAGCATCCCTGCCCGAGAGAGAGCACAGGGGTTAAGGCAGATCCCTCAGCCCTTGCCCCCGCTGCCAGCCCCCAGCCCCGCGGGCAGCCCCGGTTCCAGCGAGGGTTTGCAGAGCCTGGCCCGGGCAGGGGGAAATCCTACGCGGTGCCTCCGCCCGGAGCTGAGGCCTCCAGAGGCGCTGGGAGCGGGCCCGGCCTTCTAGCCCCAAAATCAGCCCGGCAGGAGAGCCGGCGCCTTTGTTTGGAGCGGGAATATCTGGTTTGGCTCTCACAGGAGATTGCCCCCGAGCCTGGCCAGGGCTCAGGGGAGAAGCTCAGGGGTTTCCCTGCTCATCTCTTGGATCACGCGCAGGGTCTCCCACCAGGCCTCGGGGCCAGGCCACGGTCTCCACGGCCCTGTTATTTCATCCCCGCACACAGACAGATCGAGATACATTCAAGACAGCGACATCTTCCAGACACATTCCACCAAGGATTTCACACGGGGCGAGCAGCTTCGGCTCAGGGCCTGTTGCTCAGGCTTCAACACTTCCACCCTCTACACCAGCACAGGCGGGTGGTGATACCTTAGTGCAGCACCCACGAGCACGGTGGGTATCAGTTATCACATCTACAGGATTCACCTACGGGGCAGCTCTGCCCTGGGCCGCTTGCCAAGCCTGAGCACTTCACTGGGGTCAAGCTGAAGGTCCCCAAATTATCCCTGGTGCCTTTCGGAGTCAAGAGTGAGGCCGAGGGTGCTGGTGGTGAGGAGGGTCCCCAGGATGCCGGCCCAGTGATGAAGCTGCCACGGTTGGGATTCGGGGGGTTGGGGGAGGACGATGGGAGGTCAGAAGAACCGGAGTCCCCTGGGACCCCCCGGCTTTGAGTACCACAGGTGGGCCTCACACTGCCAGTGACAGGCAGCCAACGTGTGCCATCGCTGCCTAAACTCCCTGCCGGGCCGAAGCTGGGTGAGGGTGTGAAGTGGCCAGAATTTGGGGGATCCAGCTCCAATATACGCATCGGGGGGGGACCCCAAAATGATGAGACGTGGGGCAAGTGCCAAGAGCTTGAGCACTGGCACGGCAGGAAGGAAGATGCCAGAGTCTCCTGGCACGACCCCGTTGAAGCTGAAAACCAGGGGGACAGTGGGTGATGGGGGGGGCGCAACCGCTGACCCCCTGGTTCACCGTCCCCACTGTGGGTTTCACCGCACCAGTAAAACAACCAGTGGATCCCGTCAGCTGGAAGATACCAAAACCCAGCGGCGTGTCGGCGCCTAAGGTGCCGGCATTGGAGTTGGCGCCACCGGGGATGGATGGGATGGAGGAGACCACCGGGAAGGACACAGCACCAGGACACCAGCCTAGGGTCAAACTGCCAACATTCGGCACAGGTTTTGCTGGGAGCGGGTTGGAAGGCGAGGGGAGGATGAGGATGGGCGGCATGAAGAAGGCGCTGTTGGTGTTGGTGGCTGGTGGACGCCCTTCCCCGTGTCAATGGCGAAGCAGACGGCAAGACCCGGCGCCGGGTGCCCAGGGTGGGTTCCTCCCCGGGGGTCCGCACCAGAGCCCCCCATCTCCCAACCCAAGGAGGGGAAGATTCCGTTACCCGGCGTTGAGCTCTCCCCTGGGGACCCTGAATTCAACCAGCGGCCATCGGTGACGGAATTCACCCCACACTTCAGTCTGGGGGCGTTTGGGGGTGAGGGGACCCCTACATTTCAGCTGCCTAAGCTGACACTGAGCCCCCAACCCTGTGGTGAGCGGTAAACACCCCCCCCCCGAGCATGGGGGGGCTCTTCAGGGACCCCCTGAAACAGTAACATGCATTTCGTGGATAATGAAGCAAAGGGCATTCACCAGACACACGGCCCTTGAAACGTGCCCAGGTGCCCCAGGGCAGGGCCGTCCTGTCTCCACAGGGCTCCCCGCTCCAGCTGCCCCCTCTGTCCTTGGGGCAGCCTGATCAGCTTCGACCTCCACACCATCCACTAGCCTCCAGCGTGCCCAGAGTACTTGGTAACACATCAGTTACCAGCTCCACTCATGCAGTCGTGATCATGCAGAAAGTACCAGCACCGAGCAGTACTGACACCCCTAGAGCCAAGGCACAAACTGGATCCAGGCTGTGACCCACTGGTGGAACTTTCCCGCTCTGTCACACAGGAGCTGCTCTGCTCAGCACAGCCCATACCTGCAGGGAGGAGTAAAGAGAGAGACAGTCTTCCTCAGCCCTTGCAATTTTCACAATGACACATCTGTACTGAGTACGACCTTTCAGAAGATTCAGCGGTTGAGAATTTTTAAAGCATCTCTCTGCTGAAAAACTGAAATTTATTTCAAGGGAAGCAGATTTTGCTGTCCAAAGATTTGACACTCTTCATGAGATTAACAGATAATGCACTTCCAAAGCACAAATAAGGGTTCTCAATGAAAATTAATGTTTGTTAGGTTTATTATATTAATAGGACATACTATAACATATATTAATGTTTTAAAAATTAAGTAAGCATGAAGCAGACCTCTAGCACAAAAATGGCTTCGCTCAAACAACTCGAGTTTAGAAAGTCAAAAAGGTGACTACAGCAGATCCCATTATTGGAGACTTTGCTTTGTAAACACAACGAATAGCGAGAAAATAGCTCGTGTGCTTAAAGAATATTAGATTTTCCCCAAGAACAGCTATGAACGTCTTTACTGCAGAAACTGAGGACTAAATCAGAAGTACGTATCACTGCAGGTATATGTGGGCAACATGTAAAATCCTGTTAATTTACCAAATACCGCAACAGATGAAAACACATCCTAGAACCCCATCACCTATAAAACAGAAAGGCAAAGGCTTCATACGAGCCTGACCAGCTCTTCAAACACGAGTTCTGACTCTCGCCTCTGATGATGCTGATTACCAGTACATACACAAGACAGACAGCCAGCAGCTACTGCACCTGCTCTTTTTTGTTCCACTGGTTTGCTTAACCAGAGCCCACACTCAGTAATTCTTTTCCCCTCCAAGATTAGATTAAGTTTACAAAAACTTCAACAAGACTCAAACTGCCCAACCCTATCCAAAATATGAAACAGGAGTCACTGCTAAGCACAATGTTTATCAATAAACCTTTTGAATCGCACAGATGTCTGTTTTGATACGTAGTTCTGACTAAAATGTCACTGAAGGATGGGGTTTGTACCTCGGATTTTGTGAAATCAGAGTCTCCAAGGACTCCTCGTTTTCGATTCACAGCAAAAACATTTTTCTCATGCAAAGATCCATGTACTGTATTAGCTCCAAGCAACGTTTGCAGACCTTGCGCCACTCCTTTCATCACTTCTAATGCCTCCTAATGATTTAATTTGTATGTTTATTAAAAGATTGACACAGAAAAAACAAAGCACACTATCAAGTAAGCTTCTATCCAGAACTAAAACTTTTTTTTTTCTTTTAGGTTTGTACACATTCAAAATTCATGCCAATTCTGTTTTATGAAGTATGAATTAATTCCCAGTAAGATTATTATGACTTGCACAGCCAGGGAGGGGAAAAAAATGCAGCCAGTGATTAACATATCACTAACATGAAAAAATATGGAGGGAAAACAAACAGAAAACCCCCACACCACTCCACACGCAACTTGGACTTTCACAAGTAGGTCCAAGCCAGCAAACAGAACTGGAGAAAAGACTTCGAGCTACTGCTTCTTTGAGAAGGGACAACCACCCAAACTGCCTACACTGTGTGGGGAAGAGGGAAAGGGAAAGGAGGGGGATAAAGGGAGGGAGGAGAGGAAAAAAAAAAAAAATGTACACACAGAGCGTACTCTAAAACATCAATACAGAATGCCTGTCCCTGAACATCTCACATGTTCAGCTCCAGTACTTTTAAGATGTACTAGAAATACAGCTGAGGCATTAATCTCAATTTTTTTTAAAAAAAGGTATCCAAGCAAAATCTCTTTTAGGAAGTTATAAACTACTGCCTGACCAGATGCTGAGAATGCCAGTCAAGCTATCCTGTGCAACTCTGCCAGTCACGGTCAGCCACCAAAGGAAGACACTGGTGGAACAGCATCAGCACCATAAGATACAGCAGAACAGTAAGAGTTCAGTTCACAGGCATACAAAATAAATGCTGTTAGTCTAAGTTGTTATACTTACTTCTGAAGTTAATGGTGTATCAGCTTGTAAAGCTCCCAGACCTGCTCCTGGGTAGCATGGGACCGCTATATATACCAAAGGATCAGACTTCAACAACAACAAAAAAAAACAAACAAAAAAAAGGATAAATGTTTCAAAAATCAGGAATACTGGGAAGTTTAACATGCACTAGTGCAATAAATCAATTCATTATGTTTACTAAGTTTTACTCAGAAAGGAAGTATTTTTCTGATTCAATGCTCCACTTGAAATATGTTAAAGCTTTAAGGTCCAACTGCAAGTTAAACCAGAATTCAAGATCATCAATCTGAATCTTGCCTTGCAGAAAAGAAGGAACAACACCTGCAACAGTCCAAGTTTCTCCTTCTGTTGATTCCGAGCCCTGTGGTACTTGGTGATTCCTTCTATCACTCTGGCTTCCGAGCTTACACACACAGAGTAGCCCTTAAAGCCAAAACAGAGAGCCAAGCTATTACTCCTGATGCCTGTGACATTACTGAACTTCTTTTGTTTTTAAAGAAATGCATATTGTTAGGTGCCATCAAATGACTTTCTCTTAACACAGAACTCAATTCCGATGTCATAGACTGTTCCCATATTTTCTCATTAACTCTTAGAAAGTCTGTACCAACAGAACAGGGAGCGTGTCTCTAATCTGAGATTTAAATGAAACAAGTCAAAAGCAAAAAGAATATTTACAACTATGCCTCCTGTAATACTGAATCCCCTGGCTTCCCAATTGCTAGCAGATTGGTAGAGAAGCAGAGTAAGGGAAAAGCAGCAGTTCCCGAACTATCTCAGTGAAACCATCAGGAAGACAAACCAGCCTCTCCAAAGAGACAGGAGTAAGGAACAGATAAAACGTCCACCAGGTACCAGAAAGAACAGACAGCAGAGGGGAAGCACTGTTCACTGCAACAGTCCTCAGAAGAAGTTAAAAAAAAAAAAATCTGGAAGCAATTGAGAAGGAAAACAATGCTTCATGCTCTACAGGCCCTGACAAAAAGCTCTGCCATCAGAAAAGGGCTGTTAAATACAGGGACACGACAGGAACAGCAGAGTTCAGTCAGGACCAGCACGTTAATCAGCCAAGGCCTCGCTTGCAGCGCTAACTGAAAGCCAGCACCAACATTACCTTTAAAAGAACCTTCTGGCCCTGAACTGCTGGACACACTAAAGGTCACTGCGGGCTCAGTTCCTGCAAGGGCTCAGCATCCAAGAGGCCTCGCTCCAGGCTGCGTGTCAGAAGTCCGCCGGAGCTCTGAAGCACAAGCACACACAGATGCAGGGTAAGCGCGCGGCATTTAACAGCAGGTAAGATTCAGAGGCTTTGACTACCTCTCCTCTTCCTCAGCCAGCTCCGCAAGGCGCAAAAGCAGCTGGGACATGTGAAAAAGCATCTGTCTGTCACCGAGAGGCTGGCCATGATGAGGCAGCTGATGAAATGCATTCCTCAGCCATCTCCCAGAGAAGGGGAGGAGGAGGAAGAGCCCAGCAGACAACGGTCAGGGTGTATGTCCCCCACATGAACAGAGACGGTGCAGAGCACTGCTGGTGCAGAGCCCTGACAGCGTCCGAAACAATAACTGACAGGGCATTCACACAGTCTCTGCTTACCACAGAGTTTAGAATTCCTAGCTCTGGATAAAGAAGTGGTAACCCAGGCAACCATCTCTGTACCAAATACATAAGCTTCTCCTAAATGAAGGAAACAAGGCCCACAGGTTCAGGTCACTGCTTTCTGACATATATAAACACACACGGACATGTGCCGTGTATAGCCGGGACATTCAAATGTACATGGACCACGACTGTGCCTCCTTCAACAGCATCACTCAAAGTAACACTGCCATTTCCTTCTTTTGTTTGGGTTTTTTTTTTTAAAAAAAGGAAGAAAAACCCCACCAACACACAACAAGAATACAGCAGTACAACACAGACAGATTTTTGAAATCTCTTGAAGGTGGGAAGTCGTAAGGCCCCAAACAGCTCATGCACTACCACGGAAAACATTTCATCTTTTCTAGAAGAGACTTTACTGGGCCTAAGCAAAGCAAAACAACTTCATTATGGGTAAGTGGGGAAAGACAGAAATCAAGTAGTAACACAGAGCAGGCCAGCATCTCACGCATCTCCAGACCTCACACAGCTGTAATGCTGCAAGGTAACTCTTACACACAAATGTTGTCTCTGCAGACATAGATATGTCACCACCACAAATTCTGGTGCCCTTCTACCCGCTCACAAGGCAAGGGTTTCCCATTCTTTACTTGATATAAAGGACTCAGAGAAAGGGTGATCTCCTTCACTTCAGGGTAAAAGCCTGTTTTAACCTAGTCACAGGGAAACGTTCCCCTTCTTGCAAGAAATACAGTCTTTCTTCAGCAAGTGAGCTTACAATTTTACCTGTAGCTCTTCTGGGGTGAGAACTACAGCTCACTTTTTTTTTTTTTTTTTTTTTTTTTTTCACCTCACCGTCTTATGTAGTAGGGAAGGGGGGAAAGGTTTAAGAAACCGTGTTCAAACAGAGATAAAAGTGATCAGCCTCCGGGCCTTCTCCCATAGGTTTCACCAAAAAAAGGGCCATATTAACATCCAACAACAGAAAAAATCCCATTTTTTGCTTTACCCAGAGTGCACATTAAAGCAATTGAAATGCAGATGTGCTTCATACAGGTTTGTTTTAGTTGTCTGAGTAGTTTAATACTTACATATTCTTCTTGTTCCTTAGATATTTCCTGAAGAACCCTATTTTGCAGATCATCAATTTCCTTTCTTTTCATTTCAAACTCACTGTAATCAGCAGGCTGCATTAGGAATAACAAAGTTAGTGTGTAATTCTCATTCTGCTATCATACCAAACAGTAACCTACTATATCAGGATTAAAAAACAGCTTCCACATCACACTTCTGGAGTTGAACATATTCTCAGATGCGTATTTTACTCAGTCTCCTTCCTGGAAACCCAAGAGATTCTCTTAAAACCCAACCTCTGAGGACGTTGTTCTCTTTATTTATGTGACACACCAAAGGTTCTAGCCATTTGCCTGCTTGTTCTGCTTGTTTCCTAAGTCAAAGAGCTTTTTTTCTTTTTTTTTAATTAGCTGATCACATATGATAACAGCAACATCATTCATCTGCCAGCAATGCCAGGTTCCCTAATCCATTCACTTCTTTCTCCCAGGAGCAGGCCTTTTCCTCATGTCACCTCATTATCCAAGAATCCTTTTCTCAATGGGTTTCATCAGCGTGTCTCACTTCAAATCCCTCCGGGAAGCCTACTGCCCCTTTACATGCTTACAGAGAGACAGATGCAGGTTCTTTTTTTTCCTTAAGCATGACCAGAATAATGAATGTGCAATCAAACGAACAGCACTGAAGCAGGGGTAATATTTACATGCTTTGGACTTTTCTGAAGGGCAGTGGAGAACCCTGAAAACTAGAACAGACACTGACTTCTGTCATCAAAGTGGAGGCACACGCATTGTCCACAAAGTAAAAACTTAAAAGTAATCACACAACCAGCACAGTAAAGAGAGATGGACAAAACTGTTCAACCCTCACCACAGGGACTGAGTTAAAGCCCAGTGCCATGACCGGGCACTGAAAAGTGGCTATGAACTGACCTTTTTTTTCCTTTTTAAGCCATTCAGGCTTTGTCTCAGCCTAAAGCTGAGAACTAAGGCTGAAGCCTAAAACTTCCACAGTGAAAGGCAAAATTCAGGCCAGAAAACACAAACTGTTCTATATAATTACCACTTACATGGAATAGACAAAATTAAACTTTCCAAACCAATTTAAAAAACAACAGACAAAGCCACCAACACTGGAACATTTTCATACTTCCTCAAAGTTGTTCTTTTCAAACAGCTTCTGCCTTAACTGGGACCTTAAGCTCTTCACAGTTTCCTTAACTTATAATAAGTTTTACTATCGGGTTTTCTATTCAGCCATTCCTCAGCAAGTTTTTTGAGCAAGGAGGAAAATTTAAAAAAAAAAATATTAAAAAATCAGAAAGTGTTCAAGCATTCCATTTTAATATGCTTTAGCCCAATGCATTAGAGAAACTGCCTGAAGCCTACCTGAATCCAGCTTTCCAGGGCCCTTCCCTGCAGAAGAATTCAGTTTAATTACATTAACAACCTTCTGGAGAACCAACATTCTGCTTAAAGCTCAATCCCCTTAAATTACATTGTACTGATTTGTAATGAATCCAGAGATTACAGCTTCCACTGCTTTAGTTTTTAAAAAAGTATCGTTGTATTTAAATGAAATGAAGCATTGGCTCAGGTAATGCACAACTGCAGTTGTTAAGGTTTAACCCCACCAGTCTCTCATCACCAACGTACTCCTAGAATTTCCCTATAAAGAGATTAGAGGACCTCTTTCAAAAATAAACTATGTCAGAAATGGTTACTAGTATAGATTAGTGTGGCAGAAATAAGGCATAAACTCACCTCAACGCTGGCCAAGTATCTGTTCTGTATGACCGTGATCATATTTTGCTCTTGACGAACTTCATGTACGACTTTATTGTAAGCACTCATTATTCCCTTCTCTGCTTCATCATGCTCCTGCATTTAATTACACAGAGAGAAATTAAAGAATGAGAGTCGTTCTTCATTCATACACGCCAACATTTAAGATGGAAAACCTTTACTGAGAAATTCCATTGTTACCGGAAAAGAAAATTCAGTGACCAGATTTTTCTCTCTCTTCTTAAAGAGATTCTAAAAGGGAAGTTAGCAAGTCTAAGAGTTCATCCAATAGTTTCAAGAGAATAAAACTGATTGGCACTTCCATGCAGAAGTCCAATTTCTTACTCCACATGCTGTGACAGAAGTTCTTTTAGGATAGCACAGTTAAATAGATATGAAATATTAAAGCATGCAACCATTTTCTGAGAGTCACTGGTTCTATCACAGAAAGCAGTCACAAGCAGACTAAACTAATGGTTTGCTCTTAGTATGATGCTACATCAAAGGACAAGTTCAACTTTTGCTGACGTGGCTATTCTCTGGCGCAGCAGGGACTCTCACTGCAGAGACAATGGAATATCTCAGAGTTAGCAAAAGAAAACGGAAGAAATGCTTATCAGAAAAGGTAAATAACTGGGAAAAAGACTAACAGAAGCATAGCAAATTATTATCGGTAAGACAAGAACACTTGTCCCATGCAAAATGAAAGCAGCTAAAAAAACATTCACCTCATCGGACTGGAAAAAATAAATGTATCCATACACATTCACCCGGAGAAGCGATCCCATTATTTTAAACAGAAACTTACTTTTCATCACGTGTGTTTTCAACACAAACACCAAAACTCAGTACAGTTCAAAGAAAGCTTCTCTGCACGTAGCAAGGGAAGAATGAGGTTCCGCAGTTTCCTAGCTAAGCCATACATACAGGTTAGTTAAGTCATACATACAGCTAAGTTCCTGTAACCCAAAGCTGTTTGCTGCCTGCTGCCTGGAAAACACGTTCTCTTCTCTCTGGGGAGCAGCCTGAGTGAGTGTCTGTCACACTGCCACAAAAAAAAGATGCTGCCTTGTAGCAAATAAACTCATCTGATACATTAAGAAAAGCTTTAAACTGCAATCAAAGATGTATCAAATATATAGAAGTCATGACACAGCAGGCATGACTGGTACTTGCATTTAAGTCGGTATTCAGTTCTTCACAAATAGCCAGCTCAACCTTTCTGAGAATTTCATCCGCACTGCCAACCCGTTCCTCTGAATGTGAAGGTGCTTCTGACATCAGGTCAAAACACTTCAAAGAAATTAAAAAAAAAAACCAACAAAACACAACAAACAAAACCAAACAACCCAGCCTTGCAGTTGAAAGGAAGAAGTTAGCAAGCAGACATCGAAACCAGGCAAGAAATACAAAGAGTTAGCACTGCTGAAACCTAGCCAGGATCTGTGTCAGGTCTCACTTTTAACTGCCTCTCACTTGCGTGATATAACGACTTCTAGAACTAACAGAGTTAGTCCGCCAGGCAAGAAGAAAGTCAATTCTTGCCCTGATCGGGTTTTATTCTCCTAGTCTCATTTTGATTTTTACCAAAAATGAAACAGCAGAAGAATCCCAGTCCTTCTCCTATTGAGTTTCATGTCAAAAATCAACACGCGTGCTGTCCATACAGTGATACGCAAGATGGCAGCTGCACCAGCGAGTGGGCTTTCCATCCCCGTACAGCACTACCTGAGATAAAGACACATCCTGGGATCTATTTCACAGCTTACCAAGCGTGAAATAAGGCTAAAGACTTCACCAGGAAACCCTGTGCGTTTTCACAGAAGTCAGAAATAACTCCAGCTTCCAGATACAAGATACAGAAGGTGCCACAGAAAAACCAGTAAGGTGATGTTAGAATTACCCTGAATGTTGTTTCCAGCCAAGTTTTGTTACTCGTTCTGCAGAAGAGATGTTATTACACTGGCAACCAGAACTGAAATGAAAATACGGTCCTGTATTTAACATGCAAGACACACAGTCGTACCAGAAACCTGCAAACTCCACCTTGTTCATTTACCTAACAAGCACGTGTATTCCACTAAAAATTGTGAAAATATTTGATTGCCTTAACCTTAAAGGAAATAACAACTTTAAGAGTGCAAGTTCAAACGGTATGTTGCTCCCCAAAGCCTGGGGTTGCAGACTGGGAAGGAGCCATCCAGTCTCCAGAAACTTCCTTGTCTGTCATTGACCCATTTCCTATTGTAGATTCCGATCGATGCTACATGAGACTAATTTGGATTCAGAAAGAGAGGAAGAGGAGTATCTATTTAAAATACGGCGAGGGGAAACACTTCAAAGAAGCATTTCCTCTACACGACTGCTCACACTTTTCTTAAAAAAGGAGCTAGAAGTTAAACTGCAACAGAACAATTGAATATCAAAAGCTGAAGTTATTAAGATAGGCAAATGAAAATTCCTTCCTTGGTCTCCCTACCAGTGCTTTGCCAACCCATGCCAAAAGTCTGTACGTTTCCCATGTCTCTGAGCTCTTTGTGGGAACGTTCGGATTTGAAACAGGTAAACCCAAGTTCATCCCCACACCAAGCCCCTTCACTCACCTTCACACCTGCACAACAGCAGGCTGCACTGCCCCCAGCAATCACAGAAAGCCATCGCAGATCTGCTCACTCTCGCTAATCGCTGACGTGGCTAAAGACATTTGCAAGTAATTCTATTCATTAACATTACACTGCACATGACATGCAAATGAAGACAAACACCAGAACACCTCTCTCCTCTCCAGAGAGGTTTTCATCTCTGCATCCCTTCAGACTCGACTGCCGGTGCTGCAGAAAAAGCAGTCTGACAGAACTTAAAGTCACTTGCAGGAGCCCTTTAGGCACCGAAACACAGAGGTCACACGAGCAACCAAATCTCACTTGAAGCAGAACAGGCTGACGCTGCCACCAGAGGCCAGAACGCAGCAGCAATGCCCTCCCCGCGCTGAGGACTGCAGGTACTGCGGAGCTCAGGAAGGGAGCTTGACCACTTCTGTACAACTGCAGGTGATGATGCCACAGCCAGGCCCCAGCTCCACAGATACAGCACAGCCAAGGTCCAGACTGGGGCCGAAAGCATAAAGATTTCCGGGCACTGTAACTAACCAACTACAGTGACAAACCCAGAAAACCAAACAACAACACCAAACAGTATGTTGTAAAAATTATAAAACCACTTTCTAAGAATAGCTACTACAGTGAACGGCCTATTCAGTACAGCCAGCCATTTCAAACATCAGTTTCCAACCGCACCAGGTGACACGAGCTTTGTACAAATGTGCTTGTCTACCAGCTAAGACAAGGAGGAGGTTTGTGCTACATTTATGGGGCTATTGAAATCATCCAAGTGCACAAGAGATTTTTCTCACATTCTTTTCTGAACGGCTGGATTTTAATACACATGGATAGAAAATGGCACAGCAAGGGAGAAGCCAGGTTCAAAAGAACAGTCTGAAGGCAGAAAAACCCCCAAAGCAATCAGCCCATTAAACAGCAGCCAGAAGTGGGTAACAGAACTGAGAAAAGTGCTCAGCAGCAGTTTCACATCCAGTACCACACCTCGTTTCCAAAACCAACAGCACTAGTCACACCAGAAGAGTATCTGCATGCATTCCATCAGGCTGGCCTCAGGGAAAGAATCCTGTCAGCTACATCCCATTTCTTCCCATTTATTTTTCAGACTATAAACACACTTCCCTAAAGCATGAGCAACTTCACCAGCGCACGGACACAGGAGTCGGCTCCAGAAGGGTAACCAGGTCCCATCTGAAGACAGCTCAGCGGCCCCATGCCCTCGTCCCAGACGCTGTCTGGAAGCGCAGTAAGTCAAAAGGAGCAGAACAAGGTCCCACACGCTGCCCATGGGGCAGAGGGAACATGCTCACAGACAGCTGGCACAGGGCCCCTGGCAGCCCTCAGCTCCCACCCTAGCTTGCTTCAGAGGAACTGATGCCTATGCCCACACTCTCAGCCTTCCTCTTGACCAGCGCAGTGCTGTCACTTGGAAAGCATGGCGTGAATTCACCAGCTGGTTATTTTGGTCCTAACCAGCTGAAACAGCCGCAGCTGAAGCCGTTGGAATTTGTAGCTCAGGCCAACAACAGCTCTCACCGGAAGGTACAGGACGGAAGTCACAAGAGATGTGTGATGCAGAAGAGGGTTTTGCAACTCAGCCTCAGGGAGAGGGCCATTCGCTTCCAAGCTCCCGCTCTTCTGAGAGATGCTGGGAAAAACTCTTGTTCCTCTAGGACAGCACAGCGGGATCTCTTCCGCGCTGGGAAACTGCAGTCAAAGTTCTCACTAATACTTGGTCAAAACTTGTGTATTTCCCTACTTGGGGAAAGTATTTTGATCTTCTAGCTGCTAATACAAGAGAGAATCATCAACACAGTTAAGCTAAAGCACAACACTCACTCAACACACCTAGGAGCATTCCAGTACTCCTTCAAGTATTTTCAAAAAACTATTAAAATATCACTGCAGTATGATTAGGTAGAAGATGCCTAATGCCTACCACCTAGTGGATTAGCACAGCATAACCTTCACACACATACCAAAAAACCCCACAACCACAGAACAGAGGAACCCCGTACCATACAGAACAACTTTCCTCTGTCAGAAGGAGCAGGATCCACACGGGGCCTCCAGTGATAGAAAGCCATGAAACGCTACCCATGCAGTATCTTTTCCAATTGGACACCCACCTGCATATCAGACTAGAATCAAAAAATAAGCGTACCAAAACTTTGTTTTGAACAGCACTGAAAAATAGTTCCATTAGAAATGGAGTAAGCAATTCCATAAAAATTTGAATGCTTACATTTATTAATGTTGCTCCCACCTGATACAAATGGAAGCGCAGCCTGTAGTCATGGTGATTTTTCCTGCAAACCCCATCTCATACACTTGTGGACAAACACATACCTGGAATTTGCACAGACAAGCTGTCAAACTATTGCCAACCTTCTTGCCCTCTCCACACATACTTGCACAGACAAAAGAAAAGCAAGTCATATTTCTAAAGTTAAAAAGATGAAAAGAAATTATTTCTAATAGCAAAGGCCAGAAACACCCACTTGGTGTGTCTATTGGTAAAGACCTCTTCAAAAGTTCTTACGGCCTCTACAGAGCCCAGTTCCCCGTCTGCTTCCCTACTTCCTGTCACTGGGTTGGCTGTGGGGGGAAGACACTCTTGGGATAAACACACGCTTCTGTGGTGTTCAACTCTCACCTTAAAAAAAAAAAAAGTTTTAAGCATTTTACACTTTGCTACACTAGTCCAAACTACACAGCCACCTTAACAGAAAGGGCTCAGAAAGCATACAGTCCAACCACAGAACCCACCGCCCGAACTTACAGGGTAACTGCCTGACTTCCTAACTGTAGGTTCTCTCATTAACACCTGTCTTCTACTAAATAAACTGTGCTTTGTGAAGTCTTGTGAGTCACCAAAGACAGTACCATAAGAGAAAAGCTGCTGCTCAAATCCAGGATCTAGATAACGATTTGCCTCTAGAAGCAAAACATCTAGGAGACCAAGATCACAAGTAGCACTGAGAACTACAGGTGTCAGATGTACAACTTAGCTCGGAAGTGTTATCTAAAGCTCCACCTGCTGCTGTCGAGGTCTCCAACTATAAACCATCTAACATTTAAGAAACACCCTCCACAAAACTGACAAAAAGCAAACTCCTTACTTGTAACGTTCTCGAGCGCTCGGAGAGGGGCAGCTGATCCACTTCCCACATGAATTCTCTCACTGCTGAATACAAGTTCTGCTGCACCTCATCTCTCTTGATAATCACTTCACCTCTTTCATCCTGTGCTGAAAGAAAAGCAAGTCAGCAGCTCACACCCAAACACCGCATACACAAGGTGGAAAGTGATACAAAAAAGTGTTAATCCCTGCAAAGTATGAAGAGCAGAATACATGCCTGACTGAGAACGAGTGGAAAAGCAAATGTTGTTTTTAACCTCTACTCCTATGACATGACCACCGTGCACAAACACAGCACCCTTTACAGTAGAAAAAGATGCCCACGTTATCAGACAACTGAAGAAACAGTTACTGCGTGACTGTTGGTAACGGTGGGAGTCCTGTTGCCACTGTAAATTTAAAGTGTCATAGTGGTTCTGCAGTTTTTGACTGTATTACAGAAATTAGACTTTGGATTATTCACACTCCCATATACATGCCAAATCACAGCCACAAAACCAGACTGCAACAGACTTCTTGCTGGAAAAGAATTCTTTAGAATCAAAAAAATCCTTTTACCAATTTTTTCCTTGCCTTCTGGCAGGAAAGAGAGGCGACCTCTAAACTCCCTGCTGATCATCAGTGGTAAGATCACTAAACTAAAGTCAATTTTCTAGAAACAAAAGCAGTTTCCCTTGGATGACTGGCAGGATTAGTTCTGCCAGCGAGAGGGGAACCCCACATTCATATCACACACAAGGTACCGAACGGACTCGCCAAAACCAAACCTTCCAAATGGATGAAGCAAAGCTACTCAGAAGCATGTTTGCCATGTTCTTTTCAGTGATTTAACCCAACAGGCCCACGAAAATATGAAAATATATATGAACACGGGAGACCGTGCTACAGCGTTACAGACCTGCTGTAAAGATTTGCTATTCCCTCCTACATCCATCTCCAAAAATAAAGTGACTCAAGTAGCGATAACATACTGTCTTGACATGCATTCCCTTCCCCACCCTGGAAAAAAAAAAGTCTGGCATGGAAGGCAATTAGTAAAGAAACAGGAAACAGGAAACAACATGGCAATAATGCCAGTTTCACATTAAGTCAAATGAAGGCTTCCTACTAACAAGCAATTACAATATAAATATAAATATGTATACACAAATACAGGTTCTCAGAGTATTTAAATTTAGCTTGTCCAGTGAAAGCTTAGACGTCAAACTTAAATCAGGAGTGTGTAAGTATCCATGGAAGACAGAATAGAAACCTCTTGCCTGTAACAGACAGCAGAAAGAGAGGGACAAACTCCACCTAAGAATAAAACCCCATGTTGCAGCACACACTGCTTTAAAACTTGGACCAGCAATGGAACAGATGCTGTAATGCAGCCAGACGTTCGTGGGCTGGATAATAAAAATGAGTGGATTAAGTTCTACTATAGAAGCTCAACACAACATGGTGCCTCAGCACTGAAAACCATGAAACAACAGCAACAAAAAAAGATTTAACAGGCACTTCTGCACTTCTCGGCACACCCAAGTTGTACAGACTTGCTGCTGGTTTTCCTGTGTAAGGCAGGAGCTAGTTTGTAAAAGAATACTGCAATGCACTGCATAAAAAGGAGTAAGGACCCCTTGTCACAAAGAACACTTTTCAAGATGAGATTTCTGCAGAATATTCCTTCAAAAGCTACAGCATTAGAGACTTAATGTAGGAGAAGCTTCAGTCAGGCAACCAAACTCCAACTGATACCAGTTCAAGCCCTAGAGTAAGTTCAGCAGCCCACACGTGACTACATGTCGATCCAGGAGCTCAGACAGCTCGGGAGCCACAGAACAAGTCTCCTTCCAGTGTCTGCATTTAACTGGGCACATGCGACAGGCCGTGGCTCAGATAATGCCTGTTAAACAACCACCGCTTCAGAGGGCATTAAGTACACAGGCAGTATTTGAACAGCCCGCTTCACAAAGGTGTAAGCTCATCGCAAAAGCAGTCGACTTCAATTCCTTTAAAACGGGCTAAAGGCTTCTCAAACTACAAAAGGTGGTTTATTTTGTGTCTGGTCTAACTTACACCTCCCAGAAAAAGAAAGAAGGAAGGAAGGAAGGAAGGAAGGAAGGAAGGAAGGAAGGAAGGAAGGAAGGAAGGAAGGAATAAACAAACAAAGCAAAGCACCCCACAAACAAGCCCACACGAACAGCCACCAGACTCAGTCACCCCAAACACCAAGCTCGCTTACCGTCTTGTTTCTGATAGCTACAGCAGTGCCTAGGAAAGTCCATCGGAGCAGGATAATGCAGTCACCCCATCAATGCACTCTTGCTTAAGTGTGATTTAATGACCTCGTAAGTACGAGAAAAAAAAAATGCATCCCCCTCCATGGATAAATTCTCATCCATTTCTAGAGCCTATTTCTACTTTTGGCCCCAGTTTTTGAGTCCCTTCAGTACAAGTTACTATGCTGCAGCATATGGAATAGCTAAAACTAACTCTAGCATCAACGTCCTCATGAAACAACTCTGTTTATCCCACCCTCCCCCACATTTTTTTTGTAAATGAGCAACTGAATGCTCCCCCATTTTTAAACAATCAGCATGATTTTTTTTCATCGTTTCCACAAAAAAATGCTGAGTATGTACACTACAGTCTCCAGTAAAGCAAATCCTGAATAAGTTCCTCAATCAAAATCATAAACTAAACAACCCATCCATAAAACACTATCTACACTGTCTGAAAAGGCAGTTGTGTTACACTGTATTACCATGAGTATCTGTCTACATTGCCACCATGGGGACTTCTCCCCGTCCCTGTTTTGCCCATCAGTGGCGCCGGCATCCTCTCAGTCACGTTTCATCGGAGAGCTGGCTAAGTGACCAGCACCACCTCTTCCCATCTGGATACAGAATGTACATCCGATTCTGTGTTTTGTTTTGAACACAGTTCTAAGCATTTCCACTCCAGAAGAACCATCTTTGTTATTCCCATAATATCTATACATGTCTATATATATCTTTGTTAGGCACACCATGCCCCAGCGCTACGTCAGTTCACGGATTATCTTCTCATGTTTCCGAGACGTGTGGAACATAAACACCTTATTAAGAGCAAACGCTCCAGTCACCCATCTTCATTTTGGGACACTATCCAGGAGAGATCCAGTTAAACCGGCATAAACCAACTGAGAAAGCACAGCCATGAACGCTGAAATCATGCCTTTTACTCCAACTTCCCTGGGTTTACTCACACCTGTGACATTTAAGCTGCATTAGGTTTCCCCCAAAGCAAGACAAGATGTTCACTCCCAAGAGCTTACAAACAAATGAGGCTTGTAACAGCGAAAGAGGGCATCAGCACTCCAGGGAGCTTAAAGGAAGAGCACATTGCTTGGGCAACCGAACCGCGAGAATTAACTCAGTAAAACCAACCTGGCAGCTAGGTCGACAGCTTAAGCAAACAGAGTTAAACAGCCTGCTCTGGTATAACAGCCAGCTATGTCATGCGCTTGGGTCCACTGGGCTTCCTGCACACTGCACTGACACGGGCCTCCCGTAACCGAGCAGGAAACCGAGTTACTGCCATTAACATACTCGGTTGCACTATCAGAAATACTTGTTAGCCTCTCTACAGTCAGGATCATTTTAGTAGGGAGAACAGGCAGAATAACAAGCATGCCCGTTTACTTATATTTGAAAAGAAGGAGCCAAGATTCTGTGGCACGTTAGAGCACATAAAATAGATCTTTAAAAAATTCTGAATTATTACCAGTGGAAAACAGTCACCACACTGCACATTAGAACAGGACAACCTTTGCAGACCATAGCTCTAGCATGATGCCACCAAAACTCTTGTTCTGTACCCTTCACCTACCACAGCCTTCAAGATACTTAAGACAAATTCCCCAAGAGCTTTGCCATGTCCTGCTTCCAGCTGCTACCAGTTCATCTGGAAAACTGATTTAATTCCTCAGGGAGCTCTACACTTCCACACACATTCCCACGTGCATACCCTTGCAGCATCCAGGCACTCTGGGGGATACCCAACATCTCGCAGAACTTCCCCCTTCTTCATTTTCCCCCCATTCCAAGCATTTGTGACACTACTATGACAAGTTCCTCTCTGAATTCAGATAGTCGGATTTTTTTAAAACATCGTCGTGCTCTTGAAAGTCACAAGATTCCATGCCACTTTTCATTGACACCCTGGTTTAGGCAACCAGGAACAACGTCGGTGGCAGGGAGACATAGAGCCAGATCCAGACACACTCTCACACACACACACACACACACACAGAGACCCGGATCCAGACAGACACACAGAAACACACACACACAGAAACACACACAGGCCCAGACACACAGACCCAGACACACACAGAGACCCAGACACACAGACACTCCCCCCAGCCCCCACCCCAGGGCAGTGTTGCTGAACACACACAGGGAGCTACCACAGGCCGTGCTCTAAGCTCATTTCAGCACTATTTCGACTCTTTCGGCAGTGCAACACACTACCCTGCATCATGCAGCTCACAACTGAAACGGGTGACCGTGTCCGGACTGTCTAACATATTCCAACAAATCAGCCCATCAGAAAATCCTCAAGCGCTCTTCAAGAATGAAACCTCTTTTCATGATGTTTGCCGTGCAAGAATACTGCTTGCTGGGATTAGCAACTCAAAAAAACCCCAAACCAGACAAAAAACCTCACAGCACTGCCAGCTGAGTGACACCAGAGCAACCCCCTCTACTGATCAAACGCTCTGAGGCTCCCCGGAGGCTGCACCTGCTCCTGTCCCAACTCCTGTCCGCGTTAGGAGTTCGCTTTCCCCTGTCCCCAGCCCACCCGAGTCAGAGCAAAACCGGACAAAGGGGCAAAACCAAGTTCTAAGACAGCTCTGCTTCACTTGGCTGCTGGTGCTCAGCGAGGTTTATCAACACACTTGAGCTCGACCCCCCCGTCATCTCCAGAAAACTGCTACTGTTTCACAGGGGACCAGGGATTCACCCAGGGAAAGCTTGTGCGAGTGAATCCCTGCGCAGCCCTGGCTCCTGGGCACCGCACAACCTGCTGCTCTTCTACATGTTACTCCCCGAATCAAGATGCAACACTAAAATGTCATCTGCTTATTAACGCTGACCGCAGCGCCGTCACATTTAGACCTTTGACTTTGCTGTCGGTGAAATGAGCTCGCTTCCTACGAACACGTAACGTATGCCATGCTCTAGGCGTTCAATCCTCCTCCCAGCACAAGCAGCAAAACCAGAACTCGCCGGGTTCTCCCCACGGCCCGTGATTTTCCAGTCCATTTCACGAGCCACTGAATCCAGCGTGACCCAGCAACACTCCTGCAGCAAACACGGCGCAAAGGGCTTGGCTTCTACTCGAAGGCAGTCACATCCCGCTTGCTGTCCTTCCCCCCGGCGCACGACCGCCAGCCCCTCCCCGCCGGCCCCAGCCCGGGGAACCTTCCCGCTGCCCCGAGCGGCGCCGCCGCCCGCCGGACGCAGCCCAGGAGCATCCCGAGCAGCGCAGCCGTGCCCGCACACCCCGCAGACCTCAGGCTCTGAAGATGGCAAAAGCGTGCTTTAGAGACAGCCCCCTGCACGACCTGAGCCATTTGTGACAAAACCGTTTTGGTTTCGAGAGTATGTTCAGGACAGGAGGTCAGACAGCTCTTCCCAGCAGGCCCTGCCTTCCCAGGGAAACATCCAGCTCTCAGGCGGCTCCTCCTGGTGAACCTGCTGACATCGGGCAGCATCGGATCCCATCACCTAACTGTTTCAGCATCTGTTCCTCACCCAGTTAAACATGCTGAAGTTCTGATCATCTGCTATCTGCAGCCCCCAGAGTCTGTACTTCTCAGCGACGCTCCGACATTGCGAGTCTGGTGGAATTTCAACTCTGTCTGATGTACTCAGAACCTCAGAATTTCCACAGTCAATCTACAAGACTTTACACTGCAACAGTAATAGAAAATACAAATCAGCAGAGGTTACACAAACCTCACACAGAAACATGCACTGACAGCTACTGGAACAAAAGCATTTTAGCACACAGGCACGTTGCAGAGATCCGAGTCTTCTGTACTAAGCCTAGACACCCTTCCAAGGGAGGAACCCAGTCAGAGAAATCTCCTGTGTTGGCACCTGTCTCAAAGCTCAGCGACAAAACTTCCCGTAACAAAACAGATCTTCGATGGCAATTTTTTCTTCTTCCAAGGGCTACAGTTAAGAAGTAAGATAGAAGACTTTCTGTAATGGACAGATATGTAATCCGATGTTTCCATGCCAAGCAGCCTGTCTAGAAATCCGCATTTTTAGTAGGAACTACCAGCCTTCTGTACCAGTCACCTAAGGCTGACGAACAACTCTTTCAGGTCGTCTGCATCAGTGCTAACATGTCACACAAAGGCTGCTATCTTCACCACTCAGAAGTTCTGTAATTAAATTACACTGAAGTTTGGAAATTAAATTACACTACTTAACAACATTAACTACCACTCGCCCGTGAATCTCTTGATAAAGAGATACAAACAGCACTTTGCACGTATGTCATGGTTGGCCCGTCTTTTCATCAGCATTTTTCAAAATTTTAGGTCCCTTGAATTTGTGTCCCACGTACACATTCACCGTTTCTAAATGCATTCACACACAGCAAGTTCCAAAAAGAGGAGTTGCGTTATCTCCTGTCACCCTACCTCTAGAACTGATGTACGATTAAAGACTTTCAAAAATGGTTCCTGCCTTTGCCTTGCTGATCCCTTCCTGTACCACACGTCTGTGCCCACACCCACCTTCGGAACGGCCACCATGAATCTGGAAATCAGGAAAAAGAGACCAAAAATTGCATTTTGAAAACATAAGCACACCTCAAAACGGTATTTGTAATACATTACAAGCCTTATTTTCACACTCTCCTATAACTATCCCAACAGCAGTATCAAAACTAATGCCTTTGATATCTCCTAACAATATATGCTAATGCCTCAGAAACATAATCCTCTACTCCAAAAACAACAGCTCAAAGAAAATTTTGCAAGTAGAAAACCGCCAACACCGTACACAGCTTTTGCCATGGCTTTTCTGATAACGTGTTGCCACAACATTTCATTGACACTGACGGCTGATTCAGCCTGGCAGAGGAACAAGCTGGGCACACCACAAGCAGGCTGGGCTTGCTGTCGGTGCCGTTTCTTCTTTTCACGCAGAATGTAGAAGGTCATTTACCTGCACACACAAACGGTTCAGACGGTCGTTTTATGGAAACCTTACTTTGCAGTAAGCCATCGGTAGGTCACACGCAAAACCAAAAGTTGCCATCACTCTCTGTATGCCTGTCATCGAACTGCCATTAAATACGCCCTTGTTATCTTCCTAAGAGTACTCTGTCCAGAGCATCCAACAGCACAGGTTCTTGTAAGGTCCCCTGCACTTCTTGAGATGGAGCAGAGAGTCACTTCTCAGAAAAGGCAGTGCTCTCTTGTTAAAGATAACTCATAAGGTACTCTGGACAACAAAAGAGAAGTCAGCATTCTGTGTATTACCTTCTTGTAGTAGTTCCCCGAGGGTTAAAAAACCCCTATGGTTGCATAATTTAACTGAAGTCTGAAGTGCAGAAAGATTTAAACTTGCTCACACAAAGCGAGCATTTTCTTTAGGAAAGCCGGCAGTTTTTAAAGAGATCTTAAGAGAAGAGAACCCACAGCATCATCAAACGTCAAGAAAACACCTAAGAAGATGGTTGCATAGAATTAAGGCTTTTACGTCCAGGTAGAAACAAACTCCATTTACACACCACCTACTTACCTTACAAAGATCAGGTTTGCTAGAACCTGCATTAGCCCACGACTCATTTTCAAGAGGTCCTCACGTCTACTGACATTCTAAGAAGTGTGGAGAGAAGGTACCAGTTATTAACTGTCACTTTTAACAGGTGATGGCTTGTAACGTCCCAAAGTTAAACCAAAGCAGTTGCACTGCTGTTGAGGCAAGCAATGCCCTACCTTAAGCTTTCAATCTTCGTGATTTCGGTTGCGTCGGTTAGCCTGCTCTTGTTTTCTTCCAAAAATTCATGAAACGGATCGGGGCAGGTAACATACCCCAGAGAAATAGTTTGCGACGGACGCTTTTAACAGTTGGATTACCAGCTTCTGTGAGCAGCATGCAGACCTTTCTTACCCATCTTTCCTCACAAATTTTAGTGTGTATTTGGTGTTCTTTTTCTTCCTCTTCTTAACACAAGGAGGCCAAAGCTCTGGCACACCCTTGCTCTTTTCACATGCAAGACTCGGGGTTTGGTTTGTTAAAAATATAATGACTTTAATATGAGGCTATTAGTATTTTGCTATATACATAAGTTAAAAGAGATTCATCGTAGTTTGATTGTTAAAATGGTTTGGAGGGTTTTTTTCCCCTCAAGTACTCATATGCACTGTTACTGTGAATGTGGAAAAGCACTGGAGAAACCCCAGTCAGAAGTCCCTAGCAACACCGGGTTGCGCAGGTGAAAAAGCACTGGAGGAAGCCCTGTCAGAAAGACTCTGGTTCTGGCGGGAAGAGGAGTAGAAAAACACCAGACAACCCCCCCCTCAACACCACCAGAAAAACTAAGAAAACTCGAGAAACTCCACTACACATGCACGGACTAAACCACACCCATCTTATGAATATGTCTCAGAAAAGACTATAAAGGGTGGGGCGTTTGTTTCCGCGGAGGAGCCTGTATGTGCTTAGTAATAACTAACGGTGAGGTTGGGACTAAGTCTTTTGTCCTTGGGTGTGCAGGCGACCGTCTTGGCATCTTCAGTGCCATGCTTTAGCTTGTAAGCTACAGGGACGGGGAAAATTGCTTCGGGCAATTTTTGGGGTTACAGTTAATGATTATTAGTGTTTGTTTGAAGTTTTTGGTTGGTACTTGATTGGCTCGGTCAATTTTTTGGGTTACAGTTAATGATTATTAGTGTTTGTTTGAAGTTTTGGGTTAGTACTTGATTGGCTCGGTCAATTTTTGGGGTTAGAGTTAATGATTATTAGTGTTTGTTTGAAGTTTTTGGTTGGTACTTGATTGTCCATCGGTGCTGAGTGGAAAATCCTCTCCCCCCGCTCCCCAGCGTACCGAACTTTTTTGGTTTGCTTGTTCTTATTTCCAATAAATTTATAAGAGTTATTTTCTGGTTGTGCCTCTCCATTTATAACAGTTTGGTGACCCCGACGTGGTGCTGCAGAACCCGCGGGGCGTTGGTTTCCAGCGGAGGCGCGCCCCACCTTTTAGGTGGCTCCCGGACTCCTTTACTCTCTCGGTCCGGCAGTATCACGAACAAAAGGCAGTAAGAACAAGCAACACAAAAACGAAATCCCGGAAGAAGCTCCCGGAGATTTCCCCGCAGAGGATCCAAGCGAAGACCTCGGACTGTGGGTGCCGCTGGGTGCCGGAGGGTTTCTGCCTGAGTGAGCGTGGTGGGACTGAGCCGTGGCAGCGTCACGCAGCGAGCGCGGAGCCCTTCTAGCCGCGGGGCCGGAGTTCCGCGAGGGGCCTGGCCGGCGAAGGGGCGAAGCGAAAGGAAAAGTTTGAGAGGACTCAGGCGAGGGATTCGGGTTAGGGCTTATCCCAGGGTCGACAGGGGATTAGTTTATCCCAGGGTTGATACGGGACTAGGGTGACTAATATGGGCCCGGAAGGGAGTAAATCCCGCGGCTCGGGGAACCCACGGAGAGGTTCCAAGAGAGGGAGCGATTTACCCGACACTCCCCAGGACGGTCCCCTGGGCTGGATGTTAAAAATTGGTCTAACTAGTCTGAAACGAAAAGAAAAAGTAAAGACAAAGTGATCCGACACTTCATGGTCGAATGGGCCAAAGAACCTATTTCCGACGGTCTCCCCGGCCGTGACGTCGGAGCTGCGGCGCCGGAGCCGTCGTCAGTCCCCGGCGGCAGCGCGGCAGGCGAGCCCCTGGGGCGGTGCGGGGGGGAGCGGGGGCCAGACCTCGGGAGGGAGGGAGGGCCGCGCTGCCACGGGCGGCAGCTGCGCGGCGTTTCTGGCTCGTCGGTGCTTCTGCCGCGCCGCCAACGAGTCCGTGCGGGGCGGTCGTGCGCGCCTCGCGGAGGGCCGCGTGTTGGATTTCTATACAACAGCTCCTCTCCGCAGGCCCGCGCCTCTCCTCCCGGACCAGCACAGCAGCAGGCGCCAGCGCAGGCCGTCCGCGCCTTGCTCTCCGCGGCGATGGCGAGCGCGCAGCAGTAATTCCTGGAGCGGGTCCTGGCGGAAAAGCAGCGTGCGGGAGGTTTCTCCGCGTTTCTTACCGTTTTCGGAACCGGGGCAAGGCGGCCCCCTGCGGCGGAGCCTCCGCCGTCGCGGAGCAGCTCTGGGGAAGCGCCCGCGCGGTGCGAGGGTCTCTGCGGCGGTGCGGGGGGAGTGTGCGTGTGGGGCGTGTGTGTGCGTGCGTGTGTGTGCGCGCTGGCGCGGTGCGGGGCTTGGCCAGGGCCCCCCGAGGGCTGCGCGGAGCCGAGGGCTGGGCGGGGGGGACAAGGCGCCCGAGAACCGGCGCGGGGACGGTTATCGCCGTGGCCGGGGGTGCTCGGCGAGAGGGGAGAGTTTTGGGGGGGAGAGGCGCGTTTTTCCCCGAGTGCGCGCGGGGCGGGCGCGGAAAGCGCAGGGGCGCGGCTCTGCGGCTCTGCGCTTCCGTCACCTCCCGCACAGCCCGGGCGGAACGGCCCCGTGTCGGTTACGCGCCCGCGGTATTTCAGCGAGCGCTCCCAGCCCCGTGTTTCGGGGAGGGGAAGGCGGGCGGACGCGCCGGCTGTGGGCAGGTCCCGATTTCTGCGCCCCGCCGTCCCGCGGCCGCCGTCTCCCGCGCACCGGAGGGTGCCCCCGGCTCGGCCGCCGCTTTACTCCGCGCTGGGCCCTGCGGAACGGGGCGGGGGGGCGGGGGGTGTCCCTCGGCGGTGAGAGGCGGGCGGGAAGGGGAGGCCGGGCCGGACAGGGTGGCCCCGGCCTGGTCCTGTCGGGGCCGAGAGCAGAGGGGGGGGGCTCTCGCGGGACGGCCCCCCCGCCCCGATGAGGGGGGCTGCGCCTGGTTCCGAGTCCGCTCTCTCACAAGTAACACAAGGATGCGTGCGGGTGCTACTCCGCGGCACGCAGGAGAGATCCCTGAAGTACTGGACGGTCAGACCCAGCGGGAAGGAAATGGGGGGAATTGGGGCTGTTCTAGTGTTACTGATTTTATTATCAACTGAAATTAAATTGTGCTTGATTTTAATATGAGTATAGAATTAAGAATTAACATTTATTGTACTGTGAATCTAGCAACCGACTGCTATTCTAAAATCCCCTGTACAGCCCCGTACCAAGGCCAAAGGGTCTGGTCATAATTGTTTAGTAGGAACGGTTAGAACCCAGGTAACAAAACACGAGGTGATTTGTAAACTGATTTATAATACATACATAGGACTAGAAGAATGCAAGTAGCTGTCAAGGTCCAGGATTAATGGGAACTGAGGGCAGTGACCGTAACAGCTTGCAGGTACCTGCCAAGAAAACGGTGTCCTTAAGCAGAAGGTAATTCCGGCAGGGGGAGATCGCGACCCCCGACTCATGGGCCACCTACTCCCATTACACCCAGAGCCATTTCTGGACATTTCTAACCTTTACTGCGCAGAATCGGTAATGGGAGGAGAATATGTTAATGATTTCTTGGAAGTTGTGTGCTTATGTATGAAGACTTAATGAATATGCATGAGTGAGTTCTATATAAGGTGTGTGATTCTGGTGCCCGGCACGTGTTGTTGGTGAGAGCACTCCCCTACACGTCCGGCCGTCAATAAAGAAGTGTCGGCTTATCTGCATCACATTGGTGTCGATAAGTTATTTTTATCCCGGATTTCGGTGACACTGGCAGGAGGCTCTTGGCTCTTAATCCAAGGCTGCGCCGTGGTGCAAGTGCGTGCGGCTGGATGTGTCTCTCTGGAGGTTGCTCTCTCGAAACCCGTTCTGCCTTAAAACACGGTCCGGCGAGGAATTAAAACCGGCATAAAACTGGCGTCGGAAAAACGGGCACTGAGAGTAGGGCCGCGCTACGCGGGGCCGCCCGTCCCGGCGGCTTCCTGGGCGCCGGGCCCGGCCCGGGGGTGCCCCCCCAACCCTCCCCCTTCCGCGCTGACTGCGCCTCCGCGGACCCCGCGGTGCCGGCGTAGCGGGCGCGGAGCCCGGCGGGCCCGGTGCTCCGCAGGGCTGTCGGGGGGGCGGCCCCGCGGTTCTGCCGAGCGCTCCCCGGGCGGGACCCGCCGCCTGCCCCCCCCCCCCCGCCCCGCTGCGCGCTCTGCGGGGGTGAAGTGCGGGTGCTGCCCGCTTCGGCGGACGCCCCGTCTCGCAGTCCCGCCTCCCCGCTGGGTCACGGGCCGCCGCGTCCCTCCGTGCTGCGGCGGGAGGCCGGGCCGGGCCGGCGGGGGCCCGGGGCAGACCGCTCCCGCTCTTTGCACTTGGCTCCGTGCGAACCGCGGGGCCCTGCGGCCGCCCCCGCGCCAGCAGCCGGCTGGGGGGGTCACACAGCTCGGAGGGGAGCGCCCGGCAGCCGTCGCCGCACGAAGTTCACCTCCAAGCGAGCTCCCCCCTCGCGTCCAGCCGTCTCCTTACACGCCCTTTGGTGCCGGCGCACCTGCCCGAATCCTGCGGTTTTCCACCCGCGGGGGCCCCGGGGGCTGCGGCAGACGGGCAGGAGTCGAGCCAGGACCCTCGAGCTCGCTCCCCGGCACTTCGCATCCCCGCCGGCCCCAGCCCCGGGTAGAAGCTGCAGGGTTTGCACTAGCCGGGCTTCCTGCTTCGGGGCCGCTTTCAGGAGCGCGGAACGAACGCAGTCTCTCCGCAGCGACTCGTTTTCCAAACGAGCGCATGGCCCTTCCCTGGGGCCAGGCCCTGCCTCCTGCTCGTGGGTGCGGGATCCCCGAAGCCGCACGCGTGTGGCTTTTGTTCACGGCTGCGCCAGCGCGGAGCTCTGTCGTGCCTCATTGTGAAGTACTTCATTGAAGAAGTTAGAAAAAGTAGGCGATTGGCAAGACCGGAGTCTGCAGGAGCTGTTAAGAGAAGCACAGAAAGTATATGTTAGAAGGGACGAAGAAAAGCAGAAAGCGAAGGCGAATATATTTGTTGCGGCAGTCAGAGAAACTCGGCGGAAAGAGGAGAAATCTCCGAGATGTCGTTCTAATGGATTACCCGGAGCTTTCTTTAGGTGGTGAAAGGAGAGGGACAGTAATTAGAGAAAACGAACTAGTATGCTATTATTGTGGAAAGAAGGGACATATACAGCAGAATTGTAGAAAGCTGGAGCAGGATAAAAGGGTGTTTAAAGAAGAATAGGGATGTCAGGGGCTCTATTTTCTGGGGACAAAGACATCAAAGGAGCCCTTGATAAAGTTGAAATTAGGTCCCAAGGGAGCAGAGTTTGAATTTTTAGTAGATACAGTGCCGAAAAATCAACGGTGAGAAATATTCCGAGAGGATGTGAAGTGAAAAAAGAAACTGCTCTAATAACAGGGGCTAAAAGGGAACCATTTAAAGTACCAATTGTCAGGGGTGTTGAGATAGAATCCCAACATCGTATAATTATAGGGGATTTATTTTTGCTACCAGAGGCTGAAAGTAACCTTTTGAGAAGAGATTTGATTACGAAGCTGAAATTAGAAATAATAGTACAAGAAAAAAAAAATTAAAAATTATGCATTAACGGAAGAAGACAAGCATCAGATAAATCCCAAAGTCTGGTACACAAAAGGAGAGATTGGAAAGCTTAAAATAAAGCCTATTAAAATTGACAGAATTGATCCGGAGACACCAATTCGGATAAAACAATACCCCATTCCCCTAAAGGGTAGAGAGGGGCTGAAACCAATTACAGATGAATTATTAAGTAAAGGCACATTGGAACCTTGTATGTCTCCACATAATACACCTATTTTACCGGTTTTAAAATCAGACGGATCTTACAGATGGGTGCAGGATTTCAGGGCTGTGAATCAGCGAACTGTGGCTCGTTTCCCTGTGGTAGCAAACCCCTCGATGCTGCTCAACCAACCACCCCGAACTATATTTGTCCAGTGTATTGACTTAAAGGATGCATTCTGGTCCTGACCCCCTGGACAAGGGGAACAGAGACTATTTTGCATTTGAATGGGAAGATCCATCTAATAATAGAAAACAACAACTCTGATGGACAGTGCTTCCCCAAGGGTTTACAGAATCACCTAACCTTTTTGGGCAGGCATTAGAGAAATTGTTGCAAACATTCAAGCCATCCTCAGAAATAAAGCTTTTACAATATGTAAATGATTTATTAATAGCTGGACAAACTGAGGATGATGTCGGGATGGGGACTATAGAACTGCTGAATTTATTAGGAGAAAAAGGATTAAAGGTTACAATTTGTGGAAAATAAAGTGAAGTACTTAGGACACTGGCTTAGTAAAGGGAAAAAGAAATTAGATCCTGAAAGAATATCAGGAATACTGCCTTTATCACCACCCAAAACAAAAAGAGAAATTGGTCAGGTATTGGGATTATTAGGCTACTGCCGACAATGGATAGAGGGATATAGTGAAAAGGTAAAATTCTTATATGAGAAGCAAGTGTCTGACAGGTTGAAATGGAATGAGGAGGATAAGAATAAGTTTCAGAAACTGAAAGAAACACTGGCTGAGCCTCCAGTGTTGTTTACCAGATGTTAAAAGGCCTTTTCAGTTGTTTATATGTGGGAGGCATCGGCCTGTCAGCCTTACACAGCCTCTCAGAAACTGCTAGGATTTGATGAAAAACAGGCCTTGGAAGATAGATAAGAAACTGTTGAATTGTGCCACGGTGGCAGGGAAGAATAACGGACAGCTGCAACACTGAGCTGTGGAGAAGTACCGAACTGAGAGAAGTTACCACCGCGTGAACAGCGCGTGAACAAGGTGATTGGTCTGCACAGCGTGTTAGAGTGGCCTTGTGCTGACAGGAGAAAGGATTGATAGCTGTTTAATTGCTGATTTGCTAATTGTGAAGTAGGAGCTTTGGCGAGAGCATAAGTCTGTATTATTGTAATAATTTAGGGTCTTACCTTTTGTACTTCAGTGGAGAGTCTGTGCCTCAGTTGCCACGAATGGTGCCCCGTGTGAGTGAGGAATAAGCGTGATCGACTTGGATCGCTCCGGTGGCAACCCCCACAGAACTTTAGCTGCCGAAAGGAAGCAGGAGCCGGCATCAGTCACCCTTGCAGTGTGAGCAAGGTGAGCTGTGGGAAGCGATGGGTAGGTCAGTACCCTTGGAAGAAAAGTCAGTGCTTTCACTGATGGAAAGACTGTTGGCTAAATAGAAGGTCCATATTAACATGCATGCCTTGAAGAGAATTTTAAAGTGGGTGGCAGACGCATTTACTATAGTCACTGTCCTAACATGGGATAAAGCAGGAGTAAGATTATGGGACTGTGCAATGCGAGGGAATCAGGTTGCAGCAGAATTCTTACCAGCATGGACAATTATTTTTGAGATAGTAAAAAGACAAAATAATGAACGCGGCCAGGCTGTCAACACAGAGAATGAGAACACAGAGGGCAAGGACACCTATTTTGAACCTCAGGAGCAAGATTTATAATGCTGGGTCTTTTGACTGTGATAATCTTTTAGACCCTGACGCTGTAAATCCTGAAAGAGAATCTGGCCTGTGTCCTCCCTTAGCTGGGGATGATGTGCGGGTAAAAGTGAGGCGAGAAGCTTTGGCACAAGGGGATATGGACATGGCGAGAAGGATTCTTGCTCCTGTAAGCTGTGAGCTGGGACATCAGCCACGTTGGGAAGGACTGCATTTTTCTGTTATTAAAGAATTACAGAAAAGCATTAATGAGGACGGGCTGCAAAACTCTTTTACAACAGCTGTACTGGAGGCAATTGCTCGTGGATATCGATTGGTTCCGTGGGATTGGCCAGCACTTTTAAAACCGGTATTAACGCTGGCACAGTATTCTGTCTGGGAAACAGAGTGTGTGGATCTCTGTGCTCAGCATTCGTGCCCCTACACCTACAGGCGCAGAGTTGGCGGCGGCGGCGCGGGGCCTCCCTAAGCCCCCCCCGCCGCGGGGCGACCGCCTGCAGCCTCTGGCACCGTGCCCCTGGCCCACGCCCGCCCCCCCTGAACCCCCAAAGCGGCAGTTTGTCCAGCAGGTGTGACACTGTGATGCAGCGTCCCTTGTCTGTCAGCACCACATCATCAAGCAGCAACGGCTTCATAGATTCTGAGTGGTGTTTTGCTGTTTGTAGTATTCGCCATTTCACGGTGTGTCAGGACCAAGCGCGAGGCCCCCCTGTGTGGCTGTTCTGCGGGTGTGAGGCGCAGCCCAGCTGCAGCTGCGCAGGGCGGAGCTCTCTGCCCCGCGGGTCCGTTCTCCCGCCGGGGAAGCGCCCGGGGAGGAACAAAGCGCGGGGCAGACTCTGCACGGGGGGAGTGCAGGGCGAGTGAACATCCCTTAGTGCAGAGCCTAGTGCCCCCCCGCTGGGGCCCTGGTGCTGCTGTTTGTTGGGGCTCAGGGGTTTAAGTGTCGCAGGTGAAACATCTCCTGTAGCGGGAGGCAGCAATTCTGTGGTCATTGTTGTCTTGAATTTCAGTGCGTGCTCTGCGGGGAGAGGGCACCTCTGTACCCTCTGCCTGAGGGGGATATTGTCAGAAGATCATCTACAACCTGACAGGGGTTGTTCGTTTTACCAGAATTATGGCCTGGACCCCGGTACCCCCGTGTTCAGTAACAAAAGGGTCAAAAATTGCTCAGCTTGTTTATCTTACTGCAGCTCCCCCCAGCAGGATGCCAAGAAGCCGGGGTGACTCAGGATTTGGATCCGCAGGTACTCCTCAAATATTTTGGGCTCAGGCAGTGGCACAAGGTCGACCTCTGTTAAAATGTGCCCTCACCAGAGCAGAAGAACCTGTTGAGCTGACAGGCATTTTAGATACTGGTGCGGATGTGACCCTAATATCTGCAAGCAGGTTGGCCATTAGCTCAGGTAACTCAATTTCTGGTTGGTGTCATGCTGTAACAATTCAAAGCAAGGATCTCATTCATGTAAGGGGCCCAGAAAACTGGGTAGCAAATATTCATAGAAACTATAGGGAGCCATAAATTGGATGTGGCCATTGTTGGGCCTAACTAATGATGATCTGCATTGCTTGTTTGATAGTTTGCAAGGAGACTGACATCACCCAGAGTACTTACAGAGAAAGCGAAACAAGATCCCCACCGTGTGGCCAACGCCGTCTCAGACAGACAAGCACTGGGATGTGTGCCCGGCCACCCGCATCAACTGGTGTTATTGAACCCTCCAGGGCAGCCCTGTGCTCTGCTCTTTCAGTGGGGTGAAACACTTCGGGACCCTCTTGATATTATTATATGGATTTTCTTTTTTTTGTGACACCAAATGCACAAGAGGGTCACTATTCACCCAGAAATGAACTAGCACTTGCTGGTCAGGAACCCGTGTGTATCATTGTTCCGGTTACTATGCACGTGCTACAGTGGCTCATACAAATGCCTTTGAGCAAGCTCGGCTTTCACATGTGTTTTTTCCGCCAAAACTCCAGAGCAATACAAAACCAGTTTCCTTTATCAAGGCGTCAGGCTAAAGACATCATTGCCCCTTGCCCTGAGTGCCAGCAGGACTCCCTCTCTTCAACAGCCAGTGGTGTCAGCCCTCGGGGACTCGCCTCCTCGGAATTACGGCAATGTGACATCTCTCACTTGGCTGCATTTGGAACGGTAAAATATGGACCCGTGTCTGTCGATGCCCCTTCTGGAGCAGTGTTTGCATCCGGCCATACAGTGGGGGTCAAGCCTCTGCCCGGCATTCCCCACTCACCGGCCGGACAGGCCACTGTGGAGCGTACGCCTGGCACCTAAAGCCTCTGTTACAGCCACAGAAAGGGGAGAGGGAGGGTATCCGTCTGCGCCTCACGAGAGGCTAAATCAGGCATTGTGTGTCATGGACTTTTTAAACATCCCCTGTCTCACGGGTGCCACCAATATTGTGTCACTTCTCATCGCAGATACCAGATCAACACGAAGTCCAGGGCAAGGCTCAAGTGGTAACAAAAACCTGGAAAGAGGTAACTGGGAAGGACCATTTCCCTGAATAACCTGGGGAAGAGGTGATGCTGGTGTCTGCACAGGTCACGGTCCCCGGGGGTTACCGGCAGGGTGTGTGCGACCGCACCTGAGGGTGAGAGGCGGCTTTTGGTGGGCGCTCAGGAGCCGGCTGTGGGTGCTGTGGGTGCCCCTGTGCCGACAGTTTGGGGTCTCTTCGACGGGTCATTTCAGCAGAACGTCTGGGTAATTCTTGCTACTGCAACTGGACAAAATACACTATCTCTGTCCTTAAGCACGCTATGGTTGCCAGCTCTAAAAGGAGAAAATGCTATTAAATTAAATGCTATTAAATGAGCAATTGCAACTCCTTAATGAGATATCTAGGCTTACTAGTCACTAGTGAAAGATGTAGTTTAGATGAAATGTAGTTATTAATAAGGATGAAATGCTGTAAGAATGTGTATTCAACTCCCTCTGTTTAGCAATATTAAGAATTAAGAGCTCAAGTATTTAACCTTATTAGAAACTCCCTTGGTTTTCCCCCCGGAGTGCTGGCCAGGCTCTGGGTGGAACCCAACAGGAGGATGGAATCAGATGTTCCCGCTCAAAGAAAAGTGCCAGTGATTTTGGCCCGCTGATTCCGAGGCCGGACCTGCTTGCAGCGATGTTGGATGCCTCACCTATGGATGGACGCATTGCGTAGGATCTCCTGTTTGTGAGGAAGGGCACTCTGAATCCTCGCTGCACCCAGGGTTCCCCAATAACTGCAGATCTGAATGTTAGTACCCCATTAAGTAAGTGTGCTATTCTGTATCTTCATACTGTTTATTTTGTAGAATTTGGTCATATCCTTTGATTATTGGTAGTGAAGTTAGCCTACTCTCTTCAGTGAGTAATTGTAACTGCTGTATGGTTTTTACCCTTCTGTGGAACTATTTTAAGTACGCAGTGTTTTTGAAGTTTGCCTAAACCTCCATCGATAAAGCGTTTAAACAAGACTTGCAGATGCCACTGCAAAACAAAGAAAGGGGAGATGTGGGAGGCATCGGCCTGTCACCCTTACACTGCCTCTGAGAAACAGCTCGGCTTTGCTGAAGAACAGGCCTTGGGAGAAAGATCAGAAACTGCTGAGTTGTGCCGAGGTGGCAGGGAAAAACAACGGACAGCTGCAGCACTGAGCGGTGGAAAGTCCTGAACTGTGAGAAGTTACCCAGCGCGTGAATGAGCAGGTGAGCGTGTTAGAGTGGTCTCATGCTGGCAGGAGAAAAGGTTGATGGCTGTCTAATTGCTGATTTTCTAATTATGAAGTAAGAGCTTTGGCGAGAGCATAAGTATGTGCTATTGTAATAATAAAGGGTCTTTCCTTCTGCACTTCAAAGGAGAGTCCGTGCCTCAGTTGCCACAACCAGCACCAAAGGGGGTAGCAGTAATCAAACAATAAAAGTTTATTGTGTTGCCCGTGAAGCGGCACGTGATAGTTAGAGATGGGTGAAAGAAAGGGGAAAAGTAAAGTTCAGAGAGAGGAGGGAGTGAGGTTATAGCTACCACTGCTGATCTCACGACGTCCTAACGGTCCCGGGTCCAGCTGATGCTGCGTCGTCGATCATCATGGTCCTTGGTGGGGAAGTTTCCCATTTTCGTTGTCCAGAAGTCATCCTTTTATGCTCAGGAACACACCTTGCTCCTCCTCTGCCTCGGGGGTCTCCACCCTGCTCAGAATTCAGTTGTCATATCTCCCCCTTCTCCAGCGAGGCCACCGCACGTGGCAGGGGGGAGCGTCCAGGGCGTGGTCAGTCTCGGAGGCGGGCAGCCTTCCACCAGGAGGGGTGTTTTGGGATTATAATGAAGCAAAGTTCCTCTAACGTTCATGATTTCTTCATCGATGTTATGGCAACAGTTGCGATCCATCTTTTCTGACAGTGGCTCTGCAGTTATCTCTAACAGCTCCGGATGGGCCCAGGCACTGAACAACAGCCCAGCACCGCCTGCACCGCCCGGTCAGCGCTCAGGGGAACAGCCCAGCACTCGCTGTGCCACACCGTTCTGCTTCTGGAGCCGTTGCACCACATCCCACCCCAGGGATCGCAAGGCCAAGCAGGCCGTGGTCGGGTACCTCACTGTCCATGACCCTGGTGACAATGTTGACACAACGCTGATCTCCTGACCGACTCTTACAATGGGGGATGCTCGGGGGGCCCTGGGGATGCAGCACAGGGAGATGGTAGCGCCAGGATGCCGAGGGTCTCGGGGGAGCGTCACCCCCCACGAGCTCGTCTTACCGGCACGTGTCACCCCAAGATCCGGCATCGCCCCGGAGGGCCGAGCTCCGCCAGAGATTGAAGAGGAGGAAGATGAGGACCAAGAGGCTGAGGAGGACGGTGGAAAGCAACGTGCTGCGGGAGCACTGGGATGGAGAGGGGCCGTCAGTGCCCTGAAGTGAAGGAATAAATTCACTGACGGGGTTTAAAGGCTCCCCCGAGACTGGTGGCACCCAGCAAGGGATGGCACCGGGTCCAGCTGGCACCGAAGCCAGCCCCCGCAGAGCAGGGGAGTTTCCTTCGGTGGGAAGCAGGTGGGATGTGCCCCCCGGTCCTCCAGTGGGTCCAGCTGCGGTGAGGGCAGGGAACTGGGAAGGGGAGGGGGGGGGAGACCCCAAACCAGGGTGGGGGCTGCACTGGGGATAAAATCGCCCTCCAAAATGCCCAGTGCCCCCAGGGAAAAATAGAAACGGGGGGCATGGGGTGCCCCGGCTTGGGGTTGTGGGGGGTCAGGATGGGGCAGGGAGCTCCACGGCCCTGCTTTGGGGTCTCGGGGTGTCGCCAGCCCCGGAGCTGCTTGTAGGTGCCGCTGGGCTTCATCCCGGCGTGACGCTGGCACAGAACAAACCCATTTCTCCTGACGTTCCCGGACAGGCGAATCCCCCCCGGGGGCAGCACAGCTGGGACTTTTGGGCTACGGAGAAGGGAACAGAGCCCAAACCCGGCCGGGGCAGAGACGTTCCCGGCCGGCTGACGGGATCGGGGTGTTCCCGTGCCCCAGCCTGTTTGGGGCAGGGAGGGGAAGGGTCTGCTCCTCCCTCCTCCGCCACTGGGGCCGGTACCCCCGGCAGTAGGGCGGGACACCCCAATTCTGGGGCGCAGAGCCCGCCACCCCTCGGGGACCGCACCCTCGCGCCTCAGGGCCCCCCCAGAAAGCGGGTGCTCAGCCCCAAGGTTCCGCTCCCCCCACACCCTGCCCTCTCTGGGGGAGGGCGTTAGCGCTGGGGCCGTTGGGTCTGGAGGGGCATTAAGCTCGCTCTGGCGTCACCCCCCCGGCCCGGCCGGATCGGGGGCTCAGGGCTGATGTTTAGCGCCAGGGGCAGGGGCAGCGGGATCTTCAGGGCTTGTTCAGGGCCAGGGCCATCTTTAGGCCCGGGTTCAGCGCCAGGGACATGTCTCGGGCCAGGTCTGGGCCCCGCGCAAGGCTGCGGCTGCCGGGGGTGCCCGCTGCGCCCCGTCCCCCCCCGTCCCGAGGGCCCCGGCGTCCGCGGCGGCGGCTGCCAACAGCCCGCGGGGGCCCCCCCGGTCCTCCGGCGCTCGAGGGGGCGCCCCTGCCCGTTCCCCTGCCCGCCCTCGGCTGGCGGCGCCGGGTGAGTCCTGGCGGGGCCGTCCCTTGCGGCGCTCCCCGAGGGGGGATTCCGGTGGGGCCGGGCCCGGCGGCGGGAGCGGAGAGGTGAGGGGCAGGGAGGGGGTGTGGGCCGAGGGGCAGGAGGGAGAGGAGAGGCCGTGGGGCGGGAGGAGCGGGCAGGGCTGCGGGCAGGGGGGCGGCAGCAGCCCCGGGCCTGCCTGCCGGCCCTCAGAGGGGCCGCCCCGCCGCTCTCTCCCCGCAGGCTGCTCCCGGCCCCGCCGCCCGGCCCCGCGGCCGCTGGCTCCTGCGCCACGGGCTCCGGCACGGTGGGGAAGGGACGTTTCCCTCTCTGCCCTGCCGCCCTCCTCCCCCTCCGCCGCCCAAAATGGCCCCGAGTTGCTCTCAGCCCCCCAGCTTGGGTATTTTCCTCCGGGAGACCGTCCCCTCCCCGCCCCCGCCAGCCCGGGAGCCGTTTTCCTCCCCATCCCGCTAACGGCACGGCGACAGCTGCGGAGGCCCGGAATGAGCCTCTCGGCCGGTGCCCGCCCAAAGCCAGGCGGCCGCCCACCCCCTCTTCCGTGGCCACCTCGTTTTCCCTTTTCTGGGGCTTTTTTTCAGCGACATCCGAACGGATGCAGTTTTTCCCGGAAGCCGGGGTGCCCCCAGGCCGGCCGTCGCGTTTGTGGATAACAGGTGAGGGGGCACCTTTACACCGCGTCACGGTGGGGAAAACGGCACCGAAAGATCCCCCTCCCGAGGGGGAAGGAAGGACTTAACTCGTTATCCCGCTCCTTAATTAGTGACATGAGTTGCTCGCCTGCGCTGAGCTTCCCCATCATTATCAGAGTTGTTTCTAGGAGGGTGGTGGTGTCCCAACCTGTGCTGTGGCTATCGTGGTGCCCCTCACTCTGGGCCTAATTAACAGAGCTCATAATGAGGGTAGACCTCGTTAAGCCAGGTCTTTCCTCGCTGCAGGATCCAAAAGAACATGGTGGATCTGAACAAGGAGATGATGAATGAAGTGGGCATCAGAGAGGTGGGAGACATCGTTGCCATCCTCAGACATGCCCGAGTCGTGTGCAGGCAGGTACGGGGAAGTCCTGCCGGCTCGTTCAGCAGCAGAGTTTTGCCTCGAGCCTTCTTGTTCGCCTCCCCACAGCCTGAGGGGGGAGAACCCTTCCCCGTGGTTTTTTCCTCCGGGAAATGCGCAAGGCGGCCACCGAAGGGCTCTGCCCCAGCTCCCCCGACGTTCAAGCCGAGCTGCGCCGCAGCGCCGGTAGCGCTGAGTGCGGGGGGGAGGTTTCTGGGAGGTGAAATCCCCTTGCACGATTAACGTAATTCCCTTCCAAAGGAAGGGCTCAGAGGATGGCTGCCCTCCGTGCGCTCCCGGGGGAAGGACCCCTCCTGAATTCAGCTGACGAGATGGACGCTTGTCCCGCTCGCCCAAGCCCCCGCGGTCCCAGAGCTCGCCCTCACTGCGCTGCCCCCCTTGCAGCCGCCAGCCGGACGATCGCCGCCAGCCTGAGCAGAGACTCGCCTCCCGCCGCCCCGCTCCCGCAGCGGCCCCACGCCTCCTCGATCTCCGTCCCCGCCTCCAACGCACCGGCCGCCGCGAAGGCAGGTAGGGAGGGGCGACGGATCCCGGCGGGAGCAACGCCACAAGCTGCTTTTTGCTTTGTGTTTCCTGCTCAGGGGCCCCCCAGTCAAATTTTAACAGCCCCTTTGGGTCCGGCGGTGGGTTTGTGAGCCAAGCACGCAGCACCCTTGTCTCTGAAATGGAGAGACAGGGATTTGAGGGGTGGTCCCCTCAGCGGGCGAGGCCTCGGCTGCCTGGCTGCGCTCCAGCAAGGTGTCTGGGGGCAGAGTCCCTCAGTGGTCCCTACTGGGACCGGTAGGATTTGACAGCTTTGCTGCCCAAACAAAGAAATAGACTGGAACAGCAAATCTTTGTACTGTTAAGCAGGTATTCCTGGTTAGTGGCACTGGGATCGCCCCGGGGATTGTCCACCATGAGGCCTCCCAGAAATTAGTAAGGGGCATCGGTTTATATGCACACAGATCATGCATATTCATTACCTTTCCTGGAAGGGATGTTTTATGATAATGAGTGCCCAGAATTCCTTCACATAGTCCGAGCATGTGTAGGGAAAACAGGGTGGGGGTCTTTGGTAGTCGAGGGAAGAAGTAAGTAGTCTTCTTCACGGTGTTTGAAGTCAAGTCCAGGTGTGTCCTTCCTAAATCAGCAGAATCACCCTCCCTAGAACAGGGTCTCTGTGTCTCTTTGTTCGAGCCCCCTTATCTTAGTTTGCCCATTCTAGGAGTTGCGCAGGTGTCCACTGAAGGCCTTGAGTCTGCTCTCAGGGATTTCCGTAGGGAGCCTAACGAGCGTCTCAACCTTACCTCAACAGACCTAAACCTAAACCTTACCTAAAGGGACCTCGGGAAGCAGCTGAGGAGAAACTTGACTTGAGAACCAAACGAAGCAAAGCACAAGCCAAGCTTTTGTATATCACATCCCAGTTTAGTCTTAATAACTGTCAGAAATTCATTTGTTTGAGCCCTGTCAGTGGGGACACGGAGAGTGGGATCAAGTGCACCCGCAGCCAGTTTGGGGGTGACCTCAAGCTGAGCGGGGCAGGTTGATGCTCCAGAGAGAAGGGATCCCAGGCGAGCGGGGCCAGGGGAGGCTGTGAGGGGGACTGGGGGGGCTGGAGCACCTCCCGTACCAGCACAGGCTGAGAGAGCCGGGGTGGTTCAGCCTGGAGAGGAGGCGGCTCCGGCCAGAGCTTAAAGCAGCCTTTGCATGTTTGCAGGGGGCTGCAGGACAGGGCGGGGGGGCTTTTTATCAGAGGGTGCAGAGACAGGCCGAGGGAGAGCGGTGTGAAAGTGGAAGAGGGGAGTTTTCCATCAGAAACTCTTGCCGGGGAGGTTGGTGGGACACAGAACGGGCTGCCCGGAGCAGCTGTGGGTGCCCCCGCCCAGGCTGGACAGCAGAGGGAGCAGCCTGGTCGAGTGGGAGCCGCCCCTGCCCACGGTAGGGGGTGGGTGTCTTTAAGGTCCCTTCCACCCAAAGGATTCTGTGATTTTGCGGCTGGGGGCAGCTAGAGGCGGGGGGAGGGTGTTTGCAGAGCCCGGTGCTGGGGGAGCTCTGTTGGTGCCAGGCTCAGAGCTCACTCCAGCCCAGGATGGTGCCCAAGCGCTCGTAAAACCCTCCCACCCCCTGAGGCTCCTTGCGAGGAGAGCTCTCGATTCGCTTTTCCTTCGTCCCCCCAGGATTATGCGACACGGCAGGAGAACGTCCAACGGTCCCGGTAAAACGCCGGCGGGTGACGGCGGAAATGGAAGGGAAATACATCATCAACGTGCCCGGGGCACCACGCCGAGGACGAAGAAAATCCCGCAACAGCAAGCGGCTAAAGGTACCAGCCTTTGGGGGGGTTGATGTTCATTTTCCCTTCCAGAAGCCCAGCTGAGCCCCAAGTTAGCCTGTCGTTACGAATCCTGTGAGGATTTTCGCATCCAGAGAGCGACTGGGCAGCAGTTGTGTTATGCCAAGGAGATATTAACTGACCACAAGCTGTAAAGGCTCCACTCGCGCCCGTTTAAGCCTTAGGAAGGAGGGGACGGGTGGCCATCTGCACGCTTTTGACAAGTGAATTTTATTTTGCCGGTGCCCCAATGGTAGGACGGGGCTGAAAAGCCGCGAGCCCTCGGCGCTGACCCGGCAGAGCTTCATTTTCCAGGGAAGCCTCCAAAAACCCACGTTCTCCTGAAAACTGCAGGTCTGCAGAGGACATCTGTCTTCGACCGGCTGGGAGCCGAGGCGAAAGCGGACACGGCCACAGGAGGGAAGGTGAGAGGACGTGGGTTTTCAGCTGCGGCTCCGTGTAGCCGTCGCTCTCGGCAGCTGGGCCAAACCCCACCGGGATCCCGGCATCAGGGTCCTCTCCCCCGGGATTATATCGGGATTTGCAGCCTCTCGCTCGCCGCGGAAGGGCTGAAGGAGCCTTGAAATAACGGGGCAGTGGTGGGGAAACCCCTGGGAAAAGCAGGAGGGAGCCACCAAAGGCAAGTGGATCCCCAATCCCTGGGTGATCCTCATCTGCGCTGCTATTTTGACCCCTTTAATGGGGGGGGGGGGGCGGGATTCAGGAGGTTTTCTCTCTCCTCTAGAGGCAAAAAGCTCAGCACGGAAGTCTTGGGGGTGTAAAACAATTTGCAGACTCAGCCCCTCGAGACAAATCCGAGGGAATATGATGTTATGGGTGATGCAGAGACCTGCTTTATAGCCTAGTCATTAATTGACGCAGGCAGCATTTTGCATCGTTACATCCCAAGAGGGCTGGTATCCATCTGGTCTCCATCCCAGGGGCAGAATTCGGGGGGCAGAGGGTCAGGGGAGGGTAAATGGGGGTGCGGGTGCTGACGGGCTCCTCTCACCTTGTCTCCCAGCCCGCGGGGGTCTTCAGCAGACTGGGCGATGCCTTGGGGACCGATGGGGACAAAGCCACCGAGAGCGACGACGACTGCTCCGTGCTCCAGTACGCTGGCGTCCTAAAAAAACTCGCCAAACCTCCCCCTAAGGAAAGCTCTGAGCCGGGAGGGACCGTCAAGGCGAAAGCCACCAGTTAGGAAGCCAAACCGGTCCCCGTCACCGCAGCCACCCAGCGACCGGGTCACAGGAACGCCGCCGGTAGCCGTACGGCAACAAAACCGTCACCGGCGTCGTCTAAAATCGGCGGCGGCAGCGTTGTGGCAGTGCCGGTCGAAGCGCGGGGTGGTGACGGCACCAGCACGAAGGATAAAAGCGAACCCGAATTTTGGGTGAGAGTCAGAAGGACTTGGGGTCCCTGGTGCCCCAGATCATGGGTGCTGGGGGGTCCCTGGTGCCCCAGGTAACAGGTACTTGGGGGGTGGACTCTTGGGTTCCCCCCAGCCAGAGGGGGCTCGGGGGGGCTGACGGAGCCACCGGGGCCCTGGCAGGCAGCCGCACGCCGCACTACGGCTCGCAGACGCCGCTGCCCGACGGCAGCCGCACGCCCGCCCAGAGCGGCGCCTGGGACCCCAACAGCCCCAACACCCCCTCCGGGTAGGTCCGGGGGTCCCCCCGTTTACCGGTGTTGCCTTTAGGGTAAGAGCTCACTTGGTAAGAGAGAAATCCCCTTGCGTTCTGGCCGGTCCTCAGAGATCAGAGGGGCGAGGGGCGGCTGGACTTGTCCCTTAACAGGTGTGACATGAAATTGGTATTAATATACCAGTCGGGACTGGGACCCTGATCCGAGCCAGCCCCAGCGGGCACTCAGGAGAAACAGTCAGATTCACGGATAGCACGGTTTGTTTTCATGCAGCGTTGACAGGTTCCCTGAGGCTGCCTACGATAAACGCACAAGCTGCAGGTTGGCTCTAGAGCACTACAGCAACCGAGAAAACCCAACCCGGAACGATTGCAGTCCCACACACACAGTTCCCGCGGATGCACTGGGCGTAGCCCCCTCTGGGGGGGCGAGAGCACGAACCCGTGGGTCTGTCCCTCCGCTTTGGTGTCGGGTGGTCGTCCCTCCAAGTTGGGTGCAGGCTTGGGGGGCTATTTGTGGTGGTAGGTCGGGGTGAGCGGGTGGGGCTGGAGTCCAATCAACATTCTGTCAATACTGACCCAGTTTCGTGGTGCCAAGGGGCACGGCGGGCTTCTGTGGGAAAAGGAGGGAGGACGGGAAGCAAGATGGACTTGGTACAGTGGGTGCAGGAGAGAAGGGAGGGTGAGCACAGAGTTTGTGTGTCACCACAAAAAGTCATATTTGAAGGGAGCCGAGCAGAGGAGGAGATAAAATCCCGAGTAAAAGCCTGGCTGGCTGGCCGGGCCCAAAGAGCTGTGGGGAAGGGAGTTAACTCCAGTTTACCACCAGTGGCGTCCCCCAGGGCTGGGTGTTGGGGCCGCTCCTGTTTAACACCTTCACTGATGAGCTGGACGAGGGGCTCGAGTGCCCCCGCGGTCAGTTTGCAGGTGACACCCAGCCGGGTGGGGGTGTTGGTCTCTCGAGGGTGGGGAGGCTCTGCAGAGAGACCTGGCCAGGCTGGAGCCATGGGCTGAGCCCAGCTGGGGGAGTTTCACCGAGGGCAAATGCCGGGGGCTGCCCTTGGGCCACAACAGCCCCAGCAGGGCTACAGCCTGGGGGAGGAGTGGCTGGAGAGCTGCCGGTCAGAGAGGGACTGGGGGGGTTGAGAATCAGTCGATCAATCCATCGGGGTTTAGCCCCGCGTTCCCCCCACCTCCCCACACGATTGCACAGGGACGCAGCCTCAGTCTCCTCCCTGTCCCCTTTCTTTTGCTGCAGGTGGCATCAGCCCGTGGCCGCAGGAGCCGGCCGAGGCAGGAGTAGCTCTCTCTGGCCCCCCGCCCCCTCCTGCGCCCTGGCAGCACCAACGTCAAGGCCAGCGACATGAAACAGTCACTTTTATCTTGGCGTCCGGGATCAAGAACAAGCTCTGCCTGTAGGAGAGCCAGCCCCTCTGCGAGGCTCTCAGACACACCCTGCCACCCCCCGGGACGGCCGCAGAGCCTTGGCTCTCCGGCTGCGCCAGTAAGGAGCGTTTGCCCGGTGCCGGCGGCGACCCCCCGATGGAGCCTTCGTGCCCCGATGCTGCTCGAGGGCCACCACCTCCTCTCGAGGGGCCCGAAGATGCAGCCACCGAGTCGGGGCCGTCCCGGTCCGCGGGCGGCTCCTGAGGAGAACAGGCACCCGCCCTTGTACCCCCCCACCAGCAGCAGCGGGCCGGGGGGAGCAGGTGAGTGGGGCCGGCGGGGGGGCGGGAAGGGGTCTGGGGGGGAATTGAGAGGACAGAGGGGGCGGGAAGGGGTCTGGGGGGGAATTGAGAGGACAGAGGGGGCGGGAAGGGGTTTGGGGGGGAATTGAGAGGACAGAGGGGGCAGGAAGGGGTCTGGGGGGGCACATTAAGGGCTGAGAAGGGACATTGAGGGTGAGGAGGGGTAGGAGGGGGTGAGAGGGAGGTGCTGGGCGGGGACAGGGGTTGAGGATGGGCTGGACGGGTTGCGGGGGAAATGTAGGGGACAAATAACTTGGGGAGACATTAAGGGGACCCAGGTGGCCACAGGGGACTTGGCAGGGGGGTGTCCTGCAGAGGGGACCCCAGCGCACCCCCTGACCCCCCGCTCCTCTCCCCCCAGCTCTGCCCTCCCAGCTGCACCCCAGCCCGCTGGAGCCCTCCCTCTCGCTGGTGCCCGGCAGTGCCCAGGGAGGGGGACCCGAATGGGTTGGAGGGAGCGACAAAACCTTTCTCCCCGTGCCCCCCCGTATCCCTTTTGGGGCCCACGCCCCCCTGCTCCCCCAAAGCAGAGTGGCCTCTTGGGGCAGTGAACAGCCCATGCGGTGCCTCTGGGGGCTGGGAGGGGGCTGCTGCCACCCTGACACCACCCACCCCCCCTTCCACTCGCTCCCTGTAGCTGGCTCGGGATGGAGGCTGGGGGGGCAGCAGGAGCAGCACCCCTTTGTGTTGCACCCCCCCGTGCTGCTCCCCGCCCACCTGGGGCCTGCTGGGGGGGCCCCCAACCCCTTGACCCCACTCGGCGACCTCCCCTTCGGTGCTCAGAGACATCAGGTGGGTGACGGGGATGGGGGGGGCAGGTCTGGGGGGAGGGGGGGGGCGGTGGTGTGTGTCCTCAGGGTGCGAGGGGGCAATGTGGGGGTCCTTGGGGATTTGGGGGGAGTCTGGAGTTGGGGAGTGGATTTGGGGCTCTTAGCGGTGGGGGGGAAGATGCTGGGGTCCATCAGGGTTGGGGGGTGCAGGTGGGGGGGTCCTTCAGGATTTGGGGGCGTCCTGTGCTGTGAGGTGGTGGGTAGGTGGGGGGGTCCTTCAGGATTTGGGGGCGTCCTGTGCTTTAGGGGGGGGTGGGTAGGTGGGGGGGTCCTTGGGGAGATGGGGGTGGGGGACTGGATGAATTTGTGGTGTGTTTGGGGGGGGGGGGCAGACACTGGGATCCTTGAAGCTCCTTCACCCTGGGGTCTCTTTTCTTGGGGGGAGGGGGCCTCCTGGTGGGTCCAGCCTCCACAAATCAGCCTTCTGTGTGCCCCCCCCCCCAGAGCCTGTGTTTCGGCTGTGGGGGGGCCGGGGGCTCCCCGGGGAGCCGCAGCGCGGGGCAGCAGAGCTACTCGCTGCCCGTCCACACCTCGGCCCAGGCCCCGCTCGCCTTGCCCCAGGGTACGTCTTGGGGGGGGACACGGACCCCCCCAAACCTTGGGGGGAGGAACTCTGAAACCTTGGGGAGCCCCTGAGTGTGGGGGGAACCTGTGCCCCCCCCCTTCCCTGGCAACAGGGTTGGGGGGAGATGAGGGGGCTTATGAGAGGTTGGGGGTGGTACAAGTCTGGGGGCCCCCCCTCACCCCAGTTTCTGTACCGCAGCCCCCCCAGTGTGTCCCCTCCTCAGCACGGACCTGGAGATCAGCGCCATGCTGGAGCCGCTGCATCTGAGCATGATGGAGCACGCGCTGGGCCGTGAGGGGGGGGCCTGGAGGGGGGGAGCAAAGGGACGTGGGGGTGAGTCCAGGGATGGGGGGGCACAGTGGGTGGACAGAGAGACACAGGGACAGGGTGAATTTGGGGACACAGGGGGGATGGGGGGTGCTGGGGGGGGACACAGGAAGGGGTTTTGGGGGGGCGGTGTAATGGGATGTGGCCCCACCCCCAAGATACCCCCTGACACCCCCCCGCCCCCACTCGGATGGCACAGACAAGACCTCCACCATCTGATGGCCCTGCCCCCCCCTCCCCAAATCGGGGGGTCCCACCCATAATCGCTCTCCCCCCCCCCCCCCCCTCCCCAGGACCCCAGCGCACCCCCTGACCCCCCCCCCCTCCTCTCCCCCCAGCTCTGCCCTCCCAGCTGCACCCCAGCCCGCTGGAGCCCTCCCTCTCGCTGGTGCCCGGCAGTGCCCAGGGAGGGGGACCCGAATGGGTGTGGGGGGTGGTGAAACCCCTGTACCTGTCCCCCCCTGCCCCCCTTTTGGGGCCCACGCCCCCCTGCTCCCCCAAAAGCAGCGTGGCCTCTTGGGGCAGCGAACAGACCGAGGAGCCGGCCGGCGGCTGCAACACCTTCGAGGAGGAGGGCAGCGGCATGAAAGGTGGGGTTTGGGGGGTCGTTTGGGGGTGGGGGGGCTCATAGGGACCTGTCACCCCGTGTCACACTCCTGTCCCCCCCAAGATGTCCCCTCCTGGCTGGAGAGCCTGGGGCTGCGGGAATACACGGCGCTTTTCTCCCAAATGACGTACGAGGAGATGATGAGGCTGACGGAGCATCACCTCGAGTCACAGGTGACACGGGGTGTCGCCCCCCCCCTCCATGTCCCCCAATGAAGGGGGAGACACTGTCCCCCCCTCCCCGGTCACTCTGACCCTGCTTGTCCCCTCCTTGTCCCCGCAGAATGTCCCCAGGGGCGCGCGGCAGAGGATCCTCCTCAGCATCCAGAAGCTGCGGGAGCGGCCGAGCGTCCTCAGGGCGCTGGAGAAGGTGGGACGGTGACAGGGTGGCCCTCGGGTCCCCTGGGGTGGCCTCGGGGAGGCCCTCAGGTCCTCAGAGGTGGCCCCGGGGTGGCCCATGTCCCCTTCTGCAGCGCAAGGGCTGGCACGGGGTGTCCTTGTTCTCTTGTGTCCTCAGGGGTGGCACAGGGTGTCCCCCACATCCCGGTGTCGCCAAGGGTGGCACAGGGTGTCCCTGCTCCCCCTCATGTCCCCAGAGGTGGCACAGGGTGTCCCGTGTGTCCCAGTACCCCACGGGTGGCACAGGGTGTCCCCGAGGGTGTCATAGAGTGTCTCCTATGTCCCTCACGTCCCCAAGGGTGACCCAGAGAGTTCCTCATGTCCCCAGGGCTGGTACAGGGTGTCCCTTGTCCTCAGATCCCCAGGGTGTCCCCACATCCCTGGCACCCCTCCCCGTGTCCCCAGCAGTGGCACAAGATGTCCCTGGTCACCCCTCCCTGTGTCCCCAGGACTGGGGGTGGGGGGGTTTGGGGTGTGTGTCCATGCTCTCCCCCTCAGTCCCCACGTTTCCCCCCCCCTCCTTAACACTCCCCCCCACCGTCCACAGCGCATCCTATGGGGGGGCAGCCTGTGGCCGGCGCTTCAGGAGCTCCGACAGATCATAGTGACCCCCATTAAAGCCAGCAACGCCGCAGCCCCCGTCCCTTACGGGGACATCCCGAGGCTGTTCACTTGTGTCATGGGCAAAGGTGAGACACCCCCCCACACCCCAATTTCTTTTTTTCGGGGGGTCCCATGGTTCTGGGGGGTGTGTGTGTGGAATCAGGGTGTCGGGGTCCCTCCCTGACCCCCGACACCCCCCAGTTTGCATCCAGTTCCTGGTGTCACGGCCGGACAAGGAGAACATCATCAGTTACCTCGAGCTCCTGGAGCAGTGCCAGGGCCACGAGGTATGGGGGGGGCTGCGGGGACTTTGGGGGGTCTTGTAGGGCTTGGGGGGGGGGGCTATAGGGCTGTGTGACCCCCCCCATATGCCCCCTTCCCCCCCCAGGCGTTCACAGAGACACAGAAGAAGAGGCTCCTCTCCTGGTGGTGGCAGGTCCAGTGGCTGCTCCGCACCTTCCCACTCGGTGCCGATCAACAGCTCGCCCCAGGCCCTGCTCGCCCTCCCCCAGGGTACGTCTTGGGGGGGGACACGGGCCCCCCCAAACCTTGGCGGGGGGGAAGACAAAACCTTGGTGTACCCCCTGAGTGGGGGGAGGAACCTGTGCTCCCCCCCTCCCCTCCGCACCCCCCATCCTACTAGGGCGGGGGAAGATGTTCTGGTCGTGGTGTGGGAGGTTTGGGGGGTTCAGAGTGCCTGGTCCCCTCCCTAGGAGGGTTGGGGGGGTCGGGTACAAATCTTGGGGCCCCCCCTTACCCCAGTTTCTGTTCCGCCCCCCCTCAGAGCGTCCCCTCCCCGGCACGGACCTGGAGATCAGCCCCACGCCTGAGTCGCTGTTCAGCATGGTGGAGCAAGTGCTGGGCGGTGAGGGGGGTTCGGGGGGGCAAAGGGACGTGAGAGGGGTCCGGGGACGTGGGGGGGGTCCAGGGACAGGGTGGGGACATGGGGGGAGACAGAGACATGGCAGGAGGGAGTATGGGGGGGACACACATGGGGACAGGGTGAATTTGGGGACACGGGGGAGGATGGGGAGCACGGGGGGGGCGCTGGGGGGGGCAGGAAGGGATTTGGGGGAGGGGAGGGGTGTAAGGGGATGTGGCCCCCCCCAAGTACCCTCTGACACCCCCCATCCCCCCGCAGATGGCTCAGACAAGACCTCACCATCTGATGGCGCCGCCCCCCCTCCCCAAATAGGGGGGTCCCCCATGACCCCTCCCCCCATGACCCCTCCCCCACTCCACGGGGGGGTGTCACCCCCTCCATGACCAGTCTCGCTCGGTTCCTCCACCCCCCCCACCCCCAAAATAAGCGGCGGGGAAGGGGGGTGGGGATTAACACAGACACCCCCTGCCCCCCCTTTACCCCCTCTCCCCCATTTTTGTCGGTTTTCACCATTTTTAACAATCCCAAATCTTTGCGGTTTTGATGGGTTTTTCAGTTTTTATTCCTTTTCTCTTCATTACTGTATCAGTACCCCAAATGATATTAACGTATATTAATACGCATTAATAATATCATTATTATTTACAGCCCAAACTGAGGGACACGGCGATGCCCCCCCTTCCCTCCCCTCCCCCAGGGTGGGGATGCCCCAGGACCCCTCCCCCGTCGGTACAGCCCCCCGCTCCCCCTTTGTACCCGCAGCGCCGCGGCCCTTTGCGATAGAAAACGTTATTTTAGACACAAGTTGTTAGGAATAACTTTAGTTCCGGCTGTGGCTACTAACCCTGACTACGTTATTAAAGAGAAAACCAGAAACACCCCCCAAAGTGCCTGGTTTTTCCCCAAAACGGGGAGGGGGGACACGCCGCTCTGTCGCTGGAGGAGTCGGAGGCGTCGCTGGGGCTCTCGTCGTCCTCCGAGGCCTCGCTGGGGTCAGGCGGGGGCTGTGCGGGGTCCCCCCCTCGCTGCCCCCCGGACTCTTCCTCCTCTTCCTCCCCCTCCTCCTCGTCGCTGTTGCTGCCCAAAATCTCCCCCTGGTCACGAGCGGCCCGGGCGGTGTCACTGCCCCCCCCCGGAGGTCCCCCCAGCCACCTTCCTCCTCCTCCTCATCTTCGGCCTCATCCTCTTCCTCGCTGAGGGCCGAGCCCCCCCACCCCGCTCGCTGCTGCTCCCGGAGCCTTCGGCCCCCTCCTCCTCCTCCTCGCTGCCCTCTCCCCCTTCGCTCTCGCTGCCTTCCTCACGCTCTTCGTCTGGAGGAGGAGGAAGAGGAGGAGGGGAAGAGATTATGGGGGAGGGCGTTGGGGGGGCCCCACACATTCTGCCCCCCCGGGTCCCCCTGTTTGGCTGATTAGGGATATCGATTAACCTCCGACAGCAGAGTGGAAAGAGCCGGCGTCTTCTGCTGCAAATAACTCCAGAGTGTGGGGAATAATACAGAGCCCACGGAGTGAGACAAGGGAGAGCAGTGCAACCAGGAGAGCACAGGGCAACGCCTCAGAGCATCCCTGCCCGAGAGAGAGCACAGGGGTTAAGGCAGATCCCTCAGCCCTTGCCCCCGCTGCCAGCCCCCAGCCCCGCGGGCAGCCCCGGTTCCAGCGAGGGTTTGCAGAGCCTGGCCCGGGCAGGGGGAAATCCTACGCGGTGCCTCCGCCCGGAGCTGAGGCCTCCAGAGGCGCTGGGAGCGGGCCCGGCCTTCTAGCCCCAAAATCAGCCCGGCAGGAGAGCCGGCGCCTTTGTTTGGAGCGGGAATATCTGGTTTGGCTCTCACAGGAGATTGCCCCCGAGCCTGGCCAGGGCTCAGGGGAGAAGCTCAGGGGTTTCCCTGCTCATCTCTTGGATCACGCGCAGGGTCTCACGGGTACGGCAGCGGCACGAGCCCGCGGGACGTCTGCCCAGCCCCCGTCCCCACCCGCCACGGCACCGGGCGCTCCCAGCATCAGCGCCAGCCCAGGGCAACGCGCGCGGCCGGTAACTCCACGGTGCCGGGGGCCCCCGGCAGCCGGGAACAGCGTGGCCGCCCCGATGGCAGCGTGGTCGCCGGGAGCAGCGTGGAGCAGAACCTGCCTGGCAGAGCGAACACCTCGTCCCACGCCGAGGTACAGCCGTGGGGGGGCTCCTGGGCGTGGGTGCTCGGGGACACCGGGTGCTCGGGGCCTTTGCGTCCCCCGGGTGCTTTGGGGCCCTGGATGCTCGGGGTCCCTGGTGCCCCCGTACCATGAGTACCCAGAATCCCGGGGTGCTCCAGGTCCCTGGGTTGCCCATAAACCCCAGAAAGTCGATCTGCTCTCCTCTCACAGACATCCACACCTGTGATTCACCGAGAGGTAGTTAATGGTGTTAATAATTTTTTATTGTTGGTGGTTGGTTGTTTATCTGAGAGCCTCTGTAACGGTGCCGCTCACCCCCCCATCCTTCTCCCCGCAGGACGCTCCGGTGACGCGGCGCGACCCCAAGCGGCCAAGCGCCATCCCTGTCCCCAAGGATGGGCCCCAGGGGACAGACGGGGACTCCCCCACTGTGCCTGGCACACTCCTCCCGGCACAGAGCCAGGAACACCCACATCCCTGCTGAGCCACCGCGGCAACCCTGGCAAACCCCCTGGCAGAGAAGAGCTGCCCAGAGACCCTCCTCTTCCTCACCTTCAGCCACCCCGACCAGCAACACCCGGCTCCACGCCGGGAGAGAAGAGCGGAGCCAGGGATGCCCCAGGATGTGCTGTGCCACACGCTCTCGGCACCGGTTTTCGCAGTGATGCCCCAGTAAATGGTTTGCCGACAGCCAAGCGTTTCCTCTGACTCTTTGCCGGGGTGGGTTTGGCACCGCCGGGACTCGAGGGGCGCCCGGCTTCCCTCCCGCTGCCGGCACGGCATTCAGCAAAGGCCCGGCGCTCTCCATCGCCGCGGCGCAGAGGGCCCCCTGCCTCGAGAACAGCCCCGCAAACTCCACAAAAACTCGGGCTGCCGCGGTTGGAGGGGGCTGTGCTCTTCCTCCTCATCCTCCTCCAGGCCCGCGGGGTGTCCCAGGGGTCCCTCTGTCACCTGTGTAGCGAGGGGACACGGGGGGGGGGGGGGGGGGCACACACCGGGAGGAGGGGCTTGGGGACACCCAGGGGGGCTTGGGGACAGTTGAGGAGGGTCGAGGATAGCAAGGGGCATCCGCAGAGCCCCGGGGACAGTCCAGAACTTCTGGGGACACCTGGGGACAACCAGGGAGCTCTGGGCATGGTCAGGGACACCCCGAGAGCCCCAGGGACCTTTAGGGACCCCCAGGGATGTCTGAGGATGCTCAGGGACGCCCAGAGAGCCCCAGAGACACTCGGGGACAGGCAGGGAGTGCTGGCCGGGCCGAGGGTGGCCAGGGACAGCCAGAGGGCCCCGGGAACAGCCCCGGAGGCCTAGAGGTGGCCGAGGATGGCCAGCGACAGCCGGGGAGCTCTGGGAACACCCAGCGCCAGTCAGAGACCGCCGGCGCCTCCCGGGGAGGGCGGGTGACCCCCGAGGACAGACAGGCCCAGGCGCGGGGCGCCCAGAGAAGCCCGGGGACAGGTGGGCACCGCTGGGGACACCCGCGGAGCCCCGTGCCCCCCCTTCCCGCCCGCCCGTCCCCTCAGGCCCAGGTTCAGCCCCCTCGCGGCCCCACCTGCTGCCGCCGCAGCCGCTCCCGCAGCACCGCCTCGGTACCGCCGGTGCCGCTGGCGGCCCGGCCCGGCCCGGCCCGGCGGGCTCCCAGGGCGCCGCGGAACTCACAGGCCGCCGCCATCTTCCCGCACCGCGCGCCACAGGGCGCACGCGCGGCCGCCGCAGCCAATCCCCTCCCTCCGCTTCCAGCCAATGAGCGGCGGCGGGGCGGGAGGAACGGGGCGGGACCAAGACTGGAGGGGCGGTCACTGACGGCCGGACACCAATGGCGGCGCGGCTGCTGGCCAATGGCGGCGGAGCGGAGGCGGTGCCGACGGCGGCAGAGCCAATGGGAGGAGGAGGCGGAAGCGGAGGCGGGGTGTAAGGGCAGAGCATGAGCGCGGCCGGCGCTGAAGCCGCTTCACTCTCCCCCCGCCCCGCAGTGGGGTCCCGGCTCAGCACCCCCCACCCCCGGGGGTCCCGCTGCAACCCTCTCTCGGCCCCGGGGGGGCATTTAACCGCCCTTTCCCCAGCCCTGGGGGGCGGGGCCCTGGTTCATCCCCCCGGCTGCACCCACAGGCCTTTATTGACAACTAAACCTCGTTCCAACCGCCGACACTGAGCAGGGGAAAGGGGTGTGGAGAAAGAGAACGGGGGGACACAAAGAGAACGGGGGCAGCAGGGGGTGGGGGGCACAGGTGGGCCCCCTCAATCTTCCATCAGTTTGCCGAGGAAGTTGAGCCTGAAGGTCCTGTACCTGTCCTCGAAATCCATGCGGACAATCCCGTACTCTCGGTCCCTGCAGACCAGGGTCCCGGTGGCTTCACGGTGCATCCCCAGGATCACCTTGACCTGAGGCAGAGGAGGGGTGCAGATGGGGGGAGAGTGAGCCCTGAGGAGGGTGGTGGGGGGTCCCAGTAGAGCTGGGGTAGCACCTGAGGGGATCTAGAAGGTCCCCAAAGGAGGCGGGGGGGGGGGGGGGGTTGGAGTGGTGCAGGCCCAGGATAAATGGGGGAGCTGGGGGGGCCCTACCTTGTTGCTCTTGGTGGGGGTGACGGGCTCCAGGTGCCTGCTGGAGATGCTCACCACCTCCTCGCTGTCCCTCAGGTAGATAGCGCACATCCCACCCTACAGAAACAGAAAAAGAGGGGGGGGAAATCAGCATCACCGTGTGTGTTACCCCCTCCCTGCACCAAAAGCACCCCCGAACCGGGGCGGGGGGGTCTCACCGTGACGCTGCGGATGACGCCGATCTGTCCCACCGCCTGACTGTCCGGGTAGGTGTCACGGACCTTCACCTCGATGTCGGTGGTCACCCAGTCGCTGGAGCTCTGCTCGGTCCCCGAGCCGGGGGTGTGGGGGTTGTACCGCCGCAGGGGGGGGGCTGTAGGGGTCATGGATCTGTTGACCACCGGGCTGGGGCTGGGGCTGTCCTGGGGAGAGAGAAGGCAGTGTTGGGGTGTTTAGGGGCGCTACAAGCAGGGTTTTGGGGGTCGTAGTGGGGCTATGAGAGGGTTTGGGTGTCGTAGGCAGTTTAGAGGGGAGTAGGGGGCTACAAGGGGGGTTTGTGGAGTTGTAGGGATTTTAGGGGGGCTATGAGGGGATTTTGAGGGGGATGCTCGGTCGTGGCCTGTGGATGCAGGTCAGGGATTGGGGATGCTCGGGGAGATTCCCCCTATTTTGCTGATTAGGGATACCAATTAAACTCAGTCACCAGAGTGAAAAGAGCAGGAAAACCAAATAATGTAACAGTGTAATACAGAAAACGTGCAGTAAGAAAAGACAGAAGAGTGCAGCTAAAGCAACAAGAGGAAAATATAGGGAAATGCGTCAGATCATCACTACCTGAGAGTCAGAGCAGCAAGTACAAAAGATCCTTCTCCAGATGGATGACATCCTCCAGCCCCGCGGGCAGCCCCGGTTCCAGCGAGGGTTTGCAGAGCCTGGCCCGGGCAGGGGGAAATCCTACGCGGTGCCTCCGCCCGGAGCTGAAGCCTCCAGAGTCCCTGGGAGCGGGCCCGCCCTTGTATACCAGAGATTGATAAGCCAGAATGACTGTCACCTTTGTCTGGTCCAGTAAATTTCATGTATCATTTTCCTGTTGCATTCCACCCAAAGCCTGGCCAGGGCTCGGCGGCTGAGACCAAAGGAATTTCTACCAAGCCGGAATACGTGGGTCCTCAGCCTTGAACAAGGATGTGAAAGGAAAGTTGGATACTTTGTCTCCCGATACATTCCGTACAGATTATATCTGGTGTCTAAGCTGCCTCTTTCCCTGGCGAGTTTCCCTGCTTTATTAATGACCACGTGCTAAGGTAGAGGCTTCAGCCCGGGGCCTGTTGCTCAGGCTGCAGCATTTCAGTGCTTGAGCACTGTTTACACCAGCACAGGCGGGTGGTGATACCTCAGTGCAGCACCCACGAGCACGGTGGGTATCAGTTATCACATCTACAGGATTCACCTACGGGGCAGCTCTGCCCTGGGCCGCTTGGCCGAGCCTGAGCACTTCACAGGTGGATGCAGGGCAGGGATGGGGGATGCTCGGGGGGCCCTGGGGATGCAGCACAGGGAGATGGTAGCGCCAGGATGCCGAAGGTCTCGGGGAGCGTCACCCCCCACGAGCTCGTCTTACCGGCACGTGTCACCCCAAGATCTGGCATCGCCCCGGAGGGCCGAGCTCCGCCAGAGATTGAAGAGGAGGAGGAAGATGAGGACCAAGAGGCTGAGGAGGACGGTGGAAAGCAACGTGCTGCGGGAGCACTGGGATGGAGAGGGGCCGTCAGTGCCCCGAAGTGAAGGAATAAATTCACTGACGGGGTTTAAAGGCTCCCCCGAGACTGGTGGCACCCAGCAAGGGATGGCACCGGGTCCAGCTGGCACCGAAGCCAGCCCCCGCAGAGCAGGGGAGTTTCCTTCGGTGGGAAGCAGGTGGGATGTGCCCCCCGGTCCTCCAGTGGGTCCAGCTTGGGTGCGGTGACTTGTGGAAAACAGACTCTCCAACACGAATAGAGTTACACAGCAGGGGTGGTTACTCCAGCGCCGGGGTGCAAGGGGATTTCTCCACAAAGCCTGCAGCAGGCAGTTGGCATCCCTTGCTTCCTTCATCAAGTTGTTTAGAGAAGTACGACACTGCCCTTCTATCTGGTCCCAATTTTTGGGCCAGGACCCCTGGGGCTATTCCCCGTTTCTCGAGGGAGAATAACCAGACAGCTGAGTGATGTCTGGTTAACCCGGAGCAGGGGCATCCATCAGCTGCTTCTTCAGCTGACGGAATGCTCTGAGCGCCTCTCCGTGCCGAGTGAGGGTTTCCGATTTGATTTTAATAGCTCACAGCGGGATTTTTTGTACCAGGAGTCCGTAGTTACATACCCACAGGCGACACCTCCGGGTCGTTCCTAGGATCGCGCAGAGCTCTTTAGCTGGCTGTGCCCGAGGGCTCCGACAGGGGCCTCTGGCCTTGCAGTCCCCAGGGTCCCTTGCCCAGCCGTGACCTCGGCTCCAGGGCAGGTTACTCGCTGCTGAGCTGCTGGAGCTTTCTGTGGAGAGACTCGATAGCCATTAAGACCCCAAATTTAATAAACTAATAGTCCATGTTATGCACATTTCTTTAGTCTCTGTGGCTGTTAAGGAATCATCTACATACTGCAGGACCCCCGATTCCATGCGGCCGCTCCCATTGCTCCAGGTCTTTAGCTACTTGGTTTCCAAGAAGAGTGGGGCTATTTTAAACCCCTGGGGCAGCACAGTCCATGTTAATTGCATCTTCCTCCTGGACTCCATCTTTTCTCATTCAAATGCAAACAATCACTGACTTTGGAGCTCAAAGGCAAGCAGAAGAAGGGGTCTTTTAGGGCCAGCACGGTAAACCAAGGCAGTTCCGGTACTCATCTAATTAACAGTGCATATGGGTTTGCTACAGCAGGATGCAGATCTCCTCCCCTCCTCTTGCTATATGCTCTCTGTGCTCTGTCTAACAAGGTCTCCACATTCCAACTCTCTGGCACTTTCAGCTTTTACAACTTCTTTCGAATGCCCCGTGCTGACTGCCCTATAAATAACGACACTAACTGTTGTATTCCCACCCCTGACCCTGGATCTAAGGGGTGTGTCGCCTCACGGTACCCGCAGCTTACCCAGGAATTCTGAGGGAGTATCTTTAGGTCCCTGCCGAAGGGCATATAGGGCCGAGCAGTTCATTGCTTTCGGTACAGCCCGCTCCATGCCCCTGACACTCCAATCTCCATCTGCATCCACAACCTCATATGGGCTCCTGTGTTGGGGTTCCAGCACGGGTGTTTTATTAGAAACTGGAAATGCTTGGTCACCCCAACAGTCGCTTCGATACCCCTTCGCTGCACTTTTCCAAGGTGCCAGATGGAAGGAAGTGAACGGGACTTTTACCCTGGCAGGGCCCATCCAGCCCTAGGGCCTCTCTCAGAGGAGCCGGCATCGCCGCTCGCTTCTCCCGTCTCTGTCTGCGACACGGGGCTGTGAGGGGGGAGCCTGCCTCTGGCTCCTCCAAACTTTCAACCTCCTCCTGCCGGCTTCCTACCGGCGGTTTATAGTACTCTGGGAAATCTTTATTTTGGCCCCTTTTTCTTTCCCTTCCTTCATATTTTCTCTTTCCGGTGCCAGCACCAATGGTTCTCGTGGGGGTGCCAGGCCACGGTCTATTTGATATTCAGGATGGTCTCGGAGGGTAAAAAACATGTCTGCATAGGAGACTTCATCCCAGTTCCTTCCCTCCTTAAAACAGCATCAATTGCAGCAGGGTGTTATCACTCAAGGTCCCATTCAGGGGCCATTTTCCATTTTCCCCACCATCACGTTTGTGGATAACAGGTGTGGTGGCACCTATACACCGTGTCACAGTGGGGAAAACGGCACCGAAAGATCCCCCTCCTGAGGGGGAAGGAAGGACTTAACTCATTATCCCGCTCCTTAATTAGTGACATGAGTTGCTCGCCTGCGCTGAGCTTCCCCATCATTATCAGAGTTGTTTCTAGGAGGGTGGTGGTGTCCGAAACTGTGCTGTGGCTATCGTGGTGCCCCTCACTCTGGGCCTAATTAACAGAGCTCATAACGAGGGGAGACCTCGTTAAACCAGGTCTTTCCTCGCTGCAGGATCCAAAAGAACATGTTGGTGGATCTGAACAAGGAGATGATGAATGAAGTGGGCATCACAGTGGTGGGAGACTGTAAAAGAAACAAGCTTTAGAAAACTATTTTTTCTCAGGATATTATTAATAGCAGGAATAATTAATTAATAAAGAGATAGTGTTTTAGAAGTTTAATTAACAGAGCACAGGTGCTCTAGGAACAATACTGACAGTTTAAGCAACTTAGAAAAGCTGAGCAATGAAAAGCTAGACATAGATTAAGAATATGTCAAAGAGAACATTTTGAGTCTTTTCTCGGAAGTCTAAAAGTGAACGATGATGAAGACTGTTCAGAAGATGAGGAACCACAATGAGCGGGACGTGAGCAGCGGTGTCCGAAGAGGAACTGGAACGGAACGATGGGAACTCGGCGAAACTGTGGAATACGGTGGACTTCTGAAATGGATGATGAACTGAGAGCTGAAAGTTCCTGGAAAATACTGAGACTCTTGGTATTGTATGTTGTATCGTATCTAGAGAGGGCACTTTTTGTGAGCTGTGGCCACTCCCTGAGGCGATGGCCCAGCTCTGAGCTGTTAATAAAGCCAGCCCAGAGGTACCCGCAGTCTGGGGAAACCCTTTAACAGAACTGGCCACCCCGATGGGACTCTGGGACACAAGAGAGCAAGAGTCAGGTATTCCTCTGGACAAAGCCGTTGCCCATACTCAAATTGCTGGCCAAGGAATAAGAGGTGAGTTCACCTAAGAGACTTGGGCACGGGTAATTCCAGAGAGAATTATACTGGGAAACTCTCGTGCTGAAATTTGCAAAGAGAGAGATAAAAGAGATGTACAGAAGATGGGGACAGTACTCAGCGTTGAAAGGGGGACGCCCCTTGCTGAGGTTTCAGAAAACTGAGGAAAGATACCTTTGGCACAATCCTCACAGAAAAGGAAACTGATGGAGGAGGGCCAATGGATGTATGGCCTCCGAAAGGAACAGTCAAACCCCATCAGTAAAAATTTCTAAGAATAATTTTGGAGGATTCTGAGAGTCAAGATATTGATTATTGGTATAGTTGGTATAATAGAGGTCAGCAAAGAAAGAAAAGCTCTTGGATAAAAACTAAAGGGAGTTGACTTCCTTCAGCTCCTGAAGCTGAAGCAACTGAATTCCCGTTTAGAAGTGCTGGCGTGTGCCCAAGGCGTTTGGATTCCAGCCCAAAGCCTGGAGCGGGCCCTGGGGCAGGTGCCGCCGTCTCTCCAGTAACAGCAGCGATGGGACACGAACCTTGGAAGCAAGGTGCTTGAGTCACCTGGCAAGCAAAAATGCCTCGCTTACGGGCTGATGCTGGAAAACGTGCTCCACTGTTATTGGGAGTTGTCACTGATTACACCCCTAACTGGAATGATATGCAAACTTTATGATGAGAACAATTTCAAGCAGAGAAAAGAGAAAAGATTTTCCAAAAAGGCAAGAGAATAACTAATTGGACAAAGGTTTTGGAATGCAACGAGCACCCAAGTGATTATTTGGGCCAGTTGAAGGCTACTTTAATTATGGGGGTATGACCCGTGACCATTTCCAAGAGCCACCAGCTATTAGTGTTTGTGTAGAAATTGATGCCAGGCTGGCCAGGGAAAACGTTAACTAAAATCCTTAGCATTGCTGCTTTTGTTTTTGATGGGAGAGATGAAAGCAAAAGCAGCAAGAAGAAAGGTTAAAACTTGAGAAAAAGGCAGAGCAAAAAGAGAAAGAAAGAGAAATTGTGTTGCTGGCTGCAGCAGTTACCCAAACCTATAACCCAAGGGGGAGAGGTCGGGGGTTTCCCCGAGGCAGAATCAGGGGAAGGGGCGCGCGAGGCAGAATTCCTCTTCTCTCTCCATATGCTAATGGTTCAGATGCTTCTGCCGTGGGAACTGGGGACACATGCAGAGAGAGTGCCCGCCGAGACCCGTGTCTGCACAAGAGCATCTGCCCCTGCCAGACCTCCTCGACCTCATCACAGCGAAGAAAATGATAGTCATCTTCTCTGGGAACTGCAGGAACAACGGGCCCCCGTGGAATCAAAGTAGATGAGCACGGTCAGATTTCTGCAGAGGTAAAAACTGCTTTGGGGTAAATCTGTGATCTCTTCCAGTTCCCCTACTGGCCCTTTGGGCCTGTACTGAATTTTGAAGTTCCCCACATTTCAAATGATAGTACGGGCAGTAGCAGGGGAACAGATAAAATATTTATCTACCCCTTTGACGAGACCTTTTGCAGGAATTTGGTCCGTTTATCTCCTTGGCTCCAACAGAGATTCAGCTGGTTTTAATGGGCTCAGAAATAATTGAACTGGGAGGTCAAAACCCACATGATGTGAATGAGACACGATTTGAATTGGCTGCAGTTCCCAGAGAACTCTGAAGTAAGTGGGATGGTTAACACTGGCTGAGCCAGTTGTGATAAAAACAGAAGGAGGGAATCCTCCTTCCATTTGGCAATATCCCATTATAAATGAGGCCATTCCCAGTAGAGAAAAACCAACTGTACATTTTTTCAGAAAAAAGAATTTTAAAGGAATGTCGTAGTCCTTATAATACTCCAGTTTTACCAGTTAGTAAACATAAAGTAGATAAAGATGGAGATGCTGAATATAGATTTGCTCAAGATCTCCGAGCTGCAAATGAACATGTAATTGCTTCACACCCTGTGGTACCAGATCCGAGTCTGATTTAACACAGATCCTGGGCACAGTATTTCACAGGGCTTGATCTTACAGGAGCTTTCTTTAGCATCCCAGTCACGGAAGAAAGCCAGTCACTCTTTGCCTTCCCGTGGCAAGGGAAGCAGTTAACTTGGACTAGGTTACCACAAGGATTTACTAGTTCTCCAACAGTATTTTCTCAAATTTTGAAAAATTATTTACAAGATTTGTTTTTTTCAAATAAGTCTGTTTTGATACAGTATGTTGATGACTTGTTATGGGCAAGTAAAACTACGGATGACTGTATTAGAGACACTGAATATCTGTGTATCCGACTTGTTAACAAGGGGCACGGTGAATCTCTGTCCAAATGGCAGTTTTGCAAACAGCAAGTGAAATATCTGGGATTCATCCTAAAGCCAGGACTTCCTGATTATTCAAAACCTTTTACATTGTATTGGGATGAAAATAAAGGAACTGCGAGAGGGGTGGTAGTACAAACTTTAGGACCACATGAACAACCTGTTCCCTAATTTTCTTCTACATTAGACGCAGTGACTAAAGGAACTCCTTTTTGCATTAGAGCAATAGCAGCAGCAGCTGTAATGGTAGGAAAAAAAACCCCAGGACAATTGTCCTAGGACAACCACTAACTGTCTGTGTACCCCATGAAGTAGAGATATTATTAAAGCAATATGGGAGAAAGGTTTATCTCCTCAAAGGGTGCAGAGAGAAGAGATAATTCTATTATTGGCTGATAATTTGAAATTGGAAAGGTGCAATGCATTGAACCCTGCCGCCCTAATGCCTTTACCCTCTGACGGAGAAAAAGATAATCATGACTGTGTTCAACTATTAAGTGAAACCAGCAAACCGCGAGACGATTTGAAGGTTCAGCCTTTGGATAACCCTGATCCAAACCTCTTCAGGGACGGCTCCTCCTGTTACGGAGAAGGTCGGAGATGTACCGGTCTTGCAGTGACTACGGAAACGTGGTGACTGTTGGTGGGACCTTTGCCTGCACCTTTAGGTGCACGGGGGGCAGAAATAATTGCTCTTACAGAAGCTGCAAAATATGGACTTTAAATATGATTTTGGTATCTGCCATGCCCCTGGGACTTTATGGAAAGAACGGGGTTTCTTAACATCTGCAGGGAAGTCTGTGCCTCACAGAAAGCAGCTCAAGGCATTATCAGAGGCGATACAATTACCCTCGGAGATTTCTGTCATCTATATAAAAGCACATACTCAGAGGCAAGATACGATTTCTAAAGGGAATTCTTTAGCTGACCAAGCAGCCAGAGCCGCAGCACGACAGGCTGTGTCCATCATGTCGTGATCACAACGTGAGGTGGTATCCAAACTTCTGGATATAGATAAGCTCTATGAAGACCTCCCTGATGAAGAAAAGGAGCGGTGGATCCGGCTTGGAGCCCAGCCCCAAGGAGAACAATGGATGCTCAGTAACAAGCCGCTTCTCCCCAAAAGGTATTTATTACCGATTACGCGATGGCATCACGAAAAAACTCATGGGGGGCCGGAGAGCTTAGCGCTCCGGAATCAACGACTCTGGGCTGCCCTGGGAATTTATGCAGCAGCCAAAAGAATCTGTGAAGGATGTAAACTTTGTAAACAATACGCTTCTGTACGAATTAAGGCTCCCAGTGGAAAAAGACCTCCAGACACCTTTCCTTTTCCCAAGGTCCAAACTGATTATACTAAAATGCAGAGAAAAAAAAAAAAAAAAAAAAGGTACTTGGACATGTTAGTGAGAACTGATCAGCTAACAGGATAGGTAAAAGCTTGCCCTACCAGGAAAAATGATTCAAAAACAGTAGTAAAAAATTTCACTGAAGGAAGTAATTCCTAAATGGGGAGTTCCTGAAGTCACTGATTCTGATCATGGGGGTCATTTCACAGCTGATATTTTAATCCCAATTTATAATTTTTTAGGAATTTTTAGTCTATTTCATAGTCCCCATCACCTTGAATCATCCAGCCAAGCAGAACAAATAAACAGAACCTTAAAAGAAAAATTATTTAAGGTCTGTAAACAGACTGGCCTAAAGTGGCCTGATGCTTTAAACTTAGTGTTTCACAATGGTCTGTGTGATTGTTTTGTTTGTTACATTGGTTGTTGTTCTTTTATAATGCAGAAGATAGAAAGAGTGATGTGGAATTATAAATAAGAAGGATCGCAGGAGTACGATGGAAAAACAAAAGGAGGGAATTTGTAAAAGGAATAAGCTTTAGAAATCTCTTTTCTCTTCGGATATTATTAATAGCAGGAATACTAATAAATAGATATTGTTTTATACAGCACAGGTGCTCTGGGAACAATCCTGAAGATAAGTCATCGTGATGACCCAAGACTGCATCAGCGAGCAGCAACGTCAGAAGACGAATCGGAGCGGAACGAGAAGAACTAGTCGGAACTCTGGAATATAACGGACTTTTGAAATTGATGATGAATTGGTATTGCATTCCATGTTATGAGGAATCATATAAATGTAAGCTGCTTTGTGTCAGCTGTTGCCACTCACTGAGGTGATGGCCCAGCTCTGAGTTGTTAATAAAGCAGCCTAGAGATACCCACAGTCTGGTAAAATCCTTTAACAGCACTACAACCCTGTCTCTCAGTAATCAAAACACTGCTTCAAGTAATTTCCCGATTAAAGAGTAAGTTATCACTTCTCATTTTCAATCAAAATGGCAAGTCATAACTGTACAGACAACTTTTAACCTAAAACTGTGTTTTTAAAAATTTTGCTTAAACCCAGACCACTGTTGGGAGAGTTATTATGTCTGAATCACACATCTAACATAAGCAGCTGATACTGTGCTGGCTTTTTTTTTTTTTTTTTTGTAAGTATTTCCTTCACAATTTCCCTCCTCTTCTGTTAAAGAGGTACTTGATTAAATCTGTGAGTTTTCTGGTACAAGCTGGATACTACAGAAGTAGAGGAACAATGAGCTAAAGGATGCTTCTGAGCTAAATCCTTCAACATCCCAGTACAGCCAAGTGACTTCAGGGCACACGCAGCTGGTGGTGTTGAGAGGGCAACAACTGTTTATGCTGCAGAAGCAAACAGAGTTTAAATCATATCTTGAACGGAGGCAATACTTGCACTTTTCAATTGACCTTAAAAATTACAACTTCATACCAATACTAAATTGATGATATCATCAAGCGAGTTACATATGGATTCCACGTTACATATTATAATTTGTACTATATTTTAAAGATGCTCTATTGACTTCGTTCTCCGCCTGGCTGTAACAGGACTGTTAACATACTCCTGTTCCGTCCTCATCAATACAGGAATAAAAGAACCCTTCAAGAAGCCGTTGACAGCTAACATGTATTGCACAAGCTGATTTGGTTTTAAGCATAAAAACTTAGAAAATACCGTTCACAAACCTGTTGCCATAATCGATTTTGGCAGTCACTTTCTTTTTCAGTTCTTTGAGCTCAGCTTGGGGTAGGGTCCCAGAGAGTACTGGAGATCTCCACTCAGTAAGGTCACAGATCATGTGCCGTACACTGCAAAACATTTCTCTGTTATCTTGCTGTTTGGAGGAAAAAGATGGGTAGAAGTTAGTTTTGAAGTCTACTGCGCATCTTGTAAATACATATAATAAATTGCAAGTATAAAATAGGAATTCAAAAGGGTAAGAGTCTGTAAGTAGCTCTAAATCAGGAGCCTAACTTTCTAGAGCCTAGAGCACTGAATACAAAGAATCTTACACTCTTCATTAAAGTATCTAAGTAAGTATACATGCTTGTGTTTATGTTACCTTAAAGCCAGGATCAAGCTGCATTCAGAACAGGCGTTCAAGGGAAAGCTATCCTTTCCTTGGTTCACAGAGGAACTTCATTCAATGACCTCTATATTGAGTAGAGCACGACTAAAAATGGGGCATTTTAACAGCAAAATCCCAACCATCCAGGGATCCTGGAAGAGATCGTGCACTGGCCAGAAGGTAGAGATTTTGGAGCGTTGCCTGAGGAGGTGGCTCGTGCCCAAGAGGCACCGCCATATAACGAGTTACCAGAGATGAGAGGCGTTATGCTCTCTTTACTGATGGATCCTGTCGTGTGGTAGGAAGCCATCGGAAGGGGAAAGCTGCTGTGTGGAGTCCCACAAGACAAATCGTTGAGGCCACTGAAGGAGAAGGAGAGTCAAGTCAGTTTGCAGAAGTAAAAGCGATCCAACTTGCCCTAAAGATTGCTGAACGGGAGAAGTGGCCAGTACTGTATGTCTACACGGACTCCTGGATGGTGGCTAACGCCCTGTGGGGGTGGCTACAGGGGTGGAAGAAGACCAATTGGCAGCGCAGAGGTAAACCCATCTGGGCTGCTGCATTGTGGCAGGACATCGCTGCCTGAGTGGAAAACGTGGCTCTAAAGGTACCTCATGTAGATGCTCATGTGCCCAAAAGGCGTGCTGCTGAAGAACATCAAAACAATGAGCAAGCAGACAAAGCTGCCAAAATTGAAGTAGCTCGGCTGGACCTGGACTGGGAGCGTAAGGGTGAGCTGTTTGTAGCTCGATGGGCCCATGAAACATCAGGGCCTCTTGGCAGAGATGCAACGTACAGATGGGCTTGTGATCGAGGGGTGGACCTGACCATGGAGGCCATCTCACAGGTCACTCACGAATGTGAAACGTGCTGCAATCAAGCGAGCCACACGAGTAAAGTCTCCCTGGAACAGAGGGCGATGGCTGAGTTTTCAATATGGTGAGGCCTGGCGGATTGACTCTATTGGACCGCTGCCACGAACACGCCAAGGCAAGCGCTACATACTCACCGTGTGTGGTGGTGCCATTCTTACCCCTCCCTGCCCTCTTTGTTGGGCTGCTTGGTGCCAGGCGTGATTCCATCCACATTCCCCCGAGCCATACACCAATCTGTGGAGATAAGGACTGATAACCTTGAGGAGCCTGGCTCCTGCCCCTCCCAATTGCTTGGAAAAGGTTATAATGGCCCATCATCTCCTGATGGCCTGGCACACCTGTGCCTGGGATGGGGTCAGATGGAACAATAACAGGGGTGCATGTTATTCAAATTCTTGTGCAACTGCTGGAAGGCACCAGATAGTATTTGACAAAAGTCAATTATCTTGGATCCTATAAACTGTGACCACCAGAGAGACCCTTTGAGCTCTCCTGGATCGCAGTGGGCTGTGACCAGCATCTCCCCTGAGCTGGGAGCCTCTCAGGTACCAAAACCCTTAAGGTGTCGTCTGCTCCAGACGGAAGGCCAGGGCGAAGTCCCCCCGCTCGAGTCTCAATTATGGCCCGTTGAGGAATGCCAAGGCATTGGGAGTATTTGCTCTAAACTAGAGAGGGAAATTTTCCTTGAGCCAGCTTCTATTTCACCTGTTTATTGGTGCGTGTGTGTGTGGGTACGTACCCTTACCCTTGTTCCTGTGTGCTTGTCCCTTTTGTCTTCATTTTACCGAATCCAAACCCCTTTGTTTCTGTATGTATATGTCTGGTTTGTGTATGTGCATGTACATATGTGTATAAATTAAGGTACCGTTAAGTAAGTTAGAGTGAATATTGTCATTTTAGAACCTGAATAAGTCACTTTTCTTTCTGAGTTATTTTGTATTGACAAATAGTTGTTAGTTATTAATAAATCTAGATTATTTTTCTAAATCATTACCGTGTCAATACTTTCATCCGTGACACCATGGTAGAAGCAACTACGGGTTGGCTTGAAACGTACCCTGTACATCATGCCACCGCCCGAAATACCATCTTAGGTCTTGAAAGGCAAATTTCATGGCGGCATGGTACTCCTGAAAGAATCGAATCAGACAACGGGACCCATTTTCGAAATAATCTTATAAACTCCTGGGCAAAGAAACACGGCATTGAGTGGGTGTATCACATCCCTTATTACCCACAAGCATCTGGAAAGATTGAGAGATCTAATGGACTGTTGAAGACTAATGCTGAGAGCATTGGACAATGGGGGATGGAAGCACTGGGATATAAATTTAGCAGAAGCCACTTGGCTAATGAACACCAGAGGATCTGTTACCCGTCCTGGTCCTGCCCAAACAAACCACCTTCATACTGTGGGAGGAGATAAGGTCCCCGTAGTACACACAGGGAGGTGGCTGGGGAAGGCAGTGTGGATCGCTCCTCCCTTGGGAAAAGGCAAGCCCACTCGCGGGATTGTCTTTGCTCAGGAACTGGATGTACTTGGTGGGTAAGGCGGGAGGATGGGACTACTCAGTGTGTGCCTCAAGGACATTTAACCTTGGGGGGAAAGTAATCTGTGGGATGAGTTGTATGTTGCAGGAAGTGATGGAGGAAGTAGGAACGACAAAGAGTGAACCAGATACGTGCAATGACGACCCAAACCTAGCCGGTGCTGGAGTCCAACAGTCAAACATATTTCTGTCCTGAACATCCATCTTGACAGATGGAAGCCAAGTCACTGAACATCTGAAGGAGTGAAGAAAGCTTATGGAACGGATAAATGAATATTATGTGGGACCTGGGCATAACGTAAATGGTATGGAATAAGGGGTGGAGACTGTATTGGGTCTGGGCGAGCTGGAATTGTTTTCCCCTACAGCAGCCCCACGGTGCTGTGGTTTGTGCTGGGAGCTGCAGGGAGTTGGCAGCACCCTGGTGTGGTGGCTGCTGCTGAGCAGTGCTTACACAGCACCAAGGCTCTTTCGGACATTTCCCCCCCAGTGGGACGGGGTGGGCGAGATCTCGGGAGGGGACACAGCCAGGACAGCTGACCCCGACTGACCCAAGGGATATTCCTGACCCTGTGACGTCTGCTCAGCATAAAGCTGGGAGAAAGGAGGAAGGGGGGGTCACCCTTGTTCCTCCGAGGCACCCACTGCGCGTATGGGAGCCCCGCTTCCTGAGAAGGCCCCACAGCGCCTCTCCGTGGCAAGGAGAGAATAAATCTGTTTGATTTTGCTTCCGCACGCGGACCTTTGCTTCACTTTGCTTCTATTAAAACTGCTTTTATTTCACCCACAAGGGTTAGTTTATCTTCTTTCCCCTCTTTGCCCTGTTGAGAAAACAAGGGGAAGAAGGGGGGGGGGGGGGGGGGGAAGTGATAGAGCGACTTGGTGGATACCTGGCGTTTAGCCAGAGTCAAACCATCACAGGCTCCAGTTCTGCAACACTCCATCTGTAACACATTACAGCCTCCTCTCCCCGCCTAGCATAATACTTTAAAATTCCTCAGCGTGCAAAGCCGAGCGCATCACTATCTTAGGAGTCCCAGGTAACATCTGAAGGAAGTGAAAAGCCAGGAAAGCACCAAAGCTTATATGGGAAGTTAAACACCTTAACTGGTTACAAAGGCTGGGACTGTGCATATCAAATAGTGCCAGCAGCACACGCAAGCTTTCCTTGGGAACATTCAGCTAAACTAGGACACGGGGAGATAAAGTTCCAGACTTACAATGGAAGAAACCTCTTTTCCAGAGGGTTTTCTATAGGCGTGCCCATACACACATGCGTTGAGACAAAAGATCAAAGCTTTAACCACAAAACAGAGTTTGACACGTTGGTTTAAACCGTGGACAGTGCATATACACATCACTTGTAGCACAAACAAAACGATGCCAAACTGAAGTCGCACAACAACAGCCTTTCTATTTCTATGGTGAAAGATAATGTCGAGACAAAGACAACGCAGAGGCCCTGGATGCTTTGATCTTACCCAGAAGTGCTCTCTCCTACTGTCTTCATAACCTGCAAAATCCAAGCCGTTAGTTCAATACCCTCTTAAAAAGAATGCATCTTCCTAAACACCCTACATCAGTGAATTATTCAGGCTACACGCAGCTGTCTTTCATTCAGACTGTACCTAGGCCTCGATTGACTGAGAACAACTGGATTAATTAAAGAATGAAAATAAAATTCTCCACTCTATCTAGAAGACAGCAAAAAACTGCAGAAGGTGCAGGAAAAGAATATAGTGACTCAAAAGAGTCAGGGAAAAAATATCTAACTGAAACTTAAAGACTTCAGTCTGTGCAGATTGCCTAAAAGCTGACTTGATTCTAGTGTGAGAACCTTCACAGAGAGAAAATACCCATTATTCAAAGCTCGACAATGTGGCAGAGAAAGACACAACAGGCACATGTGGCTGGAAGCTACATTTGACAATTCTGACAGAACTCCGTAAGGCAGAAAACAATGCCGGGATAATGGCTTTCACAAAGGAGTTCAGTCCACAAGACTTACTGAAGACAGAATTGAGAAATTACTGAAATTTCATCTGCATAAAAGAAAGGGATCCCATATCAAAGGCCGCTTTTAATATACCAGGCAGAAGTCGTAAGAGACTCAAGGGCTGGAAGATAAAAGTTGGGAGAACTCAAATTAGAACTAAAGCAGGGGGCAGGGAGTGGAGGAAGTTCATCTAGGGAATTATCAGTCGAGAGAGTAAGAAAAGTTATAGAGAAAAATGTTAAGTTACTAACTCTTCTGACCCATTTGCATTAATACAGAGAAAGTTGTGCTTTAGCTCAACTAGATGATGATGCAGCTAAGGACAGTACTAGCCAGCAGCACTGCTGATGACAGCACCTCTGAACTTGGTGAGTTACCCATTCAAAATATTCCAAACATACACCCAAGCATTCACAAAAAATGGATTTCCTGAAGAGAGGAGAAGCCTGAAGAAACTCTTAGACTTCAGGAGTTACCACCAAGCTACCGATGCAGATACAGCTGGTGGCTCCCCCTCCTCACCAACACATGACATCTTACTGATTCAATCCATCAGCGTGACTTTTATCGCAGGTGTCTCTCCAGCAGGACTACACCAAGTCCAGCAAGTTTAAGGAGATTTCTCACCTTCCCTTGCAGAGGGGAGACCATTCCTTTCCCCCTTCCTCCACCTGAGCAGCAAATACCTGAAACCCTCCCTGGCTCATCTGGAAACTCTATTCCCACCCGAGCCCGGGAGCACTGCCTCTCCTCCATGAGCTACACAGGCCATCTCTCCAGGGTCAGAGTCCTGAACCTGGGCTCTGGCACCCCTCAAACTGAAACTGCTGCAGTGACAGCCTGCCTCCCCTCTCCCACAGGGAGGACACAAAACGCTCAAGGGGAAACCAGTAAAGGCCCACAGGAATGAATTCTGCATTTCGAGGAGAACCGAAGCACCAGTGCAGCACCGACTATTGCCTGAGCACAGCTGTGGCGGTTTGACCTTGGCTAAACGCCAGGTACCCACCAAGCCCCTCTGTCACTTCCCCCCCTTTCCCCCTGTTTTTCTCAACAGGGCAACGAGGGCAAAGAAAATAAGAGAGACCAACCCTTGCGGGTAAAACAAAAGCATTTTTAATAGAAGCACAGCGAAGCAAAGGTCCGCATGCGGAAGCAAAAAACCCAAACAGATTTATTCTCTCCTTGCCACGGAGAGGCGCTGTGGGGCCTTCTCAGGAAGCGGGGCTCCCATACGCGGAGTGGGTGCCTCGGAGGAACAAGGGTGACCCCCCCTTCCTCCTTTCTCCCAGCTTTATGCTGAGCAGACGTCACAGGGTCTGGAATATCCCTTGGGTCAGTCGGGGTCAGCTGTCCTGGCTGTGTCCCCTCCTGAGATCTCGCCCACCCCGTCCCACTGGGGAAATGTCCGAAAGAGCCTTGGTGCTGTGTGAGCACTGCTCAGCAGCAGCCACCACACCAGGGTGCTGCCAACACCCTGCAGCTCCCAGCACAAACCACAGCACCGTGGGGCTGCTGTAGGGGAAAACAATTCCAGCTCAGCCAGAGCCAGTACAACAGCTCAGAAGGAGCCAAGGGCCACCCAAGCCTCTATAAACATAACTAGACATCTCCGGTTTTGTAACAGACAGCAACACAGGGGAGCAGTATGCTCCGCAACACAGCTGGTGTCTTACCGCTACCCAACATGAATGAGTAAGCTGAGGAAACTCTACAAGCCCAGAGCAATCCTTACACTTAAGTCATGTTGCCTTCCAGAAGTGTAACCACCCTGTTGCTGAATCCTGTAGGCAGAGCTCCAGTAGGACACTACAAGATGCACACTTGTCCTTTCTGCACTCATTGAAAATAAAAGTTCTGGACTTATCCAAAATTTCCAGGAACCAGGTTCAGGTTCTTGCTTTTCTTCCTCCCCCCTTTTAAAAGGATGATGGACACAGCCAGTTCCTTCGTCCTGCACAGGAGAATCTTGATGAAAACACCTTTTTCAGCTTTCGGCTGCTGCTACGCAAAAGCCAGCAAGAACGTAGCCCAGTTATATCCGCATCGGGATTTTAACAAAAACAATCCACACTGCGCTCGGCTCCATCTGAAGAGTCCTGACGCATCAGTCCCCTGCTGCTTCAGGCTTTTCCCCTGCCACTGCAGCAGGTCTCTGTTGCACCGAGCCTAAGTTTGTAAAGGTGTCTTCTACTAGGCACTTGGACAGCAGTGAGCTTAATCTCACAGCTACATTTTAATAGCCGTTTCTATGGCTATAAAAACCAAGTTCAACACAATAAAACGGCTATCACACTACTGTGGAAACTGTAAAAAACCAGCCCCTGAAAGACACTATTCATGGCAATCGAGAACTGATGCTGCAGAGCAAAAAGCCTAAAGCGAGGGGAAAATGGGGTGAGGGGAAGAAGTTTTCATCTCCTACGGTTCTTCTCCTCAGCATTTCTACAAGAGAAAACAAAATCAAAATCCTCCATTGCCTTCTCAGGAAAGCTTATGGGGTGGGGAAGAGAGAAGAAGGAGTTTTAGGCTTTTTACACATCAAACCTTGCTCAATTTATTTTTACTTGCCATCACCTTATTTGTCTTTCAGTCCTTCAAGCTGTCTCCAACGGCAAGAACTGCAGAGAAAGAGCACAGATCCAGAGTCAAATAATCCCCAAGGAACTTGTTCTGCTTTCTGACAAATAATAGCCAGAGAGAAGAATCACCTGCTAAGAGCCACGTTTGATCCACCAACACTTTCTCTGCTTCACAACAGCCAGGCGATTGCAGAAATTGGAAATACGTGACATCTTTCCTCAAGCTGTATCGTATTCCAGAATGAATGGAAAAACCTAACCATGGAAGCGGGTCAAGCAGCACTGAATGCATTAGAAGAGCGGCATTTTGCAAAACCAGGGGGAAAACTGTTTACCCAAAGTAGCGAGAAATCACACGCGTCGTGCCGCTTTCAGAGGAGTGACAGAGCTGGCTCGGCAGCGAGCCTTAACAAAGAGTCACTGCCCGGCTCGCTCCGGGTGCCGAGAGCCCGTCTCTCGCCATCGGCCCCTTCCCCAACCAAGGGGGTTCCCTGTCAGCCAGTTACTGCTAACCTGGTGCTACAAGAAAAAAGTATTTGAACTCTCTTTTTTGCCTGTTATCTGCCCAGCATCATTCCAACTATTGCCGGAGAAGAGGTGAAGCACGTGGTGCTGGTAGCCCAGGATAGCCCGAGCCAAGGGAGGAGGCAAGAGCCAGCAGGTCAGTGCTCCCTCTGCACTGCCCCACTGGAAGCAACACCTTAAGAACCACCACGTCCCTCTAATGATTTCTCAAATGTTTGTACTTGGCAAGTTCCAGCTGCTACCACAAGTTTCTGCTAAACTGGGCAGAGTATCTGTCCTCCACAAGCACTTTTACCTTAAAACATTTGTTTTCCCACAGTAATGGAGTACTCAACTCATTCAATGCTTTCAAGACCTCCACCTCCAAACAAAACTACTATAAAACCCCAAACTGATAGTTAGCGCATTGTACGCTCATTTCCAGTCCCCATGTCCACGAAACAGCTTGTTTTTAATACATGCTCATCCCATTCCAAAACCTGCCAGCTGAGGACAGAGCGTGGGGAGGGGGCAAGTATTTGTGCCATTTTCCTGTAGGCACCCAACTTACTCCTCTCGATGAGGAGCCTTTGGTCTTCTGAAGAAAAAACAACTTAATCTTTAAAAATCTTTCATTAGTGTCCCAAGAGCAAAACCACGTTGCTGCATGGAAAAGTAACAACAAAAATGCCTGCCGTGTGCAGACGCAGTAAGGAGGGAAACACAGTGGTAGAGCCCAAGGCTTCACTAATGTTCACCAATATTTTACTTTCTATTAAGTTTACTCAGCCATTTCTCAAGGCCATCACCACCCTACCCATCTTAGCAACACTGGAGCTGGTATTCAATTATCCTATTGCCCCTCCGCAAAACGATTCTGTATTTTCTATACTCCTTATGCAAATGTTACGGAAGCACCACAACACCATTATACAAACAACACATGAACTCCTCACCTTAGAGTTTATACCTCAATGCAAGAACAGCTCCCAGATCAGCACGCTGCGTTAAAAGATGGTATCACGCCCGGACTGTACAAGCATACACAGTTACCCCAGTATCTGAGATATTCAAGACCTAATCCTGTTAAAACTTCTCCCAGTGTTCAGCCAAGAACAGGTCACCTTCGCGTGCTGCAGCCGCGGAAACCCGCAACTGTTTCATTCAGCCCAAACTGTACTTTCTCTATTTACAGCACAAACCTGAACAACTTCAATCCCTCGGTTATCACAGTTCAGTAAATAAACAGAGGCCTCTTCTGCAGCAGACGCGACTGATAAAAATCTGTTCATAAATCATTTCAAGAATACATTCAACTAGAAAATCAAACGCAAGCTGAACCCACACAAAACTTCTAAAAATGCAAAAAGGACCATCACTGAGTAATTCTCTCCTCATGAAAACGGGCTTATCCAGCTGTACCTAGTCCATGCTTTCTTTTTTAGGAATAAGAATTCCCACCCCACAGAGCCTGAAGCGAGCCATTCCAGCACTCCTTGAAGACTCACTTGCTTCTCAAAGAAGGTTTTTTCCCCCAAATAAAACCCTGCTAACGGAACACTCTTCCCATTATGCGGGCAGCACACGCTGACTAAATGAGTGACGCCCCATGGACGCTGCAGGCAAGATTACAAGGCAGCACTGGTTTAAGGAAGGCTTTGTTCCAGTCCCGTGAAGCCCTGCACTGTGCTACCTGCATCAGCATCCCAGCAGCGTGACTCAGCGGGAGAGAGCAGATCGGACTAAACCGAGTCCAGAGTCCAGTTCCCATAGTCAGCCTTTTAGAGACACGCCCAGACCTTCTCTATGAGCCAGCACTAAGGAAATTCCCTCCTCTGTCAGCACCTTACCAGTCCTGGGACTCTTTAGGGCAGTAACGCTTAGCCTTAAAGCCAACGCAGATGTCCCCATTACCCAGGTCAAGGTCTAATGCTTTCTTCAATCCTTTTAGACTCTTAGTTACAGTGAAACACTCAAGAACAACACGAACAAAAAACCAAAGCAGAATATAATCAATACCAAAACAGTATTTGGCTCTCCATCACAAGTTTGGGGTTGCTGTTGCGTCCCGTTTGACTCACACACTACCGAAACTACTCCCCAAGAAATACTTCTGCACCACAAAAACACCTGTTCTCATCTCCAGCCGCTCCACTTGTGAGCAACAACAACTGCTTTCTCATCAGAAGAGCTCAAGAACTGAAAACTCTGGGAAAGGGATCTGTATCCACTGCTTCAATCCCTTCCAGTGCTGTGTCACAGGTCACTAAATTCATTTTAAAAAGGAGACGATGCCAGCTGCTGCGTTCGTGAGCAAGTCCCAGTCTCACAGGAGTTCCCAGTTGCTCTTCTGCACACTGCTGCCGAGCGCCGGGGAAGTGGTTGTCTTCACACCCAGCCGTTAGTGAGCAGCATCAGAAGAGACACCAACAAATGTGCAGAACAGAACTGACCAAGCTGACAGAGGGGTCAGAAGACAGATTGGCAACAACTGCTCCGACAGGCTGCCGAGGAAGGAACCTGTTAGATACTGCCATACCAAAGACATACCTTCTACCGAGTAACTCTGATTGGAAATGGAAGCCCAAATACCTCCAACATTAAACTGGAAAAGCCACAAACCACTTCTTTTTCAAACCAACTTACTAAAAAAACTGTCAGTAAAACCACTGTTATACCACTTCCCTTTACACAGGAAACTTCAGAGATCAACCCACAGGAAAAAAAAAAAAACAAAACAAAACCAAAACCAAAAAATCCACCAAAACCAAACACAAACCACAACACAAGACATACCAACCTCAGATGGAAGAAAAGAAGTCTCTCAAGTCTGCTTCCCCTAAGAGTCTTGGTCAAAGAGGCATCAGCAAGGCTGCAGATTGATGGAGACACAACTTCACACCTACTAGTCACGGTAAGAAAAAGAATAACAGGCAACAGTCAGACAGTCCAACAGCACGAGGTGGATGAGGGTCCGTATCTACCGCACGTGTCCTCTCTTAGTGAAAGGATTCAGCCTCCACATACCGCAAATGAGCAAAGAGAGTTTACGGTTCCTTACTGGAGGAAGAGAGGACAACAGAGCTCGTATATTTGCCATTTGCCCCAGCTGTAAGTCTCCAAAGATAAACACGATTTCCCATCAATGTGAAGGGTGAAACAGGGGTGGCCAGGTGAGTAGGCAAGAAGGAATTCCAGCAGGGACAACAAGACAAGGTGATGCCTGCAAAAAACTGGTGGGCATTTGTGTCTAAGGACAAAATAGGAGAAATAAAGGAAACAGCTTGGAAAACATTAAAAATTAAGAAGCATATGACAGATTACAAAACATGCAAAGAAAAATAAACAGGTAGCAAGAAAGCTTTCATGTACAACCGCAGACACTTTTGGATCATAACCAGGTTTTGCTGAAAAAGATACAGAGCAACAGATGTTGCTACAGGCAGAGCCCGCAGCCACCAGGCCATCCAGCAGCCAAGTTCACCAGGCAACATCGCCATCGCCTCGCGTTAGACAGAGCACACCACAGGCTCACTACAAGCATTATGTTCTATATATTCAAGCTCCAAGCGAGCCATAGGTTGGCCGACACAAAACAGCAAAGGTGTTAACGTGCTCCCACGCAGCCCCAAAGCAGCAGGAAAACAACAAAGAAACCAAGAGGGCAATCTTTTCCAAGCCAGGCTGCACTGCAAGGCAGAGGCAAGGACGGAGCGACTCCCAGCTCGCCGTACGACGGCAGTCTCCACAGCACTTCAGGGGGGAGGAAGCATGGGCTTAGTCGTGCCTGCAGCTGGTCCCTCCTTCAGAGTCACGGACCAACAGGAGGCCCAGGCAAGGCAACCGAGCTGGCGAACAAACCCTCTTTTAGTTCTTTCCCTTGCCTAATAAACAATAATAATTAAAAGGAAAACTCCACCCCCTGCCACCTGGATGCTACTTTTTAGTCACATGCTCCTATTTTTGGAGAATAACATGACATACAGTCAACAGGAACTGTAAAGGTTCCCCCAGACCCTTAGCTATAACTTTCCCGACCCAAGTGCCACGCTTAACCGCATCTCTACTCAGCCATTACAGCTGCAGTGCATCCCCTCCTTTAGAGGACAGTATTTACAGGCAATTCCAAGTCACCGCCTCAGTAAGCCACGGCCGTTTCGGGGTCATGATTTGTTCACTGAAGCCATATGCACAGCAGATTTGTTTGAAAGCAAGCATCCTTTTTAATTGTTCACCATCTGCGCCAAGGCCTGGAAACTCAAATTATCATCAGCTCTACTTCCCTCTGGCTCAGCACTGAGATGTTTCCCGTTCCGGGGCCCACTACAGGAACACCTTTTACATTACCAGTTGCTTTCACTTCACTTCATCGCAGCCTTCGCTACAGACAATACCAAACACACGCTAGGCGGAAGCAGAAGCCCCTCCTCAATAAAAGCACCCAACTACTTTCACTGAACCATTCCCTATGGCCAACATTTTTTCCTGCACACCAGCTGGCACTGTTAAGAGGATGCTAAAGGCTAAAGCATCAGCTGGAGGCAGGCAGGCATGCCACTGGAGACACAGGTAACAGCAGAGCTTTCCATGATCCTGGATCCCGTCCCCTCCCAACAACTCCCGTCAGCCTTACGCAGGTACCACCAGTGCCAGGGTTTGCCATCTTACGTCTTCTGAAATCTTTTATTTTTTTTCATTCCACCTATGGAAACCAGGAGAGCCCTCCTCTATTAACACAGCACAGTTTAAAGTCCTCGAGTGAGGTTTCGGTACGGCCCGGCATCATCAGCTCCTTGCCTGGGATCGGTTACCTCCTCCTGGGACCCACGGGCTACTCAGCTACGTTCCCTAAACTGATGTGATTTTATTGCATTCCACCCCAAATTGAGTGATGTCAGTACTTCCCTGCCTTGTTCAGAGCAGAAGGAGAAGGCAGAGCAAACACAAACACCAAGGGCCGGACTTCCAAAAGGTACGTGGGTGCTCGAAGAGGCTCTTGGGCACTTCGCGCTCCACACGCTCGCACCAATCCCAGCGCCCACCGGCACTGGCAGACGTGCATTTTCAGGGCTGCTCGGGAGCTGCGCCCCCAGCAAGCTCTGCCAACAACAGTGAGGAAATCTCCACGTCCAGCCACGAGGTTCCTCCACGAGGAAGACAACTCTCCACGATGCCACCAACGATGCCCTCCACACACGGGGCTCCTCAGGCACTCCTGCTTTACTACAGTACGCTCCCAAAGCCCTGCACCTAGCTCAGCTTGGGAGCTGCTCACACAGGTTTTTAACCTCAATATTGATTAACTCCTGGAGTAGAAACACGGAACTGACACAGCTACTGCAACAGGAGAGAGGTACAGAACAAAATGCCTTAAGAAACCAAGTGCCTACAAACAGACACACCCATTACGGACACTTTTCCTTCCAATCGCCTTCATAAATTACACAGCAAATCCTGGATCACTTGCTGGGGTTTTCGACTGGGTAACAGAAAGGCATTTTGGTACTCCAACACCCTTCGCTAAAATCAGCCACCACAAACCTCCAAACACATCTTATAGAAAGGTCTGTGCTAAAATAATACAAACAGCACTTAAATAAAGCAGCAGGGCTAAGAAGTATCACTTAAAAAACACAAAATTCAAGTATCAACTATGGCCAACAGTTACTTCAGTTATTCATCCCTCGGTTTTGTTATTTAGATGGTTACACGATTACACATAACAGTTCTCCATGTAATTATTTCAGGTTAGTTGCAAAGCTCTATGGAGCACAAAAGTATTTCCAGAGAGATTTCATATTTTGCTGGTGAAACTGAAATTCAGCAACTGCTGCTTCTTGTGTTACAATTCCTTACATCAGAAATCAGATTTAATGCACAAATTACATAAACACGGGAAGATAAATATGCTATAAATATAAAAATGCTTTCACAACTACAGCCCGAAAACATAGATAAAGGTTCATAATTACAAAAATTATCTGGTTTTGAACATTCTTTTGGTTTACATAGGGCATGATCTCAACTCCACCACCACCCCAAGCTAAAGGGGGGAAACATTCCAGGAAGTCATTAAGGAGTTCATTAAAGCATTATTCAGAAAATGACGATTGTCAGAAGAGCCCTGGGATCTTCCACAGGCCAGAAAATGGAATTTAAAATGTTTTTAAGTTTACAAAAAAGACACGCTAACTTCTCAGGGGTCCAACTCCCTGACAAAGAAGGCCCATACAGAGCAGCCCATGTTTTTCACACAGATGGTGAGTAGCTGCCATGGAGTTTTGCGTGACAGTTTCACACCTGAAGCAAGAAGAGCAGAGCTAAGACTGACAGCTTTCATAGAGCAAATACTTTAAAACTGGGTGAGCACTCGTTCCTCAGTTGAGCTTCAACTCATTAATGTAAGTCAGCTTTCAGCTATTTATCTGAAGTTGGACACATCTACACCTATTTAACAAGATGCATTGGACTTCAGTCCTGAAGGACCACCAAAGGATCAGACAAAGCGTACCCTGCGTGTTCTCCACAGCCAATACTGGACAAACTCCAGAACGCAGATATTCCAAAGAAAAAATTGTTGCAATGCTTACGCCTGTAGTTGAAAGCTGACAGAAAGGCTTCCTGGAGAAGCACCAGTCTAAGGTGCAGCCAGTTTACTTTCCCCTTTCCTGAAAGCTCTGCCTACGTAGAAAGGAAAATGCAGTTCTAATACAAAGTCTAAATTTAACAACGCATCAGCGCACCTAAATCGAGCCTTTGTGGCAATAAGAGACAAAGAGGAAAACTACAAAACCCACTAAGGTACTACTAGAAATTCAGGCGGAAATTCAGAAGTGTTTTTCCCCTGGAACTAAGACTAAACTAAAACCATTACATCAGGACCTTGGCCTACTGTCACTACCATACGTGTGCACGATAGAGTGTAAATCCTTGTCTTGTGAAAATTTCCCCTCCCCCTTTATTTTCTAGGAACAAGAGTGTTAATTAACAGCTGAAAAATCCCTAAACTGACTGAAAACTTATCTGCAGAGGTAAATATCTGCAGAGAAAACTATCTGCAGAGATAAAGAAATACTCTGTATTACACCATAGGCAATCACCTGCCTACAGGAAGCGTGTGCTCTGGGAGGAAGGGGAAAAAAAAAGGATTTCTGGTAAATCCCTACAGAAATAATTTCTCAGAACAATCCTGGTTTGTAATGTTGTCACTGACCTGGACAAAAAAAGCAAACAGGAGTACATGCTTGCTTCTGCTTATCCGGTATCTTTACCCCTCTCCAATCTGCTGCTTGTCACAACCGTTTATTGGCAGAGAGCAATAGCGGCTGCTGAGTAAACTGAGCGAAATCAAGCACATGCCTGCAGTCAAATTCAGGTCGTCCATTCAGGAAGAAGTGTGCTTCATCTACCCGTCCCTTAGCCCTGCTTCAGGGGATGCCAGGAACGGGGAAGCATCCCCTCACCAAGCAGGGAATGAAAAGTATACCAACAAAAGTATATAAATATAATCTTTAAAGTATGTTAAAAAGTATATAAAATACATTAATATATACTTTTTATAAATAAATGCATATAAAAATAAAACTCTAATCTGGGCATACAGTAGGGTATGTCGTCTCTAGGAGACTGAATCTGCTCGTGCTTTCTCAAAACGGTAACACACCGATAACTGCATCGGCAAATATTGCATGGGCATTTTTACTCCATCAGTCAGGGATGTGTCAGCGCACGGTCCTGCTGTCAGTAGCCATCCTGCCCTGCCAGACAGCCCAAAACCTCTCTCACAAGACAGCATCACTAAAATGCCTCAAAAATTCCTTTTTCCCCAAGACATTTTCTTCCCTGCTTTAAGGCACAAACATGCAGGCACAGGATCACCAACTCTCTTAGCAAACAAGAGTCTCCACATGCCACACCACCCCCCGCAGCTGTGGAGTATAAATCTGGCATTCCACAAAAGCCTCAAATCTGTCCTGAACCACCGTGGTCCTGCCTCGAGCAGCAGAAGCGAAGCAGCACCGCTTGGCTGTCGGAGTTCCTGTGCTTTCAACAGCACCGCTCCTCCCAAATTCCTGTCCCCAAAGAGCCATTACAAGGGCAGAACTCAGTCTCCAAACTTATGTATCATGACCTAAGTATCACCGCTTGGTCCACCAACCCGTTAGAGCCCCTCCCTAGTAATAAAAAAAATACATATATCTCTGCGTACCCGGTTTGAAGACACCTCTGTACACGCCTTTTGAAAAGCCGGATGGCTGGGATCAGTCTTAGAGAGGCACTAAAACACCCAAACCTCGAAATGTGAAACAGGATGGACTTTGGCCAAAGCACCGAAAATCGGGCTGGTTATCATCTGCCCTGTCTCAACACGCAACAAAAACGCACCGGGAACAAGCAAAAACACAGCAACTCCCAACTGCTGTGGCTCACAGTAGAACTGGTTTAGTTTGTAGGCGGGGGTTTTTGCTTGGCTTCTTACTGCTTTTTGTCTTTTTCATGAATGCAGGTGCAGCCACACACCCTACACAGCACAGAGCGCATCTGAGCGGCTGTCAGGACACTGGCTAAGCACCGAGACCCACAGGTACCGTCTCAAGTACTTTGCAGCACCGTGCCCACTCGGGGGCAGCGTGAGCGCACCCTGATACGCCACCGAAGTGCAGAAACTGTACGTATACAGTCGGAGAAGCAGCGACTAGTTTCACAGTGCTAGTGGCCTGGACATACACGTTATCCCTGACCCCACACAGGGCATTAGGAAGCACCTGCCCAGGCATCCCATGCTGTCCTGAAGCAGCAACACTCAACCAACAGATGTCCAGCCCTTTCTCCATCAAGGCTTTGAATTTAGAAGCTGTCCAAAGGCAGGAGCACTCTGCCTGCCAGGCAGAGCCCGCACGGGCTTACTGATCACGCACGGGCACGACCATCCACGTTCTGCAGTGACTCATTAAGAGCAGCAGAGCAAAGTCGAGTCAGCAGCCTGAAAATTAACAGGATCTCACACAGAGCACGAGCCCCGTGGCAGGGAAGTTCTCCTGCAGCTCACCATGCACAGACACAGATGGCACTAGTTTTCTATTTCACCATTTACCAAAAAAAACGGATTAAACCATCACACTAGTGGTCTAATGACTCCATGTCTGCATACACCGTTGAACACAAAGGCATTTTAAATATGGCATTTGCAGTAACTGCAGTAGCACCGCTCCCACCTCTCACTGGAGGTTCAAGTGCAAAGGAGAAGGGCCAAACCACAGCAAAAGCCAAGAGGATCAGAAGTTACTAGAGCAACTTCAGCTGTCCCCGAAGCGCTACTCAGGCTCACAGGCCTCCTAAAGCAACTCACTACGTCTCCTCTCCACTGGCACAAGGAAGAACACCAATACTACGAGTTTCGTGTCACGCAGAAAGCAGGAAATGGGAGGCTGAGCAGCCACACTCCGCAGCCGCTTGGGACACCGCGGGTACAGAGCGGACAGAAGCAGCTCCTGGGGCTCTCCGAAAGCCCCCGAGGTCCCTGCTGAGGAAGCCATACACCCACGTGGCCATCTCCCCCCACCACAGCCCTCCCCACCGGCTCAGGGCGAGAGACGGAATAGAGCGCCAGGCGCTGAGACGAAGGAGAAGGATACGCGGCACCAGGAGCGGCAAAAGGCTACTTCAGCTCAGCTGAGGGGTTCCTGTTGCGGACGGTTCCCCAGATGTTACTCCAGTAACGGCAGCATCCCAGTACCTCCACCCCCGTTCCTCATCCAACCTCCCCGCGCGCCGAGGCCTCAATTCTCTCAGGAAGCGGAGCTGAGTCACGCTCACCACTGCTTGCTCAGACAGTGCCCCTGCACTACGCAGCAGCGCTCCTCGCTTTAAGGCAGTAAGTTCAGTTTACCCACATGCTGGACACCCACCACCATCGACAAACCCCACCGTGCAGGGCGGAACGGGTCGAGCAGGAGGAGAGATTCTTAACACACCTGCATCCTACCACAGTTTCGGTAGAGCTGCGTCACAGTAATTTCGTCCCGCTGCATCACAGCCAGCAAATCCTTGGGACTGGAGATGTGAAGCAAGTCGAGCTGTGCACAGGCACACACTAGTCAGGAGCTGGGGAAAAAAAGGGTCTATTTACATATTACATATACACCTGTGCATATTTTATATACACACATTTTGTACACATACACACACAAGTACCTCTACATGCACACAGTTCTGAGCTCCCGCCACTGCGACACAAGTAACAGAAGCGACAGTAGGTACTTCCCTGTTATTTCTGCTCCCGTGAAGCACACACACCAAGTATACTCCATCTATGTATCACTGAGACGGCAGTTCAAGCCATGATCCTCTTTGGGAACAGGCACATGTTCCTGTTCACTGTCAGACAATACTGACCCAACACCAGACTCCAGGACTGGTCCTGGCAAATACTCAGGAAGGGAAAACATTCATACGTTAGGATGTTCAGCTTAATTTAACAGTGCCTCCTCCATCTCTGTTTGGGACTGTGTAACTGCTGCATCAATTCTCCACAACCTCAAAGTTTCATAAGCAGCCAAAACTAAAACAGCACAAGCCTCGCAGTGCACAGAAGCGCCCGTTTTCAACAATACAAAGACATGTAAAACACGTGTAACCAAGCTGAATATTCATCTTCCTCGGGAGGAAACCAGCAACACCGAAAAGAAGCTATCCCTCCCAAAACAGCCTCTAACAGCACAGCACCGCCCGTGAATCCCAACGCTCAACTAGCTCGAAACCAGATTTTATCCCCTTGCAGCACTACAACTACTTTCTCCTCTCACTCCTGCAGCTCAGCAGAGAAATACCCTGAGTTGGCTGAGGAGCATCCCTCTCGCCCAACTTTTGGGAAAAAGACAAACCACCATAGAAAAACAAAGCTATTAATAAAGCAGGACAAACTTCTCTCCAGAGCAGTGGACACAAACAAAAAATACCAGTTGAGCACCTAGTCCTGAACTTTCTGAAACCGGGAAACCCTTTCTTTCCTTAAATTACATTTCAGTCCAGTTCTCTTACTGCACAGACAGTTCCCCGCACCAGGTATACCAATAAAAGTGGATCTTAAAACCCTCAGCTTACCGCACACTTCTTACGCGTTCACCCTCCCAAAATCACTCCCAAGACATCGATTCCTGGAAAGCCGGGGCCAGGCAATCGCCCCCACTACAGCGGCACAAACGAGTTCCTGCAAAAGAGGAACTAGCTTTTGAGTGCCACTGCTCCGTAACGCCAGCACATCCTAGGTGGCAACTGGGTCACCCCAGTCCTTCAGAAATACCCTTCCCAGCCCACACCACCAAGCAGGCTGTTGGGAAGACCGAAGGAGCGACTGCCAGCTGTAGCGCTTCTGCTTGCCGGTCGTGTATCCTGCATCCTCAGCGCTGACACTGCTCGCAGGTCTCACGCACCGGACCCAGCCGCCTGTCACTGACAAGCCATGCTCTCACGTTCTAGGGATGCGCGCCCAGGATTTACAGTTCCTTCCTAAAAGCCACCTGGGCTCTACTCACACCCAGAGACGCCCTGCTTCCTGCTCACGCTGCTTCCACAAGGCTTAGCTGGGGGTCAATAGGAAAAGCAAGCTGCTCCTCACAGCCAGCAGAGCCCAAGAACCGCGGCGGACACAAATCAGTAATAACAGAGTGTTCTTCTCCGTACCCCCTAAACAAAGCTTCCGATCAAGATGAAACCCTTCCAAGGCCAGACGGGCCCCTCGGCACAGCCCCGCCCGCAGCCACCCGAGGCCGGGGCCGTTTCACTCCCGCGGGGATGTTCTCACCGCCGCCGCGGAACAACCCCCCCTGTCTGCGAGGGACGGAAGAAGCAGAGCGCGAAACGGCTCCGCGGACAGCAGCGCGCGGGGGAAAGCCCTCACCTGCCCGAAAATCGCACTCCCTGCAACAGGAAGAGCCTCTTCCCTCGGCAGCCTCACAGCCTTCCTCTGCCGAGGACGAGGGAGCCGCGGGCATCGCCTCCCTCCGCCCCTGCGCAGCTCCCGCCGCGGATCCGGCGCTGGAAGCGGATCCTGTTCAGCTGCCGCCGGGGGGGAGCAGAGACCGCCGGCAAAATAACTGCGAGGCCTCTTCTCTTCGGGCAGAGCGGCCGTCGGGAAGACAACCAGAAGCAGGAGGAAGAGGAGAGGCAGCTTCTGGAGCGAGGCTGACTCGAGCGCGGGCTGCCCGGCGTCTCCAGACGACTTGTCACCTCGCCCTCGGCAAAGCCCCGCCGGGCGGGGGCTGCAGCCGGCGGGGCGAGCCCGGGGACACCGGCCCCCGGGGGAACGGGGGAGGCCCGCGGCAGCGCCACAGGCGGGAGCGGGGCCGGGAGGGTCCTCACCTCCGCCGCGTTTCTCCTCCCTTCCGGCGGGAACCCGGCGGGTCACGGCGCTGGGGAAGGGGGAGGCGGCCGGGCCGGGCGGGGGGGCGAGAGCCCCGCCGCCGCGCCGCCGTTTTCCAGCCGCGGGGCGGGAGGAGCTGCCGGCGGAGCCCTGCGGTGCGGGCGGAGCCAGCGGCCTGGAGCCCCGGCCGGCCGCCGCGGGGGAGGCGGGGGCTGAGGGGCGGCCGGCCCCGGCGGGAGCAGCGGGGGCCGCCCCCGCTGCAGCGGCCGCCCGGGCCCGGGGGGCGGAGGCGGCCGGGGGGCGCCCCGCGAGGGAAGGGGCCGGAGCCCCCAGCCACCCCCTCGTCCTGCCGCTCGTCCCCGGCGCTCCGGAGGGGAAACGCCGGCCGGCTCCCGCCTGGCTGCCGCACCGAGGAGCGCGGGCCGGGGCGGGGGCTCCCTGGCAGCCTCCCGAACGCTGCTCCCCGATCCCCGCTCCGCCTGGCCTGGCTCTGCCCCGGAGCTCCTTCGGCTGCGCAGAACCGGCTCTCTGGAAAGCCGGCGGGAGCTCCCCTCAGTGCCGCCTTGCCAGGCAGACCCAGCAGGAGGACCCCGCTCTCCCTCGGGACGCTCCTGCCCAAGGAATCGCCGCTTGCTTGGTTGGTTTTACCCCCGGCCCCGAGCCCTTCAGCCACCTGGCCCTCAAGGATGTCTGTCCGCGTCCTTCCCGGAGATGCGGCACTCAAACGAGGCCTCTGCTAAGGTTTAAGGGCAGCCGGCTCTCCGCGTGTGGGAACTGCCGTGCCGAGGAGCGCACCGTTCCGAGGAAATCCTCCCTCGGCCGTGAGGGTTAGAAAGCTTCCGATGTCTAAACCCAAACCCTAGCCCAAGCTTAACATCATCACCGGGCTGATCCGAGTGTGGGACAGGCGGTTGTGGGGGAAAGGAGCTTCCCGACCCCAACCCTCATACTCCTCCTAATTCACAGTGCAGAGATATCCCAGTGCTGGTTGTCTAGAGCTAGGGGAAATGGGGGTGGGATAGGACTGTTACATCGAGAAAAGAAAAGACTTTTCTTTTCCCCCAGCAAACAGAATATACGTTATCCACACCTCCTGAAAAATATTCTTCATTAAACTGTAAAATGTTCGGGCTGACACGTTTCACGTACCTCAGGCACAGTGTGTTTCTTCACACTGTGCATGTATGCTTTTCATTTACAAAGAGGAAACTGAAAAATGCTCCTTTCCTTTCAGACAGTTTTGTCATCTTGTCATCTCTTTGGATTCTCACCTTATTTTTTCAGTGCATCCCATCACTGAATCGGAGGCACTGCTCTTGGAGCAGAGAAACATTCCTTTTCATAACATGAACTCCGAGAAACCCAAAGGCAGTATTTGGCCATGAATGAATTGGAAATTCTTGTCACAGAGACTAGGAGTATCTTCTGAAGAGGATGAATGGAGACAGAACTGTTACCTCGCATGAAATACATTTGCAATAAATAAGAGATACTCCATCAAATGTACAGATGCAATCCAGTTATATTTCATACTTACTGCGTATGACCACAAAAGAGGAATGTGGGTTCCATCTCACTTAAATATCACTGCTTTCTGTAATATTTTTTTTTTCGTTGTCAGGCCCTGTTGGTAAATTCAGCATTTTCAGTCAAAACATATCCGTAGTTATTCTACGGACACAAAGCAAATCCCTCTTGGAAATATTCCTCCCAGGAGGTGATGTGGAGGGCTTATAAATTATATAATAAATAACTGGTTTGCTTTTCTATTAAAGATATTCTGTTAGAAATGTTATTGCTTCCGTTTCCGATACTCATCATCTCTTTTTTCTGTACAATTTTCATTTGGGGTGAGTGACCTCTATGCTCTAGCTCATTTCTTTGAGGAATGGCTACCTATGTTCCATCTTTGGGTATACACGAAGGAAAAGATTTTTCTATCTGAAGGAAAGACACTTTAAAAAATTACTACTTTTTTACAGTGTGTTGCTCTTAATCAAAATGGAAATAAAATTAAGTTTATGAATTTGTGTTGCAAAAATTACTTCAGCCTTGGGCTTACATGTACCCGATACACGCATCATCATCTTGGGGGTCTGTCACAGACCAGCGTGGACAATTTTCAGAGAGAATTAAGAAGCCAAAACTGAATTTCCTTGGACGTTCCTCTTGGCTTCAGCCAGCCAAGGCATGGCTTTTAGAAACCTGGACTGAAGTCTGGCAAGAGCTAGAGGGAAGTTTTGTTCCCTTCCAGGCTTTGCCCAGGTGTTTCTGAAGTATGCTCAGCAATCTTTAATCTTCCTCTAACTTTTATTTTGATCACCTACAGGTGTGTTTAAGCCTTTCCTCCAGTAGGATGACATTTGGGATAACAGCATGCTGGATGCAGGACTCCAGTTGCCAGCAGAGGTATTCAAAGGCAACATCTGAATTTATAGAGCTGCTGTGACGTTTACTGCATTCATTGCACTGGTGTAGTATCTTTCCGAGGGGTTAAAGAGAGCGCCTCTCCTTCCCTTCTGCTGACTCTTCATCGGCATTTACTTCCTCTTGCATCTGAATTTTTATATTTACAGATTATGGGACTATTAGGAATATAAAGGCTGATTAATTACTTTTGAGTTCAGAAAGGAGATAAAGATTCTCAGTTCAGAGAGGAGATAAAACTATTAATTTATTACATAATATTTTTTAATTAAACTGTTTATGTTTTAGTCTAAAAAATGTGGCTTTGTCGCATGTAATGAAAGTGGTTGTTTCCTAAGTTATGTTCCTTTGGAAATACTTCAGAGTGTTCTTGCTGTGTTATAATGAAAGTGATACAAGAACAAGACAGCTTCCCTGAGCTTGATGTTTAAATGCAAATGTGTGAACATCTCCCAGTTACTCTGTGTAAATACCCAAGGGTTGTCCAAGTGATGTGTTTTAGGAAGGGTATGATTATCATGGACACAGCCTAGCTTTTACCTTGGTATATCATCTGGTGCTCTAGAATAAAAAAAAAAATAAATAATTCCGAGTTTTACAGTACTACAATAAATTTAAGTGGCTTCATTTCTGCAAAAGGGGGAAATCTGTTTTCTGCTCGTGCCAGAGCATGAGATTTTACGTTCTTCAGAGAAAAAGAGCAACGAGATTTTACGAGGAGTCAGTCTCTATCCCTGTGTGCTCTGCACAAATAGAATTTACATCAGTGGTACGTCTTGTGCTGTCAGAAGCATCGCAGGCATCACCTTCAGTAGTGTGTTTGTTTGATTGACAGTGTGCATCTTGGACAGGGGCGGATAACTAGTTAACTTTGGACCAAGGGTTGCCTTGCTAACGAGAACTTTCTCTGGAGGGTGGTGAAGCAGTGAAGCGCTGCATTTACCCTACTGTCACCCTCCTGAGGGAGGAGGGTTATTCCTGCAGGACTGAGGCAGCTGAAGTACCCAGGAAATCATTTTAGCGACTTCAGTTTTATCCACCTTCACTGCCGCCCAGAATTTCACCCAGTCTAGGCATACTTTTTTATTTCCATCTGAAGTACTTGGCAGCATGAGCAAAGCACGCTCAGTCCCGTGAGTGATATGTTGTAAACTCCGGAGCACAAAAAACTCCATTTGTGGTCAGTTCCTCACGGGAGCTGGACTTTAACCCTTACTGAATGGCAACGGACTCACACCCATGCACACGTGCTCAGGAGTGTCACTACAAATTTTATAGTCAAGCCCAAAGCAGTTGAGGGAAAGGGTAGTACAAATGGCTCCAAAATATAAACTAACTTATAGTTTACTATTGTTTAGTGACAACCTGGTCCTCTGCAACAGCTTTAAATAACCAACACTGTAAGGTTCCATGTGTTTGGGGTTTTTTTTTTTCTGTTTACTGTTTACTGGTACATTTTTCATACATTTGATATTTACACTCACAATGAGATTATGAACTGCATTTACGTACTCTTTGGCAAACTCAACGGTAACTGAGAACACAAAATGCTGTAGGTAACAAGTTAGGGAAGAACCCTTCCCGGAGACCAGTTGTTTTACTCTGTAAACAACAGATCTGTGATTTTATGTTCAAGTCTCAGAATAAAAAGTAGGACCGTTTTCCAAGCAGAGTGAGAAAGATATTTTCTGGGACTATGTTCTGGTAAAATCCTTATTTATGGTAAGGTAGATATGTAAGCTGTAACAATCAGACAGAAGAGAACAAGCTCGAGATGAAAACATACATTATTCCCGTGAATAATGCGTAGCACTTACACAGCACTTAACGTTTTGAAAGCACTGGACAAATATTAACTCTCTCCAGGGGCACAGAAAGCTGTCCTTACCTCCATTTACAACTGAGAGGCAGCTGAGCTAAGGCCAGCTTTTTAAATTGTGCCGGGCATTCAAGAACTGAGAAACTCGGAGTATCACTTGTGTCACCTCTTGATGATGTGATTTTCCGAAGGCCGAGAGCGACACACGAGCCGGGGCAGGGTTAGATGTTAGGATCCCTCAGCCTGCAGACAGCGTTACCTCTCATCTTTTGACGAGCGGTATGAGATGGCAACAAGAATGACAATGAAAGGACATGATGTGCGGGCACCTGCTGTACGGTGTGAGAAACGAGTTACTGACACGTGAAGTCGCTGAAGCAAGAATGAAGATGGTTTTGTGGGAACAAAGAACCGGGCCGGATTCACAGAAATGGCCTGCACGTATAAAAAACGTGTTAATTTTTAAAGAAGTAACAACGTCCTATCCCCTTTTTATCTAAATTGTATAGCCATTTGAGCCCGGCCAGGAACGGGTTAGAAAGGGACAGGAGGCTGCCAGGACACTTTGGCTTTGGATAGAGTCCTGCTGGTCGCCCGCTGGCAGGGCAGACGATGGGATGGTGGCTGCACACTTTCCAGCCCTGTTGGCGTGACAGCTCCGGTTCCATCCGGGAGAAAACCAAACGTTTCCATTGACCCTTGTACCTCACAATTCCTGAAAGTAGCTCAAAACAGCTTCTCCAGAATGAGGTATTGTTCATTCACCTGGGAACACAGAGCAAGCCAAGAACTCAGCCACTTGGTTTTGATCTTCTATAAAGGTTAGCCTTTCTTTCCAAGAGTTTTTTCTATATGGGCACAGTCAAAAAGTTTAAAAACGAAGCGTGTCTATCCAAATAAACCCCCCATGGTTACTAGCTCACACTATTTTAACTTTGACTTACCACATAATTTTTTAGCAATTCTGATACAGTCTCCTTTTGGCTATTAACAGTGAACATTAACTGGTAAATATGAAATAGTTTGTGACCAGGTCCACCAGGACAATTTTGAAATTTACTTAGACATAAATAGGCCTCTAAAACGAGCTGCATTTTCTTCCAGCCATGTAAGATCCAGGCTCCTGGAGAAGCGGAGACAGGTGCTGCCTGCGTTTGGCGTGGGTCTCAGGTGGGAGGCAGGTTCCGTTTTCCACTTTGAGCACGGAGCTATTTCGCAATTACCCTGCAGCTGGCTAGCAAACCTCCAACAGGGCTTTGCTGCGCCTAGAAAAAAGAGAAGGGCTGATGGAATTCTCAGTGCCTTCCTTCTGTCTGACTTTGAGAAGCAGCTCAAAATTCTCTCCTGTCATGCTGGAAAAATGTCACTTTGTTATTTTCATGAGGATTCTGCACTGAGATGAGTCAAATACAGTAAAGCTGGTTTCTGTGTTCCTGAGCTTGCTCTGGATGTGCCCAAACGTCCAACTTGCAAACTGTTGGTGTGAAGCTGTTCGGAAATAGAAAGTTGTGAGCGCTGTTCCTCCCTCTCTAATCAGAAGTTGTTTGTGTCACCCACAGTAACTACTCACACACATGCACTGATGGTGGTTGAAAGGGAAATACAGAAGTCCTTGTCCGGAAATGAGGAATTCCTCCTCCTCACCAGAAGCCTCTGCCTGACAAAGCGGTAATAGAGAGAGAAATACTGATGAAATGAACCATTTTCCAGACCATTGGGAATGTTCGTCCTCTATTTGTATATGGCTATGTACATGTATCTATAAAATACGTGTATTTCCATAAACTGCAGTAAAATATTAATATTCTGGGCAGGAATCCAATTTCATCTTTAAGCAGCATTTGCAGGGGATTGTTAAATCCTATAACGGAAGCTTTGTCTAGGCACTTTTCTCACTGGCCAACTTAATTGTTTTTTTCTTTGATTGTTTTTAATGTATTTCCTGGAACAGAAAGTCCCAATAGTTGTTTACAACCTTTTCTGGAAACTATGTCCGTTTTATAACATTCAGAACTGATAATAATTTTTCTAAACCAAGCCGCAAATTCCTGGAATCTGAATGTTCTCAGAGAGAACTATTAGCTGTAAACTCTCTCAGAGTGTTATAAAAAAAAGTTATTAGGCTGCTTGGTTTTTTCCAAGGGAAACATTATCAAGTGTATTACTGGGAAAGGAGCAAAGCTTTCTTTCAGTGACTGTGAGATGTTTCCACCTGATGATTTTTATGATGCGTTACGATCAATAAAACAACTCAGTGTATTTCACAGTGGGAAATCCAGATTATGACCATTATCAAATCCACCACTGCTAGGACAGTCTCAGCATCCAGGCAGAGACCATGACACGGCTTAAAGTGCCAGCAGTGGTCATCAAAAGAAAGGGTCGGAAGTTCTGGGCAGCACTTTTAGAGCTGCCGCCTTTGTTCTCTCAACCCCGGCTCTCTGAAATCCGTGGAAAGACTCACGTTGGCTTTGGTGGGCTTTGAGTCTAGATCAGCTCTTGAGCGAACAGGTTTCAGACTTCAGATCTCTCGATCCCAAGCACTAAACCAACCCTGACAAAATGTTTCTGGTTTGAACAAGGTGGCAGGGGCTGTTCCTGTGGCCTATGGTGTTGTTTTCATCTGGCTTTGAATGCTGCACTTCAATAAGGAAGTACTTTGTCCTTCCACTTTCAGGTGCCTACCTTTGAATCACCTCAAAGGCACGGAAAGAATGCTAAGACACTTTTAAAAGGCTGAAATAGATGTATGAAGCGGAGTTATCACCCAAAGGCCATGGGATCGTTTGTGCCAGCTTTTTTTGGTTTGGATCGTGGGGTTTTTTACAGGGAATTTTCCTTACACTCTTCCCCTCACCAAAAACCCCAAATGTTTAAAATGTCATTCTCTCCAGCTTCAATCTCCCTGCTCTCTAAGAACCTCTACATCAGTCAGAGGAGGAAGAGAAACCCATTAACGAGGTGAATGAAGCAGGACGAGGCCTTCCAGGAAAGGAGCTTCCCGCCTCCGCAGAGGCGCGGGTGCCGGGGCTCAGCCCCTCCTCGAGCGGTGCGGAGCCCCTGCCCTGCCTGCTGCAAAGCTGCGGAGCTCTGCGGGAGGCCACGGGGCTGGGCTGGGCCACCAGGGGCCTGTGGGAGGTTGCCAAACCTGGTAAAGCATTTAGAGGGAAAATGTTTGGCGAGACTCCGGTCATGCCAGTAAGTGCCTGCGGGCGATCCTGCCTGGAAGGCAGCAGCCGGCTCCGGAAGGCTTCTTGGGTCCCAGTCGTACACCACGGGCACCTGCTGGGAGGTTTTCAAGGGCGTACCCCAGATGCCATCACCAGCGGCCTCTGCTTACACAAGGGAGAATGGTTTCCACAGCCACACTGCCAGCCCCTTCATCCCACCGCCTGCAAATACCACCGCTGCCTTCAAATGCAAAGGATGAACGTTCCAATCTAGAAAGGGCCGTGCTTATGCGCCCACCAAAACATTCTGATTGTTCTTTTAATGCTTTAGAAACGGAACTTCTAATTCAACTTCAGAGTAAGAAATAGCTTTCCTTGAACTCTTTATACTTCTATAGCTATCTGTCTTTAGATTGGACTGTCAGATACAAGAATTGTCTTGTAAAACTGTAGTTTCCCTTTAATAAGCCGCTCTGACGGGCAGTTATTCATGCAGTCTGCTCCGTGCCGAGTGTGTTTTCATGCTGGGCAGCCCTGTCCCTTGATTGCAAGAACGCACTCCTGGGAATCCTAAGTAAATATGAACTGGTATGTATGAAAGGATTTACTAGACCTTCCGCTGCTTCATGGGATTGATTCTGTTCTTCTGCACTATAAAGACACAGGAGTTCTAACAAATAATATTTCATAATATTTCACTCCTTGGATTTTTAAGATTGCTGTTAGTATTTACTGTAAGTTATTCTGACAGAAATTGGAGACACCATGCATAAAGAATTTCTTCAGCAACAAATTGTTTGCTAATGTTTAAGTTTCAGGACAAAATTTTAAAGAGTTGTTAAAGTTCAGTCCTGGAAAAATGAGTATATGATACGGATGTTAACGAGGTGAATCCAATTCACCGTTCTAAGTATTGCATTTTCAGCAGATACTTTCAGACAAACAAAAGGCATCGTGGTACTGAATGTTGTCTTCAGGTCTGGCAGCTTTCAAGGAGCAATTCAGATTATTTTTATTTTTATTAGATAAGAGATTTCTCTCAAACTGCTCTACTTGTAAAGAGTTGGAGCCTGGTTGAAGCTAGTCATCTGGGACGCTTGTGGCCAGGGGAGAAAGAAGACAGCTGCAGAAAGCACTCATCCCACTTATCTCAGATGTATCAGGACGGGATAAATCATCTCCTAATGGTGCCCTTAACTGGACAGCCTATATAGACTGTACAGACTCTAGAGCAGACAACTCTTCAGGTACGGACACTTAGCAGTAACTGGAAATCCTACGGCATGAATGTCTACGTCTAATGGTAAAAGATTTTCTGCTGGGGGGAGATTTATGCAACCAGCATGTCATCTTTAACTTAATAAAACAGACATTGACTCATGATTAAAAAAAGTCTGATCTCACTCTATATAGACCCGTGTATACTTAGGCCATACCGAGTTAAAATCTAAAACTATGTAAAAACTATGTAATAATGAAATGCCATTTTGCTCTTAGGCTTCAGAAATGAGCTGTGTGATAGAAATGCACCAGGAAAGCACAAACATAGAAAGAACATTGGGAGTGGTTTAGGAGATAAAGTATATTTACTCTCGAGACAAATACTGTTGACTGAAATGTCATGCTTCCTCAGAGACAACATGGGAGCTTACGTAAGGTTCACAGTTAGAAATCATGCAAAGCAGAAATGATTTTTTTTTAAATTAGGTTCTAAATTAATGGAAGAATGGAAGGAAGTACATGAAAACATCTAGAATTTACTAAAGCATTTGACACTGAAGCGTGTCTCAAAATCGTGTTTGACAAATGAATCAAAACGGATTATGTAGAAATGCAATTATGAGTACAAGTAATGGGCCGAAGAATGTACTAAGGACTAATGTAAACATGAGAGTGAGACCCTGGTCCCACGCAGGACTTTATTAGGGTTTCACTACACTGTGCGGAAGGAGGCTTCTGGTCATGTGTTGCAGAAACAATTAACTTTACTGCTTTGTGTCCCTGGCAGAAATTAAGAGTCAAGAACAGATATATTAGACAAATACCCTTCCCTTAATTCCTGCAGCCATTGCTACCTGCTCTAGCTGAAGGCATTGGTGGGCAGCAGAGATCTAGAACTTGGCTGCGATCGCAGATAAACTATTTTACATCTGTTTAGCCTTACTGATTCCGCAGAATTATTTCTCTGATTTACAGTGTGCAGGCAGACTTCAGTGCCCAACATCGCTTCCTCCTGCAAGGTCGTCACCTCTGGAAGCTGTTTCACCACGGCTCACCCATGAATATACTAATTAAACCATCATATTTGCTCAGGACAGGGCAGCAGTAACTTACAGACCACGTAGTTTTCTGGCCAAGCATATCCCTGCTGAGTGGATGCTAGGAATCACGATGGAGAAGAACATTTCCTTGCTGTAAGGCTAGATGAGAAATAAATATAAGGCACTTTGTGTCAGTTTAGTGATTGCCTTCACAGTGAAGGGCAAACCTGAGTAAAACATGAGCTGGGATTTCGTGTCAAGGAAGCAACAGGCTGGGCTGAAGGTAATAATTGGCCTGTTTCGCCATTTCACCTTCTGTGTTTAGTTGTAGCCCTACAAAGGGAGTGAGAAGAATTGCAGTGTGGGGTTGTGGTCTCAGTTTTCCCTTGATACTGTTTTGATCTAGTGTAAATGGTTACAGAGGTGCAGAGGTGGTGAACTTGGGTCGGCAAACACAGTGCAGTTTTGATGAGCAAAATGGGATATAAAAAACCCAGGTCCGCTCTCTGGAAAATATAAAGAGATAAAAATGTAACAAGAGCTATATCTTAGTGCTCAGGCTACAGCATCGCAGTACAGAACGCTGTGAATATTTATTTTAGTGCTCCATCAGTCACAGGGGATTAAAAACTGAAATACTGCATCCAGTATGGGATAGGGTGTGGATTCTAGACCCTATGTTCTGCTACAAGGGCTAAATATTCTCCTTAATGGGAGTTTACCGGCATTTATGGCAGCAACTCTGACGTGAGAGGAAGGGCTAGGACCGATCTGACTATTTCTGTCAGAACGGTTTGGCTCGGGTAGATCTCATCTTCCTAAAATAGTTCAAATGGTGAGTATTTACTCTGTGTTTTCATCTAGTGTCCCTCCCCAATCAGTGAGGGGAGGATAATTCATCTCATTTTAACAGATGTGCAACATAGATCCCATGGGTAGTATAAGCCAACCCATCTTTTCCTATTACATAAAGTTAGCCTGAACAGCTGCACCCAACAGGGAGCTACTCTACCCGCCAACGGAGGTGCCTGTGGTTCTCAAAACTGCTCAGTTTTGTTACCCACCTCAGCTCTGGTTTACTTACTAAGAAGGTTAGAGACAGTGGTACATGCTATTCTGGTTCCCCCCCACCACCTGTTTTTTGTCCTACCTGCAAACTCCAGCTCTGTCATTCACCCCTTCTGTAGTTCAGGGATCTACATTTGAGGTCTTGAAGTAGACTTGGCTCCACCTCTACTGTGCAAACGACATTCATCAACACATACAGTTAAACTGGTCAAACTCTAGAAACCAGGGATAACTTTTCCAGGAAATAAAAGAATATTTTTCTCCTGTAGGAAGATCTTTCCTGTGCTTTTGTCAAGAGAGCTTGGACCAGATGATCCTCGCGGTCCCTTCCAACCTGGGATTCTGTGATACCTTCCACCAGCATTAACCTGGTAGAAAGAGGCCTTTCTTTCAGCTGAGAACGTGTCATATATAAAAGGAAAGCATTTGTCCAGAAGATTTCAATCAAATAAATTAATATATTTCACTCGAGTAATCCCAGGTTGATGGAACAGCGTTAGGTTTGGGGAGCTGCTGTAAGTTTTTAATGATTCCCACAAGTGAAACCATCTCCACCTGCCCCCAGCTGAGGCCGGCTGGGCTGGTAAACTGCAGAGATGAGGCCGGAGCTGGCTGAGGTAGATGGATATTGCCATTGATAGTACTTTTGAAAAATTAACTGCCTTAGTATTTGATAATCAAATAGTATAAGGACCTCTAATGATCCAGTATTCTTCATTTTTATTTCTAGATCAAGTAGGCACCAGCGCTGAGTAATATATTGTTACAGTCGTGAGTAATGCCCCTGAAAACAGTGGACACTTTCCTAATTTGCTAAAAATAAGATTTCAGATCTCTGTGGAAGCGGCCTCTCTTTCCTTTGGAGGATGAAATACTGCACTGAGATGTTATGTTCCATTAACGCGCAGCCTGGAGAAGGCTCTATTTAAACAGAGCAGAGAGAAAGGTGGCTGAAGAAACCAAACTCAGCGTGAGCCCGTCAGGAGGGGAATGCAGTAACCACCTCAGACAATTCTCCGGGTGCATTGGTGCCACAGAGGGACTGTACCCTCGTGCCCACAGAGCTGCAGGCAGCAACGTGTGTGGCCAGTGGTCCAGCTCTGGGCTCCTACATCACCTCTGCTGTGGCTGAAGAAGGTAAAACATGAAGCAGGTAGAAAGGTCAACGTGGGGAGATGGGACTAAAAGTTCTAAGATCATGTCATAGTTGCCCTCGAGGCTTTCAAAAAGTGGTATTTGGAAAGTTCACTTTGACACAAGGTGATTCACTGATAAAGGCAGAAGTTCAAGAGTGTGTCTCACTGGTGTTGTGGCCAAGGAGTACAGTGCTTGCAAAGAGCATCAATTATTTCCTCAGAGAGATCATGTGGGATTGTTTCATCTCCATTCGTGACATCAGAAATCCTGCATGACTTCATCCTGACTGCAGCCTGGAATACCTGCTTCTAAGGGAGATACTGGGTGAGAGATTCAGCCCATCAGTCAGGATAGCCACTCTCATACTAGAGGCGTGAAGGAAAGTAATAAAAAGCAACAGATCTAGCTGCTGGTTGTATGGAAGCTCTTGCAAGTGTTATGCTGCCCTGTTGGTAAATTATCTAGCGCAGATTAATTATAATGGGGTTACGGTTTAAGTCAAAATTTGTCCCACCCTCTTGTTTTTCATGTCTCATGGCTTTTGTGCAGGATATATACCATGTAAAAAGATAAAATCACACTTAGCTCAACTTTGACCAAAACCCTACTTCGGTTTCTTTTATTTTCCCATCTTTAAAAAAAACCTCACAATTGTATTTGTTTTTTTCTGGAATGACTTCCTCTGAAAGCTTTCTGGGGGAAAATGGATCATAAAGTCTTCTGAAGAGAAGAAAATGGAGATTTCTTTTATGTCTTTTATGTCTTTTATCTGAACAAAGCTACAGTTAACTTCTTGGAAGGCTTATTTTAACGTAAATCTTTCTTTGGTATTGTGAGTTTAGGTATTTTATGATTTCTTCTCCCCACTCCTTTGAATCAATTTGAAAGTTAAAAAGTGCTTTCTTCAGTTAATGGAAGGTATTAAGCATGACAGACCCTGGGAGAAACCTTTATGGGCTGCTGCACCATTGTCTGAGGATTTTGTTAGGCACGGTCAGAAAAAGAATGATGGCTTTGCTTTCCTCTTCAGGCAGTGAGATGTCGTGATTCGCAATTAGAGGGTAAGAAACCTCAGCTTTCTCTCCTGACTGTCCTAAAAGAAAATCAACAAACAGGAATATCACATACTGTCTTCACAGTTAAACTTCAGTTCTCTCCTTTGCTTGAGAGTTCAGCAAGGGACCACTGTAACATTCTTTCCCTTCCTCCTGTTTCAGGATCTATTTTGACTAACCACTTATAGCAATTTGCAGTTGTCTTTGGACTCATGCTAAATGATTTAGTGCTGGGTTTCTTGGTAGCCTGTGCCTGTATCAATGTGCTATAGAATGATACAGCTCCTGGAGCACATTTGTAATTGAACCGTAGAGCGTTTTGTGAACACTGAGGTAACGTTTGGAAGCCTGTGAAACTCAACAGGGTTCTGATCAGAGAAAGTTTACAAGGAGAGTGTGTGCTTCAGATAAAACAGGAAAATTAAGGCAGCCAGTAGGAATCAGCTGGGCTGTCTAAACAGGGCACTGTTCTGTGGAGGCAAAAGCTGGCTTTTGGAGTGCACTGAACGTGCTGGAGGGGAACAGTTAGGATGGTGAAAGCAAGAGTCTGTTATGGTCGAGAGAGTTGGGGTTGTTAATTATAAGGACTGACAGAATCCCTCTCACGATGGCAAGAAAGGGACAGAAATCCCAGGGCGAGGGGAGAGAACCAGTGGGACAACCAGCAATGCTATCAGTGGGAGGCCTGGGGTAGGAAAGAGAGCTGCGAGCAGCTAAGAATGGAGCCCTGATGACCTCAGCATCCTGGCAAAGAGGGTGGCAGGTCATACACTGACAAGCTAATGACGGCTACTGATGGAATCTTAAGCAAAGGCTGGAGAGAGAGGGCTTGGGGAAAAAGCTCCAGGGGAACAATTCCCTTGCTTCCAGGTTTACGGTCAGTGATGTAACCCTCTGCTCTGGCAGTCCTGGCACTGTGAGCAGGATTGGCGCAGCCCTTCAGCTCCGTGCAGCATCTGCCTTAGCGTTCCTGCCGGACCGTCACGGACCCTTGGTGTGACCTACCCTCCTTCCCCATTTTCACATTAGTGGCATTACTTGTTTTCCTTCACTACTGAAGACATTTTTCTTTCCCAGTTTGGTGGTGTGCTCTTTACTGCTGAATCTCTCCGTGCTGCTGCCACTCATGGCAAGTGCTGAGATGACTTTTAATTCGTGCTGTTAAGTACATACTTGAATTTAAGTGTATGACTGAGGGTTGTGTGGAATGGAGATGCTGTAACTCTCCCGTTCCAGGGCGCTGTTGCTCCAGTGGGCATTACCACATGCAAAGAGACTCTGCAAGCAGGGCAAATATGACTCTAGAGTCCAGAGCAACCATTTACTTCTTACTGTGAACAGCAGACAGCGAGGATTAGGAAGTTACTAGGCTAATCATCTGGATGTGCATTGCCCTGGTAAGACCGTGTGTTTCTGTTCTCTCTGCATGTTCCACTGGGCTGGGAAAGCAGGGAAGGGGTGCCTCTGCCCCTCCTTGAAATGGGCTGCTCCTGGCTGATACTCAATTGCCATCTTCAGATTCTCTTTCCTCTCCCCTCTCCCCTTTTATATAGCTTTTTATATCATACTATCCCTGTAGGTCCCTCCTCTCCACACAGAACGCATGCTTTTGCTCTTCCCCCATTCTCTCTCATTTACCCTTCAAGGTCAGACAGTGTCCATTAAGACCCTACTGACCGCTACTGCTTTCCTGTTTCTTTGTCTTCCCTATCTGACCATATTAACCCGGGGTCTCCTGCCTTACGTGCCGCTTTGGGAGCTGCTCTAGCTCAGGATTTTCTAAGTGCACAGCACAATGGGATCTCACTCTGCTCCTCAGGCACCGATAGAAAACAATATTATAAACAAGCAACCATACAAAAATGATCATAATTTCTGCAGGGATACCTCTATCTAGGAAGTTACCTACAGTAAGAACAACTTGAGGGCAAGCTCTGCCCCCTGCTCTGTGGAAACACAGCACTGAAGAGATACTGCAGGTCTCTGGGTACTTGATAGCTACCTTCAGGATTCACAGGGAAATCTTGTACCCTAAACCCAAACCAACACCCCGGAGACAAACTGCCATCGAGTGTATCGAACCCTATGAAGTTAGGACCCTCAGTGCACCGTGCTTCTCCCCTCTGTCCTCTCAGCCTCCCAGGAAAGCACAAGAGAGCATGACTACCTCTAACTGAAGATGCTTCCCCCCAGTACTTCTCTTTGGACTGCATCCTGCTGCTCTGCTTTTCCCAAGGAACTCTGCAGTAAAAGCGTAGCAGAGCCCTTTCTGTCCTCCTCTGTCCCCCCCTGTGCTGAGCCCCTGTCTGTTTTACAGGGGAAAGGCGCGGTTGTTGACATTTCAAACCATTCTAAAGCAGGACACACGTCCCCCACTCGAGTTGGTTCTGGCAAACTACATGCACCACCGGAACTTTTATATTTGTCCCTTGTCATCACATTGCTTTCTGAAAATTAAACACAGCAAATACTTGTCTCCTTGCACTGACCTGAAGTACTTTGTCGTGAAGAAACCCAATTGATATTTTTTGATTGTGAATCTGTTCTTGTATAAAAGGGATTCCACCTCCAAAGGCCATAATTAAAACCCTGGAGAAGTACGTCAAATCGAGAAGGAGCCATTTATCCAGTCAGTTTTTCATCTGCGAGCTGAAGGAATAGAGCGTAATCAGAAACAGCAGCTAACGTAGCAGATGTAATCTGCTTATAGAGATGAGCATAAACTACTCAGACCTAAAAGGACCCCTTGATTTCAGCAATTCTGCTGAAGCTCAGCAAGTCATCCAGCTCTGTACCAGAAACTTCTGAGTGTCTGCCCCTACAGTCTCCTGGCAACTGTAAACGAATCTACATTGAAAATTCTAGAGGAGAAATTTTAAGTCCTGAACCTGACTTGAGTTTCAGCCTCTTTGTCACTGAGTTTTAAACGGGAAAAAATAATGTTAAGTTTTTAAATGAGCCTTGCAGACTTCTTTCTCCAATAAGCCAGTCACAGCCGATAGTTTCTAATTCAGAGCCGAGAGGCCACACTGAAATGGTGACCTGCTACTTCAGTACCTTTCTAATAGTTTGTTCCTTCTGAGACAAACACTGCACTTACCATTATAAAACACACTCTTCCAGAGATTTTCACGTGGGGAATCACAGGACCTTCATTAAGGGAGACAGCAATGATTCACCTGTTGTATCTGGTTTCAGACGCCTGGGCACATCTTCCTCTTAGTCTACATGACACTGTGGTCTCCAAGGGAACCATTTAGTACCTGTGTGGCTTCTAAAATTCATTCTGCTTTCTTCCTTAGGAACTTCAGCATTCTTACCTTGCTGTGGGAACTAAGTGCACTGCGTACCCTCGCCTTTATGGGCACAATCAGTAAACAAAACAAAGCAAAGCAAACCAGCACAAGCCTGTGAGAAATAAGTGCTGAAACAGAGAGCAAGTTTACAAACTAAGTTCTCTGTTGCAGGCTGTAGAAAAGAAATGAACTGCTCATACAAGCGCCATGTTTATTCTTGCTTCTAAGTGCTGTACAGATACTAGGGTTGTACTCCAGGTTCTACATTCAAAGCAATGTTTAAGCACTGGTTTTTCCAATTCTTTCAAACTTCCAAGGATTTTTCTAGAAGCAGTTCTTCTCTTCTATCTAACTAAAGGTGGCTAGGAGCTCTGTCAGCTGGCAGCTTGACAGCTCAGACCGGGACAACTCACCCAGGCCTTAAGGATCTCTCGTGTCCCCTCGCAGTGCCGTGGGAAACCATCAGAAGCAGCACATGCAGTTAAGAGAAGCTCTGCCTCGACAGTCTCTCCTGTCTCCCTGAAGACAATATGAGGAACCGTCAGCTAGTCGCACAGGAGGGTAAGTAACCTGGATTTGCGGTGTTACAGTATTACCTTGTTGGCTGTTTAGACAAAACAGGCTCCAGCATGGGGCAGCACTCAAATGTTTTTTCACTCCATCTGATCAAAGGTTCTGAACTAATATTCCAAAGTATATCAACAATCCTTTCCTTCACAAACTGCAGGAGCAAGAGAAATACAGCTCTCCTTACATTTTCCTCTGTGCCTGATGAACAGAATCTTGATTTTACTGGAATTCTTCTGTTGCCACCAGTCAGCTATTGATTTTAAGAAATAGAGAGATACAGAATACAAGAAATAGAGAGATACAGATATAGAGTCCACTTGACTCGGGTCAGGAGGAAAGACGATAGGAAAAAATGGGGCTTGTGGTTCATTTAAAGCACAGCCTCAAATGTAAAACCTGCTGGTTGCAAGTGCTATGAGTCTGAGCTTACATGGTCGTAATCTTAACTTTACAAATCAGGAACTTTATGATGAAATGGATCTCTCTGTTAGAAAATCCTCAACTGCTCTGTGGTCTGTGCAGACGTTATCTGATCGTTCAGTGAGGTCCTTGTGGTCTGTAAAAGTGGGGACCCTGAAGATCATCAGAGCCAAGTCTCTTCCCTGGGGCCTTTTTGCTCTGCTGACACCTACTGCAAATCTACCAGCACTACGCTCTCCAGAGCAGCAGTCATTGACTCCGTCAAAGTCACAGGCCAAGGGTCTGGGGCGAGCATCTAGTAATTAGTGTCATTATTCCCAGGATGACAGTTACCAGCTGCAGGATCCACTCAGCATCTTCTCTCAAAACTCATCTTTCTGCAATGCTGAGGGTTCAGTAGGCTCAGTTACCACCGTTTCCCGATTACGTTCGCTAGGGTATATTGTTTCAGATGCACAGGACGGAAAGCCAATGCCTAATTCTGACCTTTACAGTAGCCTGTGATTAGAGAGGCTGCTCCTACAGCCATTAGCCACAGCATTCTGCTGAAAAACATCTGTCCTGTTTGGGATAGATTTGGGATATTTCTCCTCTTTCAAAGATGCTTACAAAACTAATTTCCTGGAGAAATAACATGGTTTCTTTCAAGCTATTTTCTTTGACAACAGCCTTCTTCAAACTAATACACTGCATATATTAGTTGTACAATGTGATGTGTAAGCCTCTTTCAGCTAATGGTGATATGCACATGGTAAAAGTTCAAACCCGATTCTCCAGTTTTCATTAGAAAAATATAACACTGAGAAGAGGTACAAGGCTACGGTCTGTGTTTGCTCGGCAGTGTCCAAATCCTGCATGGTGCTGAGCTGAGTTGAAGCCCTGTGCAGTTCAAAGAAACTAGAATGCCTGGCATGTATTTGAATCAGACGTACGTCTTTCCTAAAGGAACGGAGAAAAAGAAATAGCATAAACGTACTTCCACAAGCTCGGGAAATCTAACACACCTCTCCTGTGAGCAGGGGGATAAGGTGTCCACAACAAACAAGGCTTTGATAGGACCTACTGCGAATTCATTTAATAACAGAGGGAAGCAAGCCTTTGATGGGAAGATTCTTCTCTAGATTTTGAAAACTGGAGGTGTTTTAAATCCATGATGGGACGAGTTTCCCCAAAGGCTCTAATAGAGCCTACTGATTCCAAAGTATATTAATCTTCTGCCAAATCAGAGCCCTACATTTCAAAGGGCGTAAACGATGATAAATCAGAAGGTGTCGTACGGGGAGACTACAGAAGGAGGGTTATGTCAGAAGGTAGGACAAGAGCTCCTCTTTCCCAGAGCAGTAAAGTCTGGATTATTGAAACAGGCGAAAAATTGTCTAGTACAAAAGCAGGAGAAGAGTGCGGGGAGCGTGGCATCATGTCACTCTGACGTATTTCTCTCCCTTCATTCTCCACGAAGCTGACAGCAAGAGCAATCGGGGATGTCCTGCACTGAACAGCAGAGTTCAAAGGGTCAGAGGAACAGATAGATGTGTTCTGGAGAAGCTTTGATTCTTCACTCCTACTGTGCTGATGAGTCACAAATCAGAAGAGAACGTATTTTTCAAACTCTGTCAATAAACTGTGTTTCCGAGTGGTAACCTGCCCTTTCAGCAGATATTGCAAAGGGTCCCCTGGACAGTGCCTCAGCTGTGCCGGGGTCAGTGGAAGCAGCAGTGTTGCTTTGAAATGTGCTGCTAGACTGTATCTGTGAGCACTGGATGTTCTTCTTGAATAACCTCAAGTAAAAGGCTGAATCAATTCAACGACAGCGGCTGAAAAAAAGTGCAATGAGCCACATTATAGGAAAATGGGGAAAAGGATGCAGGATCTCCACTGAACACAAGCCGATATTGTCGGCAGTCTGTGGCAACACCCTTTTCATTTCAGTTCAGTCCCATAAAATTACCACTAACATTACAACTCACGCAGAACACAGATCAATGTAAAAATGTCACACAATTCCTCCAGATGGGACTTTTTAGTTCCACTAGATCCCCATCTACTTTTTTACTTGTCTAATATTTCATTACAACCTTCCATAAGTTAATTTTCTTTCCACTGACCATGTAAATCACAGATCAGTTTTCATTTCAAACCCCTGACCACAGATTGCTCCTGAAAGCTCAAAGCACATGCTTCAGTAAGCTCTCCAACATTCTTAATGCACATTAGAAAAAGGTTGTGTTCTCTTTAAAAATCTTTTTTAAGGAGTTAATTTTACCTTAAAGTCTGGCACGAGACCCAAGTAGTTGGTACTCCTCCCTTCTCTCCTTCCCCCGCCTCTAAAAGCAGGTACACTTTTGAAATGTAACCGCATGTAGAACTAAAAATCTTTCATGGCATTTGTTCCGAAACCAAAAATTCCGGCAAAAATACAAACTGCTTTAGATGTGCAGAAAGTGGACAGGATTGCTTAATCCCCACCCCCTACTGCAACCATGTACTGCTCTAGGGAAAGAAGACAGAAAAGGAGGAAAAGCATTTACACTTCAGCCGTCGGCTGTGCTTTCTCTGAACCATTCTTTTTCTCCTATTCTAACAGAACCTTTGCTTGGGCTAAAGTACATGACTCAGTATTGCTGATTTTACTTACAGAAGCAGCCACCCTAAAGCCAGTGAGATATGCCTGCGAGACCAGCAGGATTCAGCCTTGAAATCAATCTGTAAGAAAAGTTTTGTGGGAATGCCCGGAAAATACCCTGCAACGTATTCTCTGACGCGTTCTCTTCTGACGTTAATTTAAACGCAGTGCTCTCGTGCTCTCCCCTACAAATCTGTAAACGGACCCTTGGCAGACGGGACCTGGGAAACATGATTTCTAAGGCTGGTGTTGCTATCGTCCTGCTGAGAAACACAGGGCAGTCACTTCGCCACTCTGTGCCTCAGCTTCCCCATTAGCTGACGGGATCATTACAATGGCCATTTTTTATATTTAACAGGACACCCCAGTGCTTGAGCCGACATATGCATAAGCATCTGCTGAATCAGTAAGAGGCAGGAGGGACCCCGTGGCCATTTACCTCCTTTTACAGGCAGGCTGCGCTTCCTCACACCAGGAATTTCTGCTGTTTAATCTCAGATTGTTTTCACGGGTTCTGGGCACTTGAGAACCGCAGCACCAAACCTTGAAGGACAAATACTCCAACAGAGCCAGCTGGTGTGGTCGGAAAAGGAAGGGTTGTGGTTTTCTCTTGGAACACAAAGGAATGGTAACCCTTCCTAAGGACATGACCCAGATCACTCAAGTCTTACTAATTGATTAAGTGCAAGGGAAGAGAGAAGGGTGTGTCCTCCAAGTGTCTATTCTTTGCACATTCCTTGTGCATATGAAATTTGCTTAATAGGAGCCAGGGAAAACACATTTTTGTGCAAATGTCACAGCAGGAATTTACACATTCACATTGACTTAGTGGGGCATCATGACCATACAGCAACTGAACACTTTAACAGAAATGTATTTGGGGAAAAAAAAATCTTATTTCTAGGTAACTGACAACTGAAGAATCGGTAATTTCACTGAATAAGTTGTACTGGGTAACTTCCGTATCATTAGTCACTCCATTTTACCTGTGCCTTGAATTCCTAAAGAGACTCATTTTCTCATTTTAAATGCTTAACATATCTCCTCTATGATTCCTGTGATTCCTGTCACTGAAGGCTCTTTTCTCTTTCCACAAGCAAGAGGTGTAATTGTTTTATCCAATCACCCTGAGGTCTGAAAGCCCCTGGGAAGAAAATCAGTTAAACGCATATATGGATCACGGAAGATTCAGTGGGATTATTCCCTTGATCAGCGTTTAGTATGAATTCAAGTACTCTGTTAGATCAGGACTTTTCTGAATTCGTACGCTAATCAAAAAGTCTTCAGGGTGTTGTCTTCTGAGTGACCTAACTGAGGTAGTTTGTGATGAAAAGGTTTAGCAGTTTACTGATGAGAGAAGAAGTAAAAGACAGCAGGAGAAGCTCCAGCTCACAGACGCTGTGGACACCTGGCTTGGCTGCGCTGGCAACCCAGGGACAGCAGGCGTGACAACAGGAGGAGTGAGATAGGTCAGAGAACAGCATGGAAACACGTCCCCCACTCCTCTCGGCCGACCAGGCCCGGTGAGGTTTAAGAGAGATGAAAGTTGAGGAGTATCGCCTGGTTTCGCTACGTTATGGAAGGTGTGGTGGCATCCACAGGTAGGGAACTGCCCCGGATGCTCCAGCAAGGCCCTGTTTGATCCCATGCTTCTATCTGCCAGCAACGGTTATAGCGGGAAACTTCTCACCTGGTAAGGTCACTGCTTGCAGAAGTTGTTTGGCAGCAGAGCTGCACCTTTTAGCTCGCAATTAGACGCCCCTGGCTAAATAAAGAGCAAAGGTTTCCCAGCTTAATCCCTACCCTCCAGCTCCGCACCGTGGGGTGAAGAAATGATGTAAGAACGGCACGAGTTGATGTTCCTGCAGAATACTACGTGCCCAGCCACTATAACCTGGAGCACTCCGCAGTGGAAGGATGCATTTTTGCAATGCCTGTTTCTTCATTAAGATTTCATCCTCCACCCACCCTAAAAAGCCACTTGCCCTTCACTTTGTTATATCTGCTTTTCCCCGCTCCTGTTCCTGCATTATTTTTTTAATCTCCAGTTCCCTGCTTTACATGCACTCTCAAATTTTGAAGCGGCAAAATTTGTGCGTCAGTGTGTCCTTTTCATGTGTGATTTAGGAAGGGCAGGATCTTCGGTGCAGCCTAATGCTCTGAGAGAGACGGTATTTTAAACACTAAAGCGAAACCCGTTTACAACTGTGAGAAGAGAGGTGTGTTGACACTAAACTTTAAAGCAGGCACAAGGTAAAGGCAAGTCGCTGCTCCAGCAGGTGAGAGTACTATGCACGCGGTTTGTAAGGGAGTTTGCTTGACACACGAGCTGCCTCCTCTTTTTTCTGCTTGACAACCTGTAGGATTTGGTGCTTCACACAATTCACCTGGTAACCAGTAGTCACCAGAGCTTAATAACTAAACAGTACTTCAGGCACAGTGCAGAGAATTTATTTTTTAAAATTAATATTCCACCTGAGGAAAACTTTTCCTACCATTTCCATCTGCAAGAAATAAAAAGAAACAAAGAAAGAAATGGAAAAAGCTGAAGCTTTGATACTTCCTGCTCACCCCTTTATCACTTTCATACCGGGCAGTCCCTCCGCATCCTTTTCCATTAAAGCTGTACAATTCAGTTGTAACCTGCTGGCTAATACTTATCTTGCCATACTTGGTTGAGTTCTGTTCAGCAGCAGCGGCTTTCTGAGAAGCAATCAATGTAATTCTGAGGAGTAAAAAATACATCTGTATTTTATATCCTCTGTGTTTCGATTGAGTACTGTTTCTAACAGGGTGAGACCCAGAACGGCAGAGAATACTGGGGAAGAACAGGGGTAAGGTGTCTCGCAGAACTGCTTTGCAGTCTGATTTGAGACCCCAGGGAGGACGCAGCAGAGATCTCAGGGTAGAACTCCTAGATCGCACACTCTCTTTACACCTAGCCTACTCTAAGGTTCTCCCGATCTACTTGCACAGCCAAAACTCTTGTCTTTTGACAACATCCTTTCTTTCCTCACAAGAAAAGAAATCGGTCCCTTTTACCCATTTAGAGTGGACAGACTTATAAATAATGGAAACGTGAAAAAACCCCCAACTTCAGCACATTAAGGTACAAATAAAATCGACTGCTACATATTATTCAGTTGACTTCTATCTGTACAGCAAGGTGTCAATCATAACAGCATTTTCGAATAGGATTAAACAACAAACGTGCAGAGTTATTATGCAGGAATCTGAAAATCTGATTAATTTGTAATATTTGTGTGTGGTCTCAGAAATCCAGCCATGGGCGCTGCCTTGGACTCAGAGCAGTCCCTATGGAGCTGGGGAGCCACCAGCAGCACCTTCTCTGCTCTCCGCTGTGCTTTGGGGAGAGTGTAGTCTTGCTACACCTCTGATGGCTGGTGCGCAAGGGGCAGGGAGAAGGGACGGGGAACCTACTCTGGAAAGAGATGTAATTCCCCTTAACGCCGTTTGCCTAGGCAGGGAGCTAAGACTTCTCTTATCACTGGGCGCCGCATCACAGCCTAAGCCAGCGAGTTTGCTCAGCAGTGCTGTATGAACAGACAGGAGTGCTGCTGCCACGCTACAGCCATGACTGCAGACAAGGCTTTCATATTTAATAAGCAGCATTCATCATATATGATATATCGTAAATTAATTATAAATGACATAATACATACACCTACCTCTCATCCCACCAAGGGGCCGGAAGGGCACGACCCAATAGAAAACTGAAGTGCACTGTAAACACTGTAAAATAATCTTCTTAAAATATTATTTAAAATAAAGCCTTTATAAAAAAAAAAAAAACCCAAACAAATTCCCAAGCAGAAAACCTTGTTGAACAACACCTGGCTTAAAAACATCCCACACGCCAAGGCCTCCAAGCCTCCCACAAAATCACACTGTACAGGCACTAGTTGTAAACAGGCTTTCCACAGTTTGCTTCCTTTCTGTTTCTTACACATCTTCAGCAACACACCAGGTAACTCCGTTCTAAATGTCTTTATCTCCCGGTGCCCCACAGAAAGGAGGGAATCCCCTCATCCCCACTTTGCAAATGAGCCACTAAGGGACACGGGGACTCAGAGCCGGATTCTCCCGTCACGCCACTGAGGCACCCAGATCCCCTCCGCCGGAGTTACGCTGCTCAGGAGAGCCTGGGTCAAACACAGAACTGCTCTGTGACTCCTTGGCCTCTCCAGGGCTACCAGCAGCTCTGGCACACGCTCCCCAGCCCCCTGCGCTCGGACGCGCTGCCCGTCCCGGTGGCCTTGTCTCACCCGGTGTCCCATCTCGCAGGGAACCTGCAGCTGGCTGCCGAACGTGGCTTCACTGGAGAGCATTACAGGGCACAGGCTGGAGTGCGTTAAACACGCACGTCCAGCTCTGTCCCGGGCCTCCTGGCTCACCTGCAGATGTGGGCTTGTGCCTGCTCAAAGGCGCGGCGCACGCGGGTGTTTCCTCTCAAACTCTGCACCAGCGCTCGCGCAAAGCCCGGGCTCAAAGCCCAGCACAGGAGCAGCCTCAGCAGATGATCCGCACATCAATAACTTCCTCACAGGCTTCCAGAATGAGTTCGGGGTGTCTCACATCTATGCCAGGGAGATGCTGGGCCGCCTCTCTTAGTGCTCAACGCTCTGAAAAACAAGCAGGATCAAACTGAGAAATGCTAGAGTTGCAGTAATCAAAAGAACACAGAAATCCTTCTGAGATACCCGTGTAAGCAAATAGTTTAAATGAATTAATAAAAGAATGCAGCACTTCAAGCAACAGTTCATATTAAAATCCTTAGACACAGTTCCACAATGTGACATTAAATTACCTGTATTTATCTCTCAGTAACGGGAACAATAAGAACTCGAGAGTAGACTTTTTGCTTCCTCGCTGAGCCAACTCACATTAAAAATACAGCTTTAAGAATTCAATCATTAAAGGGAAAATACTGCCTGTGAGAAAAAAGGCTTACGTTTTTAAAACTGATAAAATCGCAGTCTGCGCACGTGATGTAGCTGCATTTAGATCATAAGCCATATCAGGAGAAAAACAGATAACTTCTTAAAAGAAATTAAATAGACTGATAAAATTCTAATTATCGGGTATGGTGTATGGAAGTTTGTCATCCCTGGCTAAAGTAACTTAGCTCTTCATTAGACGAACCCTTAATTGTCAGCAACTACACCAGCAGCAACCTTGCTGAACAAAATTTAATAGCTGAAAGGAAAAGATGCAGCTGATAATGAAAAACCATAACATTCCCCCCAACCAATCCTCATTCTGCCATGAAGCACCATTCTGCCACGAGCACATACTGTGGCTCTTAATTTCACCATTTCAATTTTCCTGCTGCCTCCCAAGTTAGACATGTAGGTAGGACGCCTTTCCAACCCACGTCGTAAAACCTGAGTCATCAGATTGCTCCACAGAATTTCACAAACACATCTAAATTTTACAATACTTTCAGGAGAGAGAAGTGAGATTTTATGCTGAATCCACCTCACACTGGGATTATGCTATGGCTGCCAGAGGAGATATTCCTGCTACCTCAGCAACGAAAATCAAGATGAGAAATTAAATGAGAATAATGAATCATGCACTGAAAGGTGTGAATTTAAGCTTGGGCTTCTCACATTTAAGTAGTCAGACAGCTGTCTTCTTCCAGTCCATGGCCAAGACAATTCGCATACAGCTGACCAAGACAATTCGCATAGAACTCACTCATCTAGATTGTATAAAACTTCTCTAAGCATCAGGTTGTCCCACAGATGGTGAAGCAATTCACCTTCTACTGCTGATCTCTACTTCAGATTCTAAGCTGTTATTTCTAGGCAGGGATTTCAGCCTCACAAAGAAAACCAAACAAGTAGAGGTCTGGGTGAGTGCAGAATTACCACCAGCACCTGTTAACTCTGAAACCTAACAACGTTGCAATGCCAGTATCATTATTTTACAGTTTGATCCTTTTAGCACAGCACACAAGTACTGTGCTGATCCGCCACAGCGTCAGGTTGTCTCAACTTACACAACTCTCACCCTTAACTTTTCCCTACCGGCGCACAAATCCTCGTAGTTTACCTTTGAAAATGTTTGTGGTGTGATAAGGAAACGCCATCTCGATCTACCATACTGACATGTATGTCAGTGCAATATCCTGCACAGAATGCTAAAAATCCTGCCTGCAGAATGGATTGAATCAGCCAGCAGAATGGAGAGAGCAGATCTGCTTTACTGGCTGCATCATTCGGTACTGAAGTAAGTAAAACCTCACAGTTTTCTACTGATCAGAACCTGCCACGCCGTTGTTACTGCAAAGCGTCCAAAACCACTGCAGAGCTCAAAATCATTCTGCCGGCAGAGCGCAAAATCTCGCCTTTGCCTGGTCCCTGGGCACATTTTCTCCTAAAGGTTCTTCTCCCACAAGACACATAAGGTAGCCGCAACCCCCGTGCTCATTACCCGTGTGCACAGAGAGTGGCTTGTGTTTACACACCTGCATCTTTCTGGATCGGGACTGACGACATTAAAACTCCCGGAGGTTTATAATGAAAATCAGGCGGCTATTAAAGTGATTCACGTTACCGAGACCTTCTCCTGGGCACCCCCCAGTTATATTTACCACCAAACAGAAAACCTACCTCACCAGGGCACAAAAATCACAGGTAGCACAAATCCCCAGCTCTCCCAACTGACTTAAATTTTCTCCTTTCCCATCTTTATTTCTGCTCCTCTTCCATTGTCTCATTTTTTTCTTCTTTCTCTTTTCCCCAAGTGATGCTTTTTTTCCTTATTGGTGCCTATATGAATATTCTTCCACTTCGGATACTTTGTGTGAGAAAAGACGCATTGCTACTGCAGAAAAGGTGAAGGGATATAATTGCAAAAGTATGTTCTTTACTCAAAATAGACTCATTCTACTTTTCTTCACCCGCTAAGTACAGTGCGTGAAACTCCCTTGCTAATGGTACGTGCATTTTTAATGAACTGGACCCTTCCTACGGAGAGTCCTGGTTTCTTTTATACTGGATGCATCAGCACAAATATAGTCACATTAAGGTCACAAAGACCCTACCGGCTCTCCCTGAACTCATACAACATTTCATACTCACTGTTTGCTGATAGTGCTGGGGAATGCAATGATGATAAAGGTTACTTACCAGGAGATGGACAGCCGAATGCATTATTATCTCACGCTGGGCAGCTGACCCCTCGCTAAGAAGGGCAGGAGGCTTTCCTAAATTAAACTTTCCTTGCTTTCCATCCCTGGAAGCTTAGTAAATGCCAGAGTGAGCACACTGAAGAACATCTACTTTGGAACAACGGCCAGTTTGCTGTGGTCAACTACCATTTCTTTATGATTTTTACAGCACTTATCTGTGCACGCATTTTTATTCCTAGCAGGGCAGAGGGCAAGCTTTCCCCCAAAAGCTCGACTTCCTGACGCTCACCCTGCCCATCTGACTCCTGTACCCTCCCCAAAGTAAGGCGGACTATGGCGGTACCTTGTAATGATATAGATTGCTGTTCACCTGGAGACCCTTGCACAGTTTCCGTATTATGGGCTTGGCTGCTGGCACTCCAGACTGACGACAGCCAGGCGATACATGTGGACGGCTTCCCGTGCGCAGTAATTCGGGCTCTGGGTGGAGGAAAAGGGTGGCCTGTCTGACATCTTTTGCTTTTTACAAGTTACACTGATAGACTTATTTACCAGGGATAGGGCATGGGTAGGTGGCTGATGACAGAAATCTAACTCACACCTGTTGACACCCTCCAGGGACTGGAAAGAAAAAACCGTAAGGTGCGGAAGACGTGAACCTTGAGCCCTACCAGACCTAGGAGAGCCTGTCTAGAAATTCCAGTCACCTGGTTTGGTGAGTAGGGAATATCCAGTTAAGGGAGGAAGCGTTCAGTTAAACCCAGTAAAAGCACCTGGCACTTAGATCTTCAGCAGAGCCAGCGTTCAGCAAAATGCCCCCCCCCATATATGTAAACTGCTGCGGGAGCGTCCTGGCCAGCGAGTATGCTCAAGCAACAGTGCTTTATCACTCTTGCTACTGAGTTCACTGTCTGGTTTCATCCCTGTGGTGTCTTTAACAATTTCACACTCTCTGCTGTGGTCTTTGCAGAGCCCTGTGGGGCAGCTCCATCAAGGGCCATTGCAGGTTGTTCAGCTGTTCAGACTTTATTATTGAGACTCTGGAAAGAGCCATCCCACAGAGCAGCGTACTGTAGGAGTGCAGTGGATCCAGGAGGAAACTTTAGCAGTGGCAGCACCTCCGTATGCAGGAGACCACGCTCCTAGCTCAGACTAAATCACAGAACTGCGAAGTCTACATTATAAACCTCTTGAGCTGCACATGTACCTTCAGAAATTCCTAGCTGCAAAAACCCAACAGCCCTCCCCCTTCAAAAGCAGCCTGTGCCATTTGGCATCTGCAGCAAGTTCTCCCGGTGTGGCTCAGCAGGGGGAGCCATCACTTCAAATTAAAGCCTTGGCTGGGAGCTGCCTACACTCAGGGTATGTATGCGTGTCTCCCGGGCTTGGAAATCCTGAACTGAATTAACTTCCGTCTCTTCATTATTGTCTGAAATCAACGGCAGTGACTATTTACAAGGAGCTTTTGACAGCGGTTCCCAAACACTTTCTATTTTTTTAAAGAGCATTCAGTCTGCTGGCCAGGTCTTGAAAGCTGTGCCAAGCCTGACCATGCCTAAACTAAGTTTAAAACACACAGCAAGGGCTTTTGGTCCTGCCCGCCCCCCCTCCCCATAGACCAAAAGTTGAAAACATCACAAAGACCTGAAGAACTAGCAGTCAGCATTCCCACCCTGTCTGCCCCCTGAATTCGAGCAGGTACTTACCAGACAATGATAGTGAAACACTCCGCAGCAGCCACTGGGATGGTCTTTCGCACACTGGCAATACCCTAAAGCAATCTGCGGGGAAATGACCAAGTGCTTTACAAACATTTGGGCACTCTTTCTCTAATATGTTGATCTTGCCTTTATGTGAGGAGTCAGACTCCTACCGGATTTCACATGGTGGCTTAGTTCTCTAGGAAAGGTTTAAGAATACAGCAGAGGCTGGAAAAGCTTTCCCTGTAACAGGCCTCCATCCCAGGCCAGGCTCACTGCAGGAAAGATCTCCAGTCAGTAACGCTGTGGCATGGCAAGACCTCTTGGCAACACCATGCTGTGCAGGAAGGGACAAAGCAAAAAGGAGCCACACCACTTAGCTCTGCCACAATACCAAGTGGCGGGCAATTTGCTCAAAGAGGGAGAGAAGGCTCTGCAATACATCCTAACAGGGTTAAATTATACGGAATACACAGGCTGTTTCTAATCCAGGAGAATGCCTGCGTTCATCTCTAGATGTACGTGTCTCTATAGATACATATTTTTAAACAAAATAGTTTCCTACATCCCTTTTGGTTTTATATTATTGTTCTGTTTATTTTTTCAGCAAAACAGTAGTTGAAACATATCTACTGGTTAAAGATGCTATTAAGTGCATTCCCAGTGTGCTGTGTCGCTAAGAGACTTAGGTGACATTATTCTTGTATCCTTTTACAAAGCATTATTTTATCGTCCTCTCATTTCTCAAGTTTTACTTCCACTTAAAGTCAAGCAGAGTGAGGGCTTCGCAGAATTCTCTTACATTACTGTCCTGTCATTATTCTGACTCACTTACACAACAACACTAAACCAGCATCAGCTTCCATTTGTCGTATTATTTATTTTGAGGATTATGTCAGATCTCGGACTATGTGTACGTGCCTACTAAACATCATTTGGAGTTGGGCAAATGTGGAGCTGGACCACAGTCCATCAGAGTGGTTGCATCGGCACGTGTTGCCAGCATGCCGCTTCCTCCAGCCACAGATTCCTTCTCATCTGACCCTGCCCTATCTCTGGGACAAACGCGTAGGTCGGACAGGGTGCAATGCCTGCCCAGCTGGCCTCTAGAGTTGTCTTTCCTCCACAGTGAAGAAATCTGCACTCAGATCTCTGGGATAAGTTCTTGCTGTCTTTGGGACAAAGCCTCTGCAAGTCTTCCTTGCATCCTCACATCAGAGAAAAAGCCCCTACTCCCATCACCTTGCCTCTCCTTAAGTCCACATACTGGCTACTGAAGGACTGCTGGAGGAAATAATATTTGCTGACTGCCGACTATACAGTCTCGAGTATGGTTCTGGGCACAAGCAGCCATTCCATTAACCATCGCTCAGATTGCTCCCCTTGTTATTCTGCAGGCTCCGTTGATTATATGGGTGATAATACACTAAGATTTCACTCAGAAAGAGATGGCTGGGTTCAAAACACAATCTAGATTGAAAATACACTAAAAAACCCCAAAATATTTGTATTGATACTTACCATCTTCTCCGCTGAATGGTATTTAAGGAGCTTCCAGGGAAAATCCAGCCCTTTACCATAATATGTAGGATTGACATTCATAAGGCAGTTGTATACAGAAAACAGGATGCAATAGGTTTATTTCAGCCATGTGAAGCACACCTCTTGTACGTGTTACTCCACTTTGCACACGTAGTGCTATAATAGCATCGTTTTTACTTAAGGTTATTCTAATGACTTTCCTCCAAAGAGCATTTCTGGACACCACAACTCCCTAAATGGCAACAATGGATAAACATCAGCTTGAGAAAGGCAGCTCTATATTATTTATGAAGCTGCAATTCTCCTGTAAATAACCCCGTTGTTAAAATGATATGTGTCTATGTAATTGAGTCTTCTGTATACAAGGCTTTATTGCAATGCCAGAAGTTAACAGACCAGTCAATAAAATCAATAACTCGCTTTTTCTTGCTTATGTATCTCACTTTTCTCCACCTTTCCTATGTCCTCTGTTTGTTCCAGTGACATATTAACCCTACAAAGGATACACAGCTCTTATGATATTGTTTAGTAAATGGTCATCTGAAGAGACACCGTGTTGGGGCAGGCAGCGGGCCTGCCGAATGCCTGGCAGGGAGAGAACAGTTTGACCTTGACCAGCTTGTGGTGTACCCCTGAGCAGCTGGAAAAGTCCCGGAGGAGTGCTGGGTCAGCCTGAGAAAGGGACTGGAGATAAGGAGAAAGAAGAACAATACCGTGTTTGTCAGATACCCCAACAGTGGGGGATTTTAAGAAAAGTAGCCAATAAAGTAATAGACAAACAGCCATGTAACCAATGAGCATGGTGCCTGGATGAAAGGATAAAGTATGCAAGATATGGGGGGAGCAATAAAGATGGCTATTCTGCTGCAAAAACGTTGTCGTGTCCGTCTCTGCCGCGACAACACCGCCTCAGCAACTTAATACTCTGCCTATTTATTGTGCTCTTTAACATACACTTGTCTGGTATAAATCAGGGTGAAAGAAAGCGACTGTCTGGATCTATAGGTCAGAGCGCTAGAGATTTCTAACCTGAACGACTACATGAAGGTCTGAGAAGATTAGGTTCCTACTGATACGTTTAGCTAAAAGTGCTCCAGGCCTGGACTGCATTAGCGTACAACCACTGTCAAAGCAGCTCTGCCAGATTATAGCACTGTGCTGCTTATGCCTCTGATGCTAAGGTTGCATTTCCATTATGTTCCCCATTTTTCAAATATTTATAACTTGGCCGTAAAATTTGCTTTGGCCTGAAACATGGTGAACCAGAAGCCAGATTCTACAAATCTTTACTCAAGAAAGTTGCCCATCTTGTTTCAGTGGGAGTGTTTCCATTAGTTGGGTCCTGCCAGACTACAATCCAACGTCAAAGGCTACAAGCCTGGTTGTTTTATTTTCTTAATGAAAAGAGGCCTTGGTCCCTTGAAAATTATTCCTTAGGAAAAAAAAAGAAAATATGGAAGCACTGGAAAATAAGGCTTGTTTTTGTGATGTCGTTAGATTCCCTACCTTGGTAATCTCTTGTTTTCAGCACTTCGAAAAGAAAAATTAACAGCAAAGCTGCTGCAGTGTCGAAACCAGCTGTGGGGCACACGCACTAAATTTTATTCCACTAATTGCATTTTCTTGTGGGATTTCATCTGGGATCTAGCACACCTCCTAAACAGCGTAAAACTGGGGGGGCTCCCAACGAGCCGTTCTCGTCCATCAGGAATGCAAACGTGCTCACAAAAGGGATCTTACTATGTGTGCTCCATACAGGCTCTTCATTCAAAAATACTTTAACAGATGTCATGCTGGATAAACATAATGGCTCGCCTGAGGCTTAGACACACTTTACTCACAGTAGAAACAAATTTGGGCAGCATTATTCAGATGAAGTCCTTAATATACACCCACAGGCTTACTCGGGCTTACCGACACAATATCTTTTTCTTTCATGCTCCTTAGCCAGCTGAACACGTGATCTGTTATCGACTCAGATTTTCCCTGTTGATGCTGCTCTCTTGGCTCCCTGCTGAAATAGGTCCTCCCTCTGCCTTTGGCTTTGGGGTAAGGTTGCTGTGGAGCGCTGGCTGGGGACCAAATGCGAGGCCCTTCTGCCTGCTCCAGCAGCCCACACGTTATCTGCGGGGAAGCGCAGGAGGCGCGTGTTGTACAGCAGCGTTCTCCGAATCCTTTCCTTCTGAATCCTGGAAAGGTCTCAGTGAGCAATTTCACTCTTGTGAGCAGACTCACAGAAATAACACGAGCATGAGGCACTGGCGATGCTTATTTATGTTCCTGGGGTAAGACCCCTCTGTGCACAGAGCAAGTGTGTGGTTGCAATGCTTCTTCACAAGAATTTATACCTTTTCTTCCCGTTTACTCAATCTTGTTTGGCACTGCAGAACCAGGCTCTGGCAGTGGCAAGTACACAATAATATCGAGTGGTATCTGTTCTGAGCAGCATGAAAATTCCTTGCATGGAAATTCCTTTCTTCCCCATAAGATTCATCTCATGCCATATAGTAGCACCAAGAAGAACTGTGGCAGTAAGCTACAGACGTGCTGGTTTATAATAAAGTAGAGGGTTTCTTTAAAGTACCTCTGACTTTTGCAAGGGCCGAGGTCTGAAACACTGGGCTATAGGACAGCGCACGCGCCTGACACACCACCTTGCAGGCTGTGATGGGGGTGGCGTTGTGTCGTGTGCTGGGACCGGAGGTTATCCCAGCGGGCTGCAAGCAGCGATGCTGTGCTGCCTCAGGGGAGCCCGCGCTGCGGTTGGGGTCTCTAAGGACACTCCTTGCCTGCAGCCCCTCTGCGCTGGGACCCCTCAGCAGCAGTCCTGGCAGCCCAGGTGCCCTGAAATACCAGCGAGCGAAGCCGGAGAGAGCTGCGGTGCTGCCAGGCGAGGGGCCGAACAGCACAAGTATCGCTTCTCCTAAGCCACCAGCAGCAGCCTTGGGGGCTGACAGGGAGAAATACAGCGGGCGGGAGTTCACTGAGCGGCATATCTGCCAGGGCTCGCTGGTTTGAGTAGGGGCTGCTATTTCTGTGGCAGCCTGTCTAGGGAGAGCTCCCCAAAATATTAGGCTGGCATCATCAAGTAAGGCAGAGCCCATGCTGAGACTTGGTCAGTTGTTTGAGCAGCCGGTACGCTGTGCCCCTCAGGAACAGGGCCTGCCCTTCCGAGAGCGAAGGCATGGCAGCACTGGCTGCTCTCTGCCTACAGCATCGGGCAGCATGCCGCGCAGCTCTGTGCTTGAGCTCCGGGCACCGAAATAATGTCATATCAGAACTTCAGGCTGACCTGCTGCAGGGGTCACAGCTCAGGAGACAGAGAAAGAGAGGGTGAGTCACTGCAGAGAATAGGGACAACATTTACGTCTCAGATCTGCAGAACATGGGTGCTGTCTTAATCTTCAGGCATTCCCTGCTGAAGCACATGGTTCTAACGGGGGGAGCAAGAATATGTTCCCTTTATTTATTTACAGTGAAGTGGTCGCGAGACTGTAAAAATAAGGTATGGGGTGCAAATCCATAATTCTGAGCTCGCTCTCTCCCACTCCGATCGTCTGTGAAAACATCACAGAGCAAAGCGCAGCATCTCTTCTCATACAGCAAGACCTTGATGGGCGATAGTTTTGAATCACCTAATCTCAAAGATACCCTGCAATCCTTAGAAAAATCCTGTGGATACTGGGGGACAAAAGCACTTGTACAGTGATCCCCACGTTCTTCTCCAGGGCTCTTCACTGGGGCTGCACTCTCACAACGTGCACAGACGTAAAGTCTGACCCTGATGTACCTCTTCTAAGAAAGAATCGGTCCCGGGCTACAGTTGCTCTCCTTGGCTCCCCTTTCCTGCTCAGCTTCCCCTTTTTCTGTGCTGTTTTCCTCCTCTTTTAGGAGGATTCTCAGGCAAAAAGCCCGAAACAGTGACTTCAAGAATATTAAAAATATGTGGAGTCAATTGCTTATGTTTTTAAAGGCAGGGTGGCTCTTGGAAAAAAAAATCTCAAATGAAGTACATAAGGCAACTTTTAAACCCACTATCTTCTGAGAATGATTTTGTACTTGGAATAAAAAAATATTTGCATTAAAATGGGAACGGTGGAGAAAGTCAGAGCAGATGGGTGACAGATCCTGCCACTAACACAAGGGTTTAAAACCTATCAGGGCATCCTTGAGGCTGGAGGCCACACACACTTCATCCTTTCACACTGGAGCAGAAAGCAGAATTCCCCCATTAGGAGCAGCTCATCTTCCAAGGATACTTTACACTGTATCACATCCAGCAACGCTAAAAGTCACACTGAGAAAACATCCAAATACCAAATTTTTTTCTACCGTCTGAGAAATAAGGAAATGGTCTGAGCTGCAACTCTCTCTACTTTTATTTTGGTACATCCAGCATTTTCCTCCCAGTCTCTTAAAATCTAGTGCTAAAATATATCTGTAGCTGGGATGGGAAGAGATCTTCAGGACTGCACCACAAATCAATGCCTTTTCAATATACGTGTTCTGGGTGGATGAGCTGCAGAGAAAGAGTATCTAGGATCAGGAGGATCACGTCTAGCACTGGCATAAAGAGGCGAAATGCACGTAGGTTAATCTTGCCACGGCACAGAGGGCCTGTAAAGAAAGGGAATTCCTATCAAAGAGCACTGCATGCTCCGCTGAACTTTTGTCACTGAGAAATTAACATTTGGTATTACACACAGCTTTTGGGAGAGCTTCTGCAATGGCTGTCTGCACGTAAGCAATACACCCTGCCAGCGAGCATGGGCTCGCCGAGCGGGGAGAAGGGCCAGCAAGGAGACAGCGAGCCCTGACCGAGGGGCAGGATGAACTGTGTCTTCAGCTGCAGACTGGAAGCGCACAGCCCTGAGCCTGAAAGGAAGGTCTTTGACCCGTTTGCTATGAAACCAACAGGCAGTGGGCCCGGACTGTGAGATGACCCCTGCTGAGGAGTGCCAGCTTGCCATGGAGGCAGCCACGGGGGTAAGTCACCCCCAGAGGAGCGTTGGATCGCCTGGTGGGAGCAAGTCAGATCAGTACCCGGAACAGAAAGGCTAAAGTGCTTCTCCTCTTTGGCTCCTCTTGTCCAGAAGCACACTGAGGCAGGCAGAAATACTTCCTGACTCACACAAGTTCAGTACGGAGGACTCCCAAGGGAAGCCTGAACTAGATTGCGTTTGGAGCTTGGCAGCAAAGCTGCTAAATAGAAACAACAGCTTTAACGAAAAGCAGTGGTGTGTTAAAACCCCTGCGCAAAGCCTGTTTGCCTCTCTGATTTCTTCATGGTTCTTGCTCTCTCCCTTCCCCCCCGGCCCACCAATAAAAAAAAGTGGATGTGAAGGGAGAAGGCAGCCTGAGACTCCAGACGCTCATGCAAGAGTTCAACAGCTACTTCTCTGGACTGCAATATGGTAACTGTCTAACAGGGCTTGGCCAAGCCACATGCCGGCACAGAAACGGGTCTTTAGTGACGGATTTGTACCCGAACATGGTAACTAGGGGGGAAAGCAGGTTGGTGTTAGAGTATTCATAAGGCCCTAAGCAGATTTTAAGTGAGAATACAAGAGCAAACAGGTCCTTCTCATTACTCCCATGCTTGAATTCGTCTCCAATAAGGCCAGTGAGAGATGCTCCAACAGATGACAGTGGAACCCTGTCAGACCCCATGTCTCATAAACTTGGAAGCATACTTCACTTCAGAAGCGCTTCTTTGACACAGGTGTCGTCAGGAGATGACAAGGAACATTATGCCTTTTTAAAGCTGTAAAGCAAAGTTGGTTAATAAAAATGTTTTCCTCAAGAAGACAGTAATCTAAATTTCTTTAAGTACAGTACGCTATATCTCCTCTGTACCAGCTCAGTTCTCCTTTCTATCCTTCTTAGCCAGCATGCCCAAACTGTCAGGGAGAGTGGCAGCACTGCGACAGGAAAGGCCCCTAAAGCTGCTTCCTATTATCCGTTGGCATGACGTGTCGCTACGTGACTTGTTTTTCCTACTTTCCCTCTCTCCTACAAAAGACATGTGGGAGGTAGGATGAACCTCGGACCAGGACTTGACACTTGGGAAAACTCCATTTTCCTAAGGAACTGTTTCCTTTTCTTATTTTTTCCACTACTGTCTTCAATGACATCCATGGCCAGAGGAGTCTCTCACATCCCTGAGATGCAGAGACACCCCCCAAGCTCTGGGGGGGCAGGCACGTTACATGGCAGGGAGAGGGGGGACGCGAGGCTGCCGATGCCAGGAGGAGGCAGAAGGCCCCTGGGGATGGCGGAGGGAGCCATCAGCAAAGAGTGGCACCCAGCCCCGACCTGCAGAGCGGACACTGGTTCCAGAAACACAGGCACCATCTCCCGCAACACGCTTACGCATTGTCTGACAAAACGCTTGGCTTGGGCCTCGGCCTGCCACAATCATCCCAATACTACAAAGCCAAAAAATGCAACAGTGTGAAAGGGACACTCATGGACCAGAAGAACAGGCAGCAGCTCTTCTGCACACACAACATTTTAAAATCGCTTAAATTCCCCAGTAGACACTTGGCACCAGACCCGTAAGACACGCAAGCATAAAGTATCTCTCCGGTCACAGTAACAGCCAGGGAAGGCAAGAAAAGAAAGCCAGGAGCATTCTGTCCAGCTTAGGATTGGGGATTTCTTGACTACCAGTCCCAGTGCTCCAATCACTAATCCTTGCATCCAATAGCTGAGGACGCTCCACGCACGTAACACTGATCTGATCTTGATGCCGGCAGGAGAACAGATCAGTACAGCACTCGTAACTGATGTATCACTAAAGTATCGATGCAATTTTCCTCGTGCCTTGCTATTTCTATTTTGTTTGCTTTTCTGTGTACGCAGAATACATGCTGTGTTCCTAGCTGCTCTATACTCTGCTCTTTCCATCCTGAGGGAACAAACAAACCGAGGCAAAGGCTTTAACAGAACTCCTGCTGCTCATCAGTCTCATGGCTGTTTCAGCGTTATAGAGTTCAGCCCTGCCAGACACCGAGCCATTCTGTGGTTTATGAAAATTTGGAACACTTCCGCACGTCGTGGAAATAATTAGTGCCTACTCGGAACATTGTCCCAAATTATTTACCTTCCATTTCCACTATCTAATATTCCCAGCATCATTATGTTTTCGGGTTTTGGGTTTTTGGTGGGTTTTTTTTTTTTTTTCAAAAATGCTGTAACTTCTGGGAACAGCTTCCCCTTTTTGCCCTGTATTTATACAGCACCTAGTGGCACGAAATCTCTTGTGCAGAGTGAGATGATGAAGAGCTAATCCAATAGGCAGCCTTCCTGAATTTGACCAAAAGGAGCGGGCGAAAAATTTCTCTATTTTAAAAAGTGCCATTCTCTTATGTCATTATATTCCCAATACTCTATAGATTAATTAAAAATACATTTCCAAATTTTTTTTTTTTAAGACACAAAAATATTTTAAAGACACAAAAATTCAGTTTTCCCTCATGGAGATAAGGACTGCTATGAAGCCTCCATCTCTGACACAGGATTAATTTGACCTGTAGACCCAGGTAGAAAATTTGTGATTCTTTGCTATTTTATTTTCATTGCAAAATGCCAAAAGAGTTAAAATCAGTTAACTGAATTTCACCAAAAATCCATTTTCCGGAGAGGAAGTGTACACTCAGTGTATGGCAGAACACTCATTTCGAGCAGCCAGCATGAAATTTCAGGCTGAAACCAGAACCAGAGAGGGAAAACGAACCAGCCTTCCTAGGAACAGCCAGCGCCCCAGTGGTTTCCACACCTGACAGAGCACTAAGATCTGATTCAGGACACAAACCCAAAACTCTCATTTCCCAGGCTGATACCTGACGCGGTCTCTAAGATGCACATTCCTCTTCACCTTCCTTTACTGAAAGAGCTCCGTTCCTTTTCCACACGGGGAAGACAGCTGGGACACAGCCCCCTGGTGCCTGGGTCAGCCCCAGCAGCCTTTGGCCCCCCTGGACCCCAGCGCTGGTGCATACAGAATCACCCTACATGTGCTTTGGCACCTGGAGCGCAGCGTCAGAGCACCACTCACGCAGCGCAGAGCTCAGAAATTCAGGCCCAGCCACGGCGGAAAGGAGCTGCTTGCGATAGCCCTGGTCTCAGGCAAGGCTGCACATGGTTCACATGCAGATGAAACGGGACCAGCAGGATCAGCCCCTCATATTGCTCCTATTCAAAAACCCCTACCCAACTCCACCAAAAACCAGCATTCCATTGTGAAAAGTAACTGGTGCTGACTTTACGCAGAATTGCAGGAATTTGAGAAGTGTGCACGTTTTCAGCGCTGGTAATACCGCCAAGCAACGACACGTTAGTCCTTAGAAACTGCCAATCTCACGCCGCGCACAAAACCAAATCAATAGGAGGAGGCACACGTGTATTTTGAAGACATGTCGGTTTTACAGAAGGCAGTTCCTGTCATCATCAGTTACCTACTCCTGTGCAATGTTCATTTCAATAAAGATTCCTTTCCACACCTTCAGCGGAAGGAACACAAACGTTTTCTCCGCCGCCTCCCAAGCTCTGCAGAGACAACTGTGCAGGGTCCCTGCAGGGATGACTGATCACGCGGGATGCTGGAGGCCCTTGTGGGTTGATCCAGGGCGTCATCCCTGTCCTTAGGACAGAACAGAAGTGCCTTGCTGGGTCACAGCCAGGGGACGGGACATTGCCCTGTGCGGGCTGGGAACACCTTTCTGGAGGAACAGCGCGCTGTGGTTACCCATCTGGGTAAACCTTGCAACTTCAGCAACAGTTCCTCTGTGTGTCAGCAACGTTAATAACCTGATGCCGAAGCTACTGCCTGCCTCCCCCTCCAGAGGGGTTCCAATCAAAAGGGAAGAATAGCACTAAGACTAATCCCTGGGCAGACTGGCTCCTGGGCATAACCAAAATATCGTTACGCAGGACATGAATTCTCACTCCAATGCCGTGAGGGCAGACACCGCTGCTGCCCTTCCTATGTGAAGTGTCATACGTGTCCCACGGATACAGCATACAATACACAACACAGCATCTGCCAACAGACGTTTCTCCAGGTTTGCTTCCATTGCTCTTTCCTCGGATTTATTCTAGTCACCGTAATACACATTTTCTTCTCTTTCCTGACCATCTTTCCCATGCTTATAAACACACTGTAAAATAACACGCAATCTCTCTCAGGTTTTTAGAAACACAAATAATACAGCACTCTAACACCTAGGCTGATGCTTTACCCGTATGATACTGCAAGGCATGAGACACATCTGCCAGTCAGATCTTGCCGTGTCACATGCAAACATTTCATTAACGGATCTCGCAGGGGGGTTGTTTAACCTTTAATCCCCTGATTAGCTGACTGACTCCATGGGTAACGATTTGATTCCAGTCCCTCTGCCACAGCAACATGTTCTCCTTTGTCACTCTCCAAAACCACGAAACTTCTATCACAAGTTAAATTAGCTCAGGATATAGCGATAGAGAGAGTATTCTTGCTCTAACGGTAGGTTTAAGATGGAAGCCTTCCACAACACTCTTAGAGAAAAAAATCAGGAAAGTTACCCTAAAAGGGAGGGTCTTGCCTTCCTGAAGCAACACATTTTCTGCACTAGAAAGTCTTTACTGAAAACACTTCAATGTCATTACAATTTTATGTAAAGATACTTTGTTTGGTTTTTTTTCTTCCAGAAGAGTTTATGGCTCCCTCTGAGCCTTGTTCAGTTCAGCTCGATCCAAATACACCTGAGAATCAAAAAAACCAACTGCAGTGAAGCAAACGCTGAGCTCTGATTCTGCAGGCACGTTTGTCTGTGCTTTCTTTCACCCTGGAACCGATGCAGGGGACAGAGACACTGTGGGGTGGTAATGGGGTGGCAGCCCTGTCGCAGACGAAAGTATTGATTTAGTAAGAAATCTAGATTTATTAATAACTAACAGCAATTTATCAATACAAAATAATTCAGAAAGAAAAGCAACTTATTCACAGATTCTAAAATGACAAGATTCACTGTAACTTACCTAACGGTACCTTAATTTATTCATATATATATATATATACATGCACATACACAAACCAGACATGTACATACAGAAACACCCGCCTGTGCTGGTGTAAACAGTGCTCAAGCACTGAAATGCTGCAGCCTGAGCAACAGGCCCCGGGCTGAAGCCTCTACCTTAGCACGTGGTCATTAATAAAGCAGGGAAACTCGCCAGGGAAAGAGGCAGCTTAGACACCAGATATAATCTGTACGGAATGTATCGGGAGACAAAGTATCCAACTTTGCTTTCGCATCCTTGTTCAAGGCTGAGGACCCACGTATTCTGGCTTGGTAGAAATTCCTTTGGTCTCAGCTGCCGAGCCCTGGCCAGGCTTTGGGTGGAATCCAACAGGAGAAAACTGGGCAAAAAAAAGTTATTTTGGTTTGTCAATCTCTGGTATACAAGGGCGTGCCCGCTCCCAGCGCCTCTGGAGGCCTCAGCTCCGGGCGGAGGCACCGCGTAGGATTTCCCCCTGCCCGGGCCAGGCTCTGCAAACCCTCGCTGGAACCGGGGCTGCCCGCGGGGCTGGGGGATGTCATCCATCTGGAGAAGGATCTTTCGTAATCGCCGTTTTCTCTCTCAGGTAGTGATGATTTCATGCATTACACTGTGCTCTCCTGTTTGCTGCTTTAAGTGCACTCTTCTGCCTTTCCTTACTGCACATTTTCTGTATTACGCTCTTACATTACTTAGTTATCACTAGTAAAATACGCCTGCTCTTTTCACTCTGGTGTCTGAGTTTAATTGGTATCAGAAGTGGGTTTCGGCGAAAAATGCCATTATTTAAGTTCAAAGGTATTTGGTGAAGTCTACAAGATGTTCCTGGTTGGGAAAATCCTCCCTATAGTTCGCTGGCCCAGGAGTGGGCTCAGGTCGGAGGACCGTGTGAACAACGGGAGAGCTGGCTGGAAGAAGCCGAACCATTAGATGTTCTAAACTGTATGAAAATGAAACCTACTGGAAAAGAGGTTACAAATTGGAGTTATCGAGGACGGATTTTGTTAACTGCATATAGAAAACACCACCAGAGTAAAGAGAGGCTGTTGCTGGAGCTCTCCCAGCTGGAGTGACAGATGAGTGATTTGCAGAGTCAAATAGTGATGCTGCAATGCCAAAATAATTTGCTTGCTGATAAGCTGGATACTGATCAGACAGTGGCAGAGAAAGCTGCGGGGTGAGCAGCACGATATAAGAAAAGGAAGGGGCGAGTGAATCGTAACAAGGTGCACGCAGTGATTGCGGGTGCCGGTGCACAGTGGGACTGAGACGTGGGATGGTGATATTTGGGAGTCCACAGATTCTGACGAGGTTGGTTCCACAGATGAATTTGTAGATGCAAAACCTGTGTTGAGGTGAAAGACGAAAGCCGATTCTCACGGGCAAGTTGTAAGGAAGGATACAATAGAGGATTATGCACAGCATGAAGTAAATGGTATAATTGAAAGGTTTAAGCAGAGACCAGGGGAAGCCCTGCTTGCTTGGATGGTGCGTTTGCATGGTCAGGGAGCTGCAGGGATAATCCTAGATGCAGGGGGTTCTAAAAAGTTTGTGATTTTATGCTCAGATTCTTTTGTGCAAGATGCATTTCGAAACAATGTTCAGGATACTCATTTGTTAGCACTGGCTGCTCTGGGATGTATACCAAATATCCCACAGACAATAACTGGCCGGCATCTGACCGTCCCTGGTGTACTTTGCGAGACTGTATACAGCGGATGAAAGAGGAAGGGATGCAAGCAGCTATTTTTATAGGAGACGCTGACCTTATGCTGCAGCATCCTTTGTCAGTCACTATGAGAAACAGGGTGATTAAAACTGCTCCACCAGCATATAAGAATGTAATTATGACTCTTCTCCCTAACGAAACGGGGAATCGTCTCAGTGAAGTAATTGGCAAAGTGCAACAGTTACGTGACCTTGGAGAGTGGGGCTGCTGGAGAAGTGCAGGGAACCGAGAGAATTCTGTCAGATACGATAACAGGATTTCTCGAACAGAAATGTTTACTGCCTTATTAAGGGATGGTATGCCCCGTGATCAAATTGATGGCATTTTAACCCCAGAAATGTGGAAGATATATAAAAAGAGAGGGTTGCATAAACCCAACAAAAAGGTACAAAATTCCCAGGCCAATAAGGCAGGGACAACTCAGTCTACGGCGCCACCTCTCGAGCCTTGACGGGACCATCCATCTGCTCGCGGGGGGGCCACCGCGAGTGGATCACCGGTTCCGGGGGGTGAGGAGGATTGGGCACCTTTCTCTGACTTGTACCCTTTGCAGGAGGCAAGGGAGGTGAGTCAACATTAGGATCAGCACAAATGAATTAATGGCCAAGCTCCAGTGCAAGGGGTACGGAAGGACTGATGGCCTCACGTGGATCTCAAAATATTTTGGAATAACCCGTCTCCACAGACTGTAAATGCCCTAATTGACACTGGAGCGGAGGCCTCTCTAATATTTGGAAAGCCAAAGAAGTATAGGGAACAACCTGTAGTTATTACTGGGTTTGGAGGAAAACAAATTGGGGCAGTACAAACACAAATAGAAATGAAAATAGGGAACCTCCCAAAGAAATTGTCCTCGGTAATGATTGTTCCTATTCCTGAATATATAATCGGCATAGACATTTTGAAAGGATTGACTTTAAATCTCCCTGACGGTCAGTATCAGTTTGGCGTCAGACCCTATATTGGTGCCAGACCTGTTACCGTCGGCAAAGTAAAAATGCCTCCTGTGCAGATCCCGGCTGCAACTGAGTTAGTCACAAGGAAGCAGTATAGAATTCCGGGAGGACATGAAGAGATATCACAGGCAATTAGAGATTTATTAGATGTAGGAGCTTTAAAGCCGACCACAACAGCGTGGAACAACCCGATATGGCCTGTCAAGAAAAGTGATGGCTCCTGGAGAATGACGGTGGATTTCAGAGAAGTAAACAAACATCCTGCACCGCTTGCAGCGGCCGTGCCGGACACTGTCACTTTCATAGAGAAGGTTCAGAGACATCCCGGAACTGGGTACGCTGTCATAGATTTAGCTAGTGCATTTTTTACTGCCCCTGTTGCAGAAGAGCATCAGGACCAATTTGCCTTCACATGGCAGGGCCAGCAATACACCTTTACTAGATTACCTCAGGGGTGGCTCACAGCCCCACCATCTGTCATAGAATTGTAGCTGAACACTTAGAGGGAGTACAGCTGCCTCCTCACACACAATTAAGTCAATATATAGATGATATTTTGATCAAGGAAATAATCAGGGGGAGGTACAACAAGCTCTTGAATTAGTGATAGACCACATGAAACAGAAGGGTTGGGAAGTTAGCCCTGAAAAAATCCAAGGACCGTCTCAGACAGTAAAGTTTCTAGGAATTCAGTGGCACTGTGGGCATCGAGAAATACTGCCTAAACCCGAGAAAAAAATTTGCATTTTGCTGTACCACAAAATAAAAAAGAAGCTCAAAGATTTATTGGGCTATCCAGCTTCTGGAGGCGACATATTCCCCATTTGGGACAGATTTTAACCCCTTTGCACAAGGTGACAAGGAAAGAATATGAATTTGAATGGGGAAGTGAACAACAAGTTGCTTTTGAGTTAGCTAAGGAAGCCATTCAAAAACTTCAGATTTATGGCCCCTACAGGAAGGGGAGGTAGAGTTAAATGTGTCAGTAAATAAATCATATGCTAACTGGAGCCTGTGGCAGAAACAAGGGAGGAAGAAGGTTCCGTTAGGATTTGGGGGCAGAAAGCTGCCAGAGGCAGGAAACAATTATACTCCTCCTGAGAAACGATTATTAGCATGTTATTGGGCATTAGTTGAAACTGAACAACTCATGACAGGACATGAAGTGGTTCTTTGCCCCGAGACTCCTGTCGTGCAATGGGTAAAAACTTCTCCAAAAACTCATCGCATTGGGCATGCTCAGGAATCAAGTATCATAAAATGGAAATGGTGTATACAAGATAGAGCTAAGGTAGGAGTGGGTGGGGTAGCCACTCTCTGTGAGCAAGCGGCAACTACCACCACAAAGGATCGAGAAATAAACCCTGATGTTACACCTGAACTGGAATCCCCAGTACAATGGGAAAGGCTTTACATCAACTAGAACCCTCTGCAGAGGAACATGTCTGCTTCACTGAGGGATCAGCGAAGTACACAGGAGGGAAAAGGTTTTGGAAAGCAGTAGCTTATCACCCTCCTTCAGGAAAATTTTTAGAAAGCACAGGAGAAGGACAAAGCAGTCAGTATGCTCAATTGTATATGTTATCATTTTAATCAGATTGCAAATTGGGAAAACAGATTCTTATCCCTTGCAGAAACAATAGCAAACATATTCGATCTCCGCAACTGCTGGGTCTGCGGGAGCCCAGGCGGATTGGAGGATTGGCCTTGGACAGCCCAGCCGGTGTCACCTAAATGGGGGATCAGCACACGAAGTGATGTAAATGAGACAACGGGATTTTGGACTGACGACAGCGACCCTTGGCGATTGCACTTTCCTGGAAAGGGTCTTTACTGTCTCAATCGGACAAGAGAACACGGGGTTCAGATGGGGAAAAGTGTTTGTGAATGGACCTTGTCTCCAGGTTTTGATTGTTGGACTCCTAATTGTCCTCCCTATGATTGTTTCAAATATCGGGGCAGATGGAATCAAACACGTGTTAAACTTACTAATGGTAGTTGGGCAAGGTGTTCCTACCACAATTACAAGCAAGATTTTGAAGGTTGTAAAGCAGTAGGATGGGATGGCTATTTTGACCATCTATTTTTAAGCTGTCCCAGAGATAACTCTACAAGTAAGACTCATGTTGTCCATGATTATCAGTGCAAGTGGCAACATCAAAATGGCACTCGAGCTCACTTCAGCGAGTTCTGGTCCAAAGCTAACAAAACATCTTGGGGATGCGATTGTAAAGGGAAGTCCCATGTGGGAGCTTGGAGCTGCACCTGTTGTGATTCTTACGGTGAAGCAACTGTGGTCGGAGGACCACTAGGCCCGGGAAACACATTATATTTTGACCCACCAACTGATGACGAAACCTGGGAAGGCCCCTTTGCCAATGGAGCTTGGGCTTTAAAGGGACATTATTGGATTTGTGGCCAACCTGCTTATCGGAGGTTACTCCCAAATTGGTCAGAATATGCTGTGTGGGATACAGCAGACCCCTATTCTTTTTACTACCACAAGATCAGGGAAAGGGGCTTGGGGTCGAAGTATATGAAGATTTGGTTAGGGAAAAACGGTTCATTGGCACTTCCCTAACTAAGGGGAGTGTGCAAAAATGGGGACAAGATGAATGGCCACCTGAAAGAATCATAGAATATTATGGACCAGCCTCTTGGGATCCCAACGAAATAGTGGAGGGTGCCAGAGAACCCATCTATAATTTGAATCAGATAATTCGGTTACAAGCTGTCTTAGAAATAATAACTAACCAAACAGCTACAGCTCTTGACCTTCTGGCTGACCAATCCACTCAAATGAGGAGTGCAGTCTCTCAGGATCGTATGGTCTTAGATTACCTGTTGGCAGAAGAAGGTGGAGTCTGTGGGAAAATAAATGAATCCAAATGTTGTTTGCAAATTAAGGATAATGGAAAGGTAGTAAAACAAATCTAGAGATGAGAAAATTAGCTCACGTACCGATCCAAAGATGGAAGGGCTGGGACCTGGATCCATTTTCATGGCTGCTGGGGGGCCCTTGGATCAAACGTGTCCTTTTCTTTTTCCTATGTGCTGTTGCTAGCTTAGTGTTTATTGCTTGCTTCATTCCTTGCGGTATACAGTTGATTAGGCACGCAGTAATGGAAATGCAATTTGTAGTTACACCTGATGGGAGATCCTCAACTGATGAACGAAAACTAATGTCACTGACCACAGAAATGGTCTGGGAGCCATGATTCACCTATAGGTCCAAGGGCTGAATGAAGTGCTAAGGCTTGGACAACAAGCCCAAGCCAGAGTTGACCTATAGATGAATCCTGTATATTTTATAACTGATAACCACTGTGCTAACAGGTATTATACTGAGTTATAGCCACCCGCCTGTGCTGACGTAAAAAGTGCTCAAGGATTGAAATGCTGCAGCCTGACCAACAGGCCCCGAGCTGAAGCTGCTACCTTAGCATGTGGTCATTAATAAAGTACGTAAACTCGCTGGTGAGAGATGCAGCTGCGACAAAATATAATCAGTAGCGAGGAGAGAACGCATCCAACTTTCCTTTCTCAGCCTTGTTCAAGAACCCAGGTATTTGGCCTTGTTAGAAACTCCCTTGGTTTCCCCCCTGAGCCCTGGCCAGGCTTTGGGTGGAATCCAACAGGAGGATGAAACCAGAAATTTTCCGCTCAAAACAAAGGTGCCAGCTGTTCTGGCCTGTCGATCTCTGGTCTGTAAGGCTGGACCCGTTGCAGTGACTCTGGAGGCCTCAGCTCCGGGCGGAGGCACCGCGTAGGATTTCCCCCTGCCCGGGCCAGGCTGTGCAAACCCTCGCTGGAACCGGGGCTGCCCGCAGGGGGATGGGGGATGATAGTATATGCAAGTGGGGATGTATTTTTCCTAATCTCTATTCTCTCTCTCATGTAGTAATGATTCGATGCATTACCCTGTATTTTCCTGTTTGCTGCTTCAAGTGCACTCTTCTGCCTTTTCTTACTGCACGTTTTCTGTATTACACTCTTACATTACTTGGTTATCACCAGTAAAATACGCCTGCTCTTTTCACTCTGGTGTCTGAGTTTAACTGGTATCCTTAATCAGCAAAATAGGGGGGATCTCCTCAAGCATCGCCCATCCCTGTCCTGCATCCCCAGGGGCCACGTCAGCATCCCCCTCAAACTCCCCTCGTAGCCCCCCTACAACCCCCAAACCCACCTTGTATCCCCCCTACACCCCCCAACACCACCTTGTCTCTCTCCCCAGGCCAGCCACAGCCCCAGCTCCATGACGCTTGGGGCCTCCTCCCCGGGGGATAACAGCCCCCACACCTCCGGCTCGGGGATCGAGCAGAGCTCCAGCGACTGGGTGACCACCGACATCGAGGTGAAGATCCGTGACACCTACCCGGACAGTCAGGCGGTGGGACAGATCGGCGTCATCCGCAGCGTCACGGTGAGACCCCCCCGCCCCGGTTCGGGGGGTGCTGTTGGGGCAGGGAGGGGGTAACACACATGGTGAGGCTGATTTCCCCCCCCACCTTTTTCTGTTTTTGTAGGGCGGGATGTGCTCCGTCTGCCTGAAGGACAGCGAGAAGGTGGTGAGCATCTCCAGCGAGCACCTGGAGCCCGTCACCCCCACCACATACGACAAGGTAGGGCCCCCTCCCAGCCCCCCCCTTTACCCTGGGCCCCCACCACTCGCCCCCCCGCCCCTGCTCCTTTGGGCACCTTCTAGGTCCCCTCAGGTGCTACCCCCGACCCTCTGGCACCTCCCCACAACCGCTCTGGGAACCTCCCAGCACCCCTGGGGCCCCCCACCAGCCCCCTCAAGGCTCACTCTCCCCCCATCTGCCCCCCCTCTCAGGTCAAGGTGATCTTGGGGGAGGACCGTGAAGCCACCGGGATCCTGCTCCGCATTGACGGGGAGGACGGGATCGTCCTCATGGATTTAGACGACAATATCACGATCTTCAGCCTCCGCCTCCTGGGCAAACTGATGGAAGATTGAGGGGGCCCACCTGTGCCCCCCGCCCCCTGCTGCCCCCGTTCTCTTTGTGTCCCCCCGTTCTCTTTCTCCACACCCCTTTCCCCTGCTCAGTGTCGGCGGTTGGAACGAGGTTTAGTTGTCAATAAAGGCCTGTGGGTGCAGCCGGGGGGATGAACCAGGGCCCCGCCCCCCAGGGCTGGGGAAAGGGCGGTTAAATGCCCCCCCGGGGCCGAGAGAGGGTTGCAGCGGGACCCCCGGGGGTGGGGGGTGCTGAGCCGGGACCCCACTGCGGGGCGGGGGGAGAGTGAAGCGGCTTCAGCGCCGGCCGCGCTCATGCTCTGCCCTTACGCCCCGCCTCCGCTTCCGCCGCCTCCTCCCATTGGCTCTGCCGCCGCCGGGCCCGCCTTCCCACCGTCACCATTGGCCAGCAGCCGCGCCGCCATTGGTGTCCGGCCGTCAGTGACCGCCCCTCCAGTCTTGGTCCCGCCCCGTTCCTCCCGCCCCGCCGCCGCTCATTGGCTGGAAGCGGAGGGAGGGGATTGGCTGCGGAGGCCGGGCGTGCGCCCTGTGGCGCGCGGTGCGGGAAGATGGCGGCGGCCTGTGAGTTCCGCGGCGCCCTGGGAGCCCGCCGGGCCGGGCCGGGCCGGGCCGCCAGCGGCACCGGCGGTACCGAGGCGGTGCTGCGGGAGCGGCTGCGGCGGCAGCAGGTGGGGCCGCGAGGGGGCTGAACCTGGGCCTGAGGGGACGGGCGGGCGGGAAGGGGGGGCACGGGGCTCCGCGGGTGTCCCCAGCGGTGCCCACCTGTCCCCGGGCTTCTCTGGGCGCCCCGCGCCTGGGCCTGTCTGTCCTCGGGGGTCCCCCGCCCTCCCCGGGAGGCGCCGGCGGTCTCTGACTGGCGCTGGGTGTTCCCAGAGCTCCCCGGCTGTCGCTGGCCATCCTCGGCCACCTCTAGGCCTCCGGGGCTGTTCCCGGGGCCCTCTGGCTGTCCCTGGCCACCCTCGGCCCCGCCAGCACTCCCTGCCTGTCCCCGAGTGTCTCTGGGGCTCTCTGGGCGTCCCTGAGCATCCTCAGACATCCCTCGGGGTCCCTAAAGGTCCCTGGGGCTCTCGGGGTGTCCCTGACCATGCCCAGAGCTCCCTGGTTGTCCCCAGGTGTCCCCAGAAGTTCTGGACTGTCCCCGGGGCTCCGCGGATGCCCCTTGCTATCCTCGACCCTCCCCAACTGTCCCCAAGCCCCTCTGGGTTTCCCCAAGCCCCTCCTCCCGGTGTGTGCCTCCCCCCCCTCTCTGTGTCCCCTCGCTACACAGGTGACAGAGGGACCCCTGGGACACCCCGCGGGCCTGGAGGAGGATGAGTAGGAAGAGCACAGCCCCCTCCAACCGCGGCAGCCCGAGTTTTTGTGGAGTTTGCGGGGCTGTTCTCGAGGCAGGGGGCCCTCTGCGCCGCGGCGATGGAGAGCGCCGGGCCTTTGCTGAATGCCGTGCCGGCAGCGGGAGGGAAGCCGGGCGCCCCTCGAGTCCCGGTGGTGCCAAACCCACCCCGGCAAAGAGTCGGAGGAAACGCTTGGCTGTCGGCAAACCATTTACTGGGGCATCACTGCGAAAACCGGTGCCGAGAGCGTGTGGCACAGCACATCCTGGGGCATCCCTGGCTCCGCTCTTCTCTCCCGGCGTGGAGCCGGGTGTTGCTGGTCGGGGTGGCTGAAGGTGAGGAAGAGGAGGGTCTCTGGGCAGCTCTTCTCTGCCGGGGGGTTTGCCAGGGTTGCCGCGGTGGCTCAGCAGGGATGTGGGTGTTCCTGGCTCTGTGCCGGGAGGAGTGTGCCAGGCACAGTGGGGGAGTCCCCGTCTGTCCCCTGGGGCCCATCCTTGGGGACAGGGATGGCGCTTGGCCGCTTGGGGTCGCGCCGCGTCACCGGAGCGTCCTGCGGGGAGAAGGAGGGGGGGGGTGAGCGGCACCGTTACAGAGGCTCTCAGATAAACAACCAACCACCAACAATAAAAAATTATTAACACCATTAACTACCTCTCGGTGAATCACAGGTGTGGATGTCTGTGAGAGGAGAGCAGATCGACTTTCTAGGGTTTACGGGTAACCCCAAACGCTCTCTCGCTCACCTGACAAGTGAGGGCTCTCACCCTCGAGGACCTGCTCAGGGCAGCGTCCCGACCCAGGGCCCCTCGAGGAGTTTCCTTGGGCAGCGTCCCGACCCCAGGGGAGAGGCCTCGACCGCAGCTGCTGCTCCAGGGGACGAGCTCCAAAGGGCTCCCAGGGGACTCCATTTATAGCCAGGTGACTCTGACCTGTAGCCTACAGCGGCTCCCGTTAGCCAAAGGCCCCAGTTACTGCCAAGCCCCGAGAACAGGCAGCCAGGAGCTGCTACGCTTCAGCAGCCAAGAAGCTGCTTTCACTGGGGGGGGCACCAGCCACAGGTACCCATGGGTGGCATCCCCACCCCTTGGACCCTGAGCACCCCGGGATTCTGGGCACTCGCAGTATGGGGGCACCAGGGACCCCCAGCACCCATGTAATGGTGGCACCAGGGACCCCGAGCATCCAGGGCCCCAAAGCACTGGGGGGACGCAAAGGCACCGAGCACCCGGTGTCCCCGAGCACCCACGCCCAGGAGCCCCCCCACGGCTGTACCTCGGCGTGGGACGAGGTGTTCGCTCTGCCAGGCAGGTTCTGCTCCACGCTGCTCCCGGCGACCACGCTGCCATCGGGGCGGCCACGCTGTTCCCGGCTGCCGGGGCCCCCGGCACCGTGGAGTTACCTGCCGCGCGCGTTGCCCTGGGCTGGCGCTGATGCTGGGAGCGCCCGGTGCCGTGGCGGGTGGGGACGGGGGCTGGGCAGACGTCCTGCGGGCTCGTGCCGCTGCCGTACCCGCTCGGCTCCGCCAGGCTGAGCCTGTCCAGCGGGGTGGTGGCCTTCTGGGTGCTGCGCTGGCTGGCGGGGATGAAGGCGCCTTCCTCCGTGCCAGGGAAGAGCTGAGCCGCGCTGCATCCTTACGGGATGCCCTCCAGTCCTTGTGGCAGTGCTGGTGATACTGGGTGGCCTCAAAGCGGGACTTCACCTGCTGCAGGGAGATGAAGGGAGGCTGGAGGGCGGCGCTGGGCGCGATCCTCTCCCGCGAGTCCCGCGTGAGCGTCGTCTTGAGCAGCGGCACCGTCCCACGCAGTCACAGTGCTCGCCCAGGGCTTCCTGGCTGGAGTCAGACGCCAGGCGGACGAGCCCCGGCACCAGCTGATCCAGCGAGGAGCAGACGTACCTTTTCCTGGTAGGACAGGCTTTTACCCGTCCTGTTAGCCGATCGGTTCTCACTGACATGTCAGAGTACCCAATTTTGGTTTTGGCATTTCAGTGGAATTTCCTTTCAGGAAAGGTGGCTGGAGGTCTTTTTCCACTGGGAGCCTTAATTCGTACAGAAGCGTATTGTTTACAAAGTTTACATCCTTCACAGATTCTTTTGGCTGCTGCATAAATTCCCAGGGCAGCCCAGAGTCGTTGATTCCGGAGCGCTAAGCTCTCCGGCCCCCCATGAGTTTTTTCGTGATGCCATCGCGTAATCGGTAATAAATACCTTTTGGGGAGAAGCGGCTTGTTACTGAGCATCCATTGTTCTCCTTGGGGCTGGGCTCCAAGCCGGATCCACCGCTCCTTTTCTTCATCAGGGAGGTCTTCATAGAGCTTATCTATATCCAGAAGTTTGGATACATCAGCCCTGAGCCCCCGATCCAGCCGGGCCGGGGGGGTGACGCCAGAGCGAGCTTAATGCCCCTCCAGACCCAACGGCCCCAGCGCTAACGCCCTCCCCCAGAGAGGGCAGGGTGTGGGGGGAGCGGAACCTTGGGGCTGAGCACCCGCTTTCTGGGGGGGCCCTGAGGCGCGAGGGTGGGGTCCCCGAGGGGTGGCGGGCTCTGCGCCCCAGAATTGGGGTGTCCCGCCCTACTGCCGGGGGTACCGGCCCCAGTGGCGGAGGAGGGAGGAGCAGACCCTTCCCCTCCCTGCCCCAAACAGGCTGGGGCACGGGAACACCCCGATCCCGTCAGCCGGCCGGGAACGTCTCTGCCCCGGCCGGGTTTGGGCTCTGTTCCCTTCTCCGTAGCCCAAAAGTCCCAGCTGTGCTGCCCCCGGGGGGGATTCGCCTGTCCGGGAACGTCAGGAGAAATGGGTTTGTTCTGTGCCAGCGTCACGCCGGGATGAAGCCCAGCGGCACCTCCAAGCAGCTCCGGGGCTGGCGACACCCCGAGACCCCAAACCGAGGCCGGAGTTTTCCCGCTGGGTCTCTGGGGCCTCCCGGCCCCGCGCGGCTCCTGCCCTCGCCCCGATCGCTGCCCCCTTCCTCGCGGCTCCGCACGCCCTCGGCAGGGCCGGCCCAGCCCCCGGGGCCGGGGGTTTAGTCCCCAGGTCAGTTAAGCTCAGCTCCGCGCCCACAGAGAGCGGAACAGAAACAGCAAAAGGCTTTTGAACAGGATCCGCGGGGGCGAGGAGCCGGGAAGAGAAAACCCGCCGGGGGCTTGGACGCGGCGGCGTTTCGGCAGCAAAACGTTTGAAATAATCTCACCCCAAACCCCGCCGGGAATGCCAAACGCTCCCCCCCCGGAATGAAACTGAAATTACCCCTTTTCGCAGCCAGCCCGGGTCAGCCAACGACGCAGCGACGCTGCTCGGTTCCTCTCGGCATCGCTCCTCGGAGCTGCGTCCCGCGGGGCTGTTACTGGTAGGAAACAGATGAAAATCTCTCTTTTTTAATGATTTCTTATACATGACCGAGATCCTAGAAATAAGCAATCAATGGCCATCGTGATTCCGCAGAAGAGACTCGGAATCAGTAAACTGCCGTGAGGCTGCAGGTGCTCCGCTAGTCTGAAGTCACAGAGCCACGCTGTGCTGCTCGTTCGTCCCCTGCACAGCCCGAGCACGGCTGGCCAAAAACCCCGCCCAGGTAATCCTGGGTGAGGACGGACGGGTGGACACCTTTCCTTTAGGCATGCTTAAGCTGATTATAATATTTTAACTGAGACAGGCACAAGAAATGGGTGACAATCCAAGCGTCTGCCTTTAATGCTTTTAAAGGTTCTAAGATTAACTTCTCAGAAGTGGGAAATGTTAAACGGAACATCGAGGAACGGTTGCGGGAGACAGGCCAAGGAAAGAGGGTTGTTTGAAGCCGGGTGACTTGATGGCCCTGAAACGGCCCAACAGACCGTGTGATCAGGGGCAGAGCCACAGACAAGAAAGGACTCGCTGCCTGGTGGGGATTTCTGGGCATTTTTGATCACTGACAGAATAGAGCATTGAAACGTCAAGGGAACTGCGGTGGACTTTGTATGATGTGATGGTTTAGAGTCCCGATGTAAGGAGGAGCAGGGACTGATCAGCTCGTAGGTCAGCTCGTAGTGGGGCGGGTTGATGCTGCTCTGGTCGGTGCAAAAGACGTTTCCATCCGAAGCGTCTGGGAATGAAAAGGTTCAAAGGCGTCGGGGATTTCAAGGGTGCTGACGAGAGCCCGGAGGCCAAGGGCAGCTCAACGTGAGCGCCGGTCCCTGGTTTATCCGGGCTCTGAACGAAGTGTTGGGAAGCGAAGGCTTTGCCCTCGGGATATTCGGGGTGAGGCGGCAGCTGGAGTCCAGGTAAGTGCAGAACACGTGCGTGATGATCTGGAAGCAGAAAAACAAACCTCGCTTTAGCGTCCTTAAAAATACAGCAGCTTCCTTGCCATAATCGTGGCTGTCCGTGACAGTTTTGGCGAGTGCAACGCTGGCTCAGCCCCGGTGTGTTCAGGAGCCCGAGGCAGTTTCACGCTTAAAGCGGAGATTCCAGCGGGCCGGCACGCCACGGCCGTGCAGGCAGGTTTGTTTTGTCCAGCAGCGAAACAGCCCCAGTCACAACGCGATAAACTGAGGCTGCGCGTCAGCAGCTCGGTTCCCCCAGCAGCAACTTTATCCCGGCACCCTGCAGAATTTGGCCAAGGCACGGCTTTAGCAGATTTAGGCCACGAACTCCAAGCAAACTGTTTTAGCGACGGGTCCTGCGCTGCCTGCGAGGCTTCGGCTCAGAAGGGCAGCTGGAATCCAGTGACAGCAAATCCCTCCTTGTCCCTCACGAAAGGCCAAACAAAAATCACTGGAAAAACCTGAGCTGGCCACAGGTCTTATTAAGAATGCCAAAATTTTGAGATAAAGTGGTAAAACGAGGAAACCACGCTGCAGCCTGCTGTTGGTGGCTTAACCCTTCCCGGGGAGGTCTCAACATTTTCTGTGGGCAACATCACCCAGTGATCTGTAATCTGGTACTTGCTGGGCTCGTTCTATACAACGGGGTCTGTTGCACAGAAAACACAAAAGAGTTCCTCTGGGCTAAATGGCCAAAGTCTCCAGAAATCTGGGAGATGCGCCTGGGAAAGCAGAGCGTTGTATTGCCTGCAGGGTGAGCGACAAAAGGGCGAAATTCCATTTTTTCTTATTCTTACAGTGATTGTCTCGAGTCACTGAATGTCAGAACTTCATGGCAAGTGTTTCTTTTCATCTGTTGGGTCAGAACTTCTGTCCCAGGATTGCTGGAAGTTTCACTCCGGGGTGCCCTCCTCTCTCTCTTCATCTCTGAACACTTGGAGCTGCTCACCCTGCTGTGGGGCAAGACACCGAGAGCTGCTCCGTGGCCAGTCACTGTCAAATATTCCATCATCTTCACAAACTGAAAATCAAACCCTGTGTCACGACTGGTTTTGTACAACTGCAGCTTCAGCAACTGACTCTCGTGATACCTTTGTCAGCAAAGCTGTGAAGCTCTGACGGTCACACCTCCTGTTATATTCATATTAATTAAAAACATCAACCCGCCGCGTTTTATATTTCAAATCCAAAACTAAAGGCTGTGGGCGGCAGGGGGGAGGAAATACAACATCCCCAGCCCCTCCCCGCAGCCGCCACTGCCGCGATTTGGCCAGAAAAGCGCTTGGAAAATGGCAAAAATCCCCAACGAAACGAACACACACACACAGAGGAAAAAAAAAATAAAAATTGAGTTAAACCTGCCTGTGGGACATCGACAGCGTCTGATCGTTGCGCGGCGGTGACGGGGTGCGGGGGTTTGGGGGTGGGGGCTGCGGGGAGCGTTCTGTACAGCGGGGCCTCCGGCTGCTTTACTAGTAGAATAAAAAATGGGAATTTTCCAATTATTTGGGGGGTTTTATGAAGGTTGGGAAATGGTGAGATCCTGGCGGGGGGCTCCCCCATGGGAACCGCCCTCACCCCCCGCACCGCCCCCCAATTAAAAACGCGGCGCTGCTAACGAAGTCGGCGCCGAACTGGGCCCGGGCGGCAGCCGCCTCTTTCCCTGGAGTTTTTTACCAAAACTGGAGGAGTTGTTGGGGTTTTACCAAAACTGGAGGGTTTAGTTGGGTTTTTACCAAAATTGAAGGATCTTGTTGGGGTTTTTTAACCAAAATGGGAAGGTTTGGTTGTGGGGATGTTTTACGAAAATTTGAGGGATTTGGTTGGGGTTTTTTTTCCAAAATTGGAGGGTTGTGGATGTTTTGGGAGGGTTTTTTTAGCAAAACTGGAGGGTTGTTGGGACAGGATTTTCTACCAAAATTTGAAGGGGTTTGGGGCGAGGGGTGTGTGTTACCAAAATTGGAGGGTTTGGCGTTTTTTTCACCAAAATTGGAGAGTTGTGTGTCTGTGTGTGTGTGTTTAACCAAAATTGGACGTTGTTAGAGGGTTTTATTTTTTTACCAGAATTGGAAGGTTGTGGGGGTCTTTTACCAAATATGGCGAGGTTTGCGAGTTTTTTCCTAACAAAACTGGAGGGGGTTTTGGGGGGATTTTACCAAAATTGGAGGTTTTTCTTTTTTTAACCAAAACTGGAGGGTTTTGCGTGATTGGCAGGACTGCCCTCCCACCTCGTTAGCAATTTTATTAATAATTTGTAACGCATTAGACGGGGAGGGGTGGGCATCGAGCCCTCCTCCGACTTAGGGGACCCCCCCCCGGACTTGGGGGGTGCGGGCCCGATCCTGCCCCCCCCAGGAGCCGAGATGGGGAGAAACCCTCCAAAAACGGCTCTCGGGAGGGGTGGGGGTGCGGGCGTTAGGTGACATGGGGCTCTTCCCTCGCTTCTGGGGTGCTCCCCGCCCGCGCTAATTAGCGCTTCCTTGGTCTGTGGTAATTAGCGACGGACTGGGGGGTAACTGGGTGCCCTGGGCTGAGGCTACTGGGGAAGCTGGGGCCACTGGGCTGGGGTTACTGGGGAAACTGGGGGCATTGAGCTGAGGCCATGCGGGGGTACAGGGGGATGCTGGGGGTTACTGGGGATACTGGGGGCACTGTGCTGGGTTTATGGGGGATGCTGGGGGGATTTAGAGGAATACTGGTGAAACCGGGCAGAGCAGGCTGCAGGGTGTGTCTGTGGGGGTGTTACTGGGAGTACTGGGAGGCACGGGGTGGGGGACGGCGGGAGCTGTTGAAGCACACTGGGGGCACTGGGAGCGTCAGCGAAGCTGAACCGGGCCGTCAGACCGGGGGTACTGGGAGCACTGGGCCGTGTGGTGGCAGGGCTGGGACGGGGGCCACTGGAAGAACTTGGGGGGGCCACTGGGGGACACCAGCCTGAGCATAAGGGGGGCACTGGGAGCACCGGGGGCCACTGGGGAGTACTGGGAGCGCTGGGGGCACTGGAGCCGGCGCGGTCCCTCCGGGCTGACACGGGGCGAGGAGCCGGGGCTGCCCTCGGCCGGGCGGGCACGTTCATCGCCGCCAGCCGCTCGCCGCAGGAGGGGGCGGCCGCTGGAGCGCTGCGCCAAGCCCAAGGGGCTGTTCGCACCCTTCGGCCACCGCGGAGGAAAAAGCGGAAGGTGAGGCCGCACCGGGGCGGGGGCACCTCGGTCCCCCCCTGCCCCGGGGGAACGTCGGCAGCTCCCGGCGGGTTTTCGGAGCCGCAGGAAGCGTGGCACGGCGGCACAGAACGGAGCTGAGGAGCCGCTTGTGCCTCGCCTTGGGTTGGGGCTGCGCTCGCTTGGAGGACCCGGCTAAATGCGAGCGCTGCCTCAAAAAAAGCATTTTCCTCTCGCGGTGAGGGCGGGCGGCGAGGGGGGTGTGGGGCAAACCCGGCCGCGACGGCGGCTCCGTTTGCGGGCAGGGTCGGCTCCACGAGGATCGGTACCGCGGTACTTCAGCCCGGGGCGCATCCAGCCGCGGGAGGGCGAACACTCCGCGGCTCTGCGGGGCCTGGCCCGGGCGCGCGGCTGCGCCCGGCCTCGGAAAGGGAAGGGGCTGGAGAGCGAGTGCTGCGGCAGCACGGCCCGGGTGGGTGCTTACGGGGGCTCAGGAGCTTCGTCCCGGCCTCGGGTGAACCCGCTCTGATGGGTGTCCCCGCTGTCACCCAGGTCCTGCCGCGTTTGGGGCAGCTGGCGGCCGCCAAGCGCTCGCTGAAGCCAGCTCACTGCCCGAGGGGCTGCTCTCCCTGGGGAAAGCAAATGACACGGGATTACCGCCCTCACCGAGGCAGAGCTCATTCCTCTGAAGCACTGCAAAGCGCACAAAGAAACCAGCGACGGGGAAGAACGACGGGGAACGAGAGCAGAACCAAGACGGTGCATCACAGGAAAAAGGGGATGGCTTTTTCCCCGTTGCCGAGTTAAACTTCTTGTACACTCACGCTACACCGACTGTCACGGGATTGCTGGAGGTTTTTTCCTGGGACGTCATTCACGCGCAGTCAAGGGCCGGGGTGACTTCGGCAAGCACATGTCAGCCTGCGAGCTGACTCAAAGCACTCTTCAATGCTGAGCATCTCACCCCCCGCTTCTCCCTGTCCCCACCACACACACCCATCCTCACAGCTGTGCACGGACACAAACGGGTGTTTGTTCCCCCTTTGTGAACATCCTGTCTATGTACAAAGGCATTATACCACAGGCAAAGGACAGGCGTATGAAAAGAACCTTCTACTGGCACTTGTTAGCTGAACCAGCTGCCAGTACGAGCCAGTGAACTGCTAAGTCAGTGCGCAGTGAGTCAAGGATACCAACAGGCAGTTAAGTGTGACACGAAATAAACTCACCCAGTGAGAATAATAAGGTCCAGAAAAGTCAAAGCTTTGCCTTAAATAAAATAAGCAGTTGTATTGGGTCTGGCTGAGCTGGAATCGGTTTTCCCCTATAGCAGCCCTCACGGTGCTGTGGTTTGTGCTGGGAGCTGCAGGGTGTTGGCAGCACCCTGGTGTGGTGGCTGCTGCTGAGCAGTGCTCACACAGCACCAAGGCTCTTTCGGACATTTCCCCCCCAGTGGGACGGGGTGGGCGAGATCTCGGGAGGGGACACAGCCAGGACAGCTGACCCAAACCGACCAAAGGGATATTCCATACCATATGACGTCTGCTCAGCATAAAGCTGGGAGAAAGGAGGAAGGGGGGGTCACCCTTGTTCCTCCGAGGCACCCACTCTGCGTATGGGAGCCCCGCTTCCTGAGAAGGCCCCACAGCGCCTCTCCGTGGCAAGGAGAGAATAAATCTGTTTGATTTTGCTTCCGCATGCGGACCTTTGCTTCGCTTTGCTTCTATTAAAACTGCTTTTGTTTCACCCACAAGGGTTCGTTTATCTTCTTTCCCCTCTTTACCCTGTTGAGAAAACAAAGGGAAGGGGGGGGGGGGGAAGTGATAGAGCGACTTGGTGGATACCTGGCATTTAGCCAGAGTCAAACCATCACAGCAGTAATCGATGGTCACAGTTCTCTGCACACCTAACACAGAGGACGGAATTCCTAGGTTCCACAGAATAATTGCAACTTATTCCTTAACCCATCCCAACCACCCTCTCTCTAGAGCAGTCAGCCCTTGCAACCTTTACGATAAATTCATCGGTGTGCTTAGAACGACTTCACAGCTCACAGGGGGTTCATGCTGCAGAAACAAATGCAGCGATGGCCTGTATCAAAAGATCATTTGGGGGGAAAAACCCCTTCAGACACGGCGAGAAGGCCAGAATAAGTAAGACCAAGTGCCACAGAGGTGTCATTTCTAACGGGGGTTCCTCTGAACATCGGTGAGGGCTCCACTGCAGTGCCCACGCGCCCAGGGCTCCTTGTTGCTGGTGGTTCATTTCCAGACAGGTTTCCTAAGACAGGAATGGGTAAGAAAAGGGATCTGCCGAGAGAAAAACCAGCACACTCCTCAGATCTAAAGGTTCAAGGAGTTTCTGTGACTAAAAATTTATTCTAGGACAGCAATTTAGAAAACACTGTCAGCAAAACAGTCACTTTATTCTGAGAGGAACTTTTTCTACAGTTTTTTGGGGGGAGAAGTGCAAATAACTTGACTCAGCTAAGAATTTTCAGAAGTCATTTTCTTTAAAAAGTATCAGCAACACAGAGGAGGATTGCATTTCACATCCATGTATTAAAAATACCTTTAAAATCACCACGTAACAATGTTCTAATCTTCAAAGAAGAAGAGCTTTTGCCTTTATGTATCTGTATATAAAAATTCACTGAAGGGCTAAAAAACCCCAAACACCCTAGTCTCCAGAAATGGGCCGTTTCCATGTGTTTTACCACTACTCAGGCGAAACGTTCTCTGCGGGCAGGGAGAAAGGCATTAGCATCCCGAAGGCTGAGATCTCTGCCTACAATTTAATCTGCACGTGCGTGCAGTGAGGCTGAGGCAGATGCGTGGGGAACAGAAAAGGTATGAATAACACAAAATACGGGATTCAGCAAAATTATGATACCAAATTTATTTTTAAAGAAATTAACTTGTTACTTAACCACTTCAGCACCATCAACTTTCATCAGCTGCTTCAAATTCTGCTGCAACAGGTTTGTGTTCCATCGCCAGTTCAGAAGTCCCAAGAGGTCAGCTAGGAATAAGAAAAACAATTCTAACATGCAAACCATTTACTGTCACTCACACTCCCTATAACTATGTTCAGAACAAACAGGTTTACTCCCTTGGGTCAGGCATTTTCTCCAGACAACAACATACTTCTAGTCTGCCCCTGACACGGCAGAAAGTTAGCCCAGAGCTTCTCTCGTGGAAGAGCTCTGCCAGGCTTTCGGACAAGCAGCCTGCTTTTGAAATGTCAGCGTTAAAATCTCGGCCAAGGAAGTCTGATCCTTCAGTTTTAATTTGTTGTACACAGCAGTTGAGTGCTTAGATAAAGATGCCAAAAGTAAATTAGTCAGCCACCGACACAGTCACATCTACAGGGCAGTGATACTTCCAGCAATAATATATATAACTTCTCTCACTGAATAAACTGAGAAGAGAATAAGGCACAAAAGAAGGCAAACAGCTGCAAAATAAGCTAAGTCAGAGGAAAGCCGTCTGCTTCACTCCCAATGCCCCAATTGCTTGCTCGCTTCCAAAAGATGGAGAGTTCGGGCACAGACCAGATCACGAAACAAATCACCTGCCAAGGGGCTCGTCCCCAAATCCTCCCTCCCACCGTTTAGACTGTGTCACTGCAGCTTCACTGACAAATACGGGAATGCTGAAGGCAAGCGCTCTCTGCTTTATTAGTCAGGAAGAGCCACAACACCATTTTCTGTTTCCTTAACCTGGGAGAAAGAGGCCCTTCTTTCAGCTGAGAACGTGTCATATATAAAAGGAACGCATTTGTCCAGGAGGTTTCAGTCAATGAAATTAATATATTTCACTCTAGTAATCCCAGGTAGATGGAACAGCGTTAGGTTTGGGGAGCTGCTGTAAGTTTTTAATGATTCCCACAAGTGAAACCATCTCCACCTGCCCCCAGCTGAGGCCGGCTGGGCTGGTAAACTGCAGAGATGAGGCCGGAGCTGCCTGAGGTAGATGGATATTGCCATTGATAGTACTTTTGAAAAATTAACTGCCTTAGTATTTGATAATCAAATAGTATAAGGACCTCTAATGATCCAGTATTCTTCATTTTTATTTCTAGATCAAGTAGGCACCAGCGCTGAGTAATATATTGTTACAGTCGTGAGTAGTGCCCCTGAAAACAGTGGACACTTTCCTAATTTGCTAAAAATAAGATTTCAGATCTCTGTGGAAGCGGCCTCTCTTTCCTTTGGAGGATGAAATACTGCACTGAGATGTTATGTTCCATTAACGCGCAGCCTGGAGAAGGCTCTATTTAAACAGAGCAGAGAGAAAGGTGGCTGAAGAAACCAAACTCAGCGTGAGCCCATCAGGAGGGGAATGCAGTAACCACCTCAGACAATTCTCCGGGTGCATTGGTGCCACAGAGGGACTGTACCCTCGTGCCCACAGAGCTGCAGGCAGCAACGTGTGTGGCCAGTGGTCCAGCTCTGGGCTCCTACATCACCTCTGCTGTGGCTGAAGAAGGTAAAACATGAAGCAGGTAGAAAGGTCAACGTGGGGAGATGGGACTAAAAGTTCTAAGATCATGTCATAGTTGCCCTCGAGGCTTTCAAAAAGTGGTATTTGGAAAGTTCACTTTGACACAAGGTGATTCACTGATAAAGGCAGAAGTTCAAGAGTGTGTCTCACCGGTGTTGTGGCCAAGGAGTACAGTGCTTGCAAAGAGCATCAATTATTTCCTCAGAGAGATCACATGGGATTGTTTCATCTCCATTCGTGACATCAGAAATCCTGCATGACTTCATCCTGACTGCAGCCTGGAATACCTGCTTCTAAGGGAGATACTGGGTGAGAGATTCAGCCCATCAGTCAGGATAGCCACTCTCATACTAGAGGCGTGAAGGAAAGTAATAAAAAGCAAGAAATCTAGCTGCTGGTTGTATGGAAGCTCTTGCAAGTGTTATGCTGCCCTGTTGGTAAATTATCTAGCACAGATTAATTATAATGGGGTTACGGTTTAAGCTAAAATTTGTCCCACCCTCTGGTTTTTCATGTCTCATGGCTTTTGTGCAGGATATGTACCATGTAAAAAGATAAAATCACACTTAGCTCAACTTGGACCAAAACCCTGCTTTTGTTTCTTTTATTTTCCTATCTTTTAAAATAAACTCACTATCATATTTGTTTTTTTCTGGAATGACTTCCTCTGAAAGCTTTCTGGGGGAAAATGGATCATAAAGTCAGTAGACTTCTGAAGAGAAGAAAAGGGAGATGTCTTTTATGCGAACAAAGCTACAGTTAACTTCTTGGAAGTTAAACTGAAATTTTCAATTTGAAAGTTAAAAAGTGCTTTCTTCAGTTAATGGAAGGTATTAAGCATGACAGACCCTGGGAGAAACCTTTATGGGCTGCTGCACCGTTGTCTGAGGATTTTGTTAGGCACGGTCAGAAAAAGAATGATGGCTTTGCTTTCCTCTTCAGGCAGTGAGATGTCGTGATTCGCAATTAGAGGGTAAGAAACCTCAGCTTTCTCTCCTGACTGTCCTAAAAGAAAATCAACAAACAGGAATGTCACATACTGTCTTCACAGTTAAACTTCAGTTCTCTCCTTTGCTTGAGAGTTCAGCAAGGGACCACTGTAACATTCTTTCCCTTCCTCCTGTTTCAGGATCTATTTTGACTAACCACTTATAGCAATTTGCAGTTGTCTTTGGACTCATGTTAAATGATTTAGTGCTGGGTTTCTTGGTAGCCTGTGCCTGTATCAATGTGCTATAGAATGATACAGCTCCTGGAGCACATTTGTAATTGAACCGTAGAGCGTTTTGTGAACACTGAGGTAACGTTTGGAAGCCTGTGAAACTCAACAGGGTTCTGATCAGAGAAAGTTTACAAGGAGAGTGTGTGCTTCAGATAAAACAGGAAAATTAAGGCAGCCCGTAGGAATCAGCTGGGCCGTCTAAACAGGGCACTGTTCTGTGGAGGCAAAAGCTGGCTTTTGGAGTGCACTGAACGTGCTGGAGGGGAACAGTTAGGATGGTGAAAGCAAGAGTCTGTTATGGTCGAGAGCATTGGGGTTGTTAATTATAAGGACTGACAGAATCCCTCTCACCATGGCAAGAAAGGGACAGAAATCCCAGGGCGAGGGGAGAGAACCAGTGGGACAACCAGCAATGCTATCAGTGGGAGGCCTGGGGTAGGAAAGAGAGCTGCGAGCAGCTAAGAATGGAGCCCTGATGACCTCAGCATCCTGGCAAAGAGGGTGGCAGGTCATACACTGACAAGCTAATGACGGCTACTGATGGAATCTTAAGCAAAGGCTGGAGAGAGAGGGCTCGGGGAAAAAGCTCCAGGGGAACAATTCCCTTGCTTCCAGGTTTACGGTCAGTGATGTAACCCTCTGCTCTGGCAGTCCTGGCACTGTGAGCAGGATTGGCGCAGCCCTTCAGCTTCGTGCAGCATCTGCCTTAGCGTTCCTGCCGGACCGTCACGGACCCTTGGTGTGACCTACCCTCCTTCCCCATTTTCACATTAGTGGCATTACTTGTTTTCCTTCACTACTGAAGACATTTTTCTTTCCCAGTTTGGTTTGTGCTCTTTACTGCTGAATCTCTCCGTGCTGCTGCCACTCATGGCAAGTGCTGAGATGACTTTTAATTCGTGCTGTTAAGTATATACTTGAATTTAAGTGTATGACTGAGGGTTGTGTGGAATGGAGATGCTGTAACTCTCCCATTCCAGGGCGCTGTTGCTCCAGCAGGCATTACCACATGCAAAGAGACTCTGCAAGCAGGGCAAATATGACTCTAGAGTCCAGAGCAACCCTTTGCTTCTTACTGTGAACAGCAGACAGCGAGGATTAGGAAGTTACTAGGCTAATCATCTGGATGTGCATTGCCCTGGTAAGACCGTGTGTTTCTGTTCTCTCTGCATGTTCCACTGGGCTGGGAAAGCAGGGAAGGGGTGCCTCTGCCCCTCCTTGAAATGGGCTGCTCCTGGCTGATACTCAATTGCCATCTTCAGATTCTCTTTCCTCTCCCCTCTCCCCTTTTATATAGCTTTTTATATCAGGGTGTTCCCTCTGAAACCCTTCAGCTGCTACCTTTTTTTCCTCCATTGTTTTGTGGGGGGGTTTTGTCTCCCCGCCTCTCAATCATGGGGGAGCAGAATGACATTCACCCTGATGCCAGGAGCAGGGAGCGGCAGAGAAGAGGGTTGTATTACTCTACCCTGAGAGTGCGTTTACTCCCTGTAGGTCCCTCCTCTCCACACAGAACGCGTGCGTTTGGATATGGGTTCATCGTGCATGGCTGAGGGGCTCTCTGAAGGAGTGCTGTTACTCTCCGTACCTGTAAGGGCTATGCACGTTTTCATTCAGTGCTGCTGAGGTGCTTGGACTGTGCTGTTTCAGCCTCAAATCCTCTGAGGTTAGGTGTAAGAATTAGTTCTGTATTGTGAGGGGAAAAAAGACCTTAAAACAGTAAGGGGGAAACCCCTCTTTGCTTCTTAATACTTGACACTGTTTGGAGTGTCCCCAGTGTGCCTTGGCTGTGAGGATTCCAGCTTAGACATGACGGTATTTCATGTTCTTTCCCTTTGTTTTTTTTCCGCCCAGCACTGGAAAGAATAATAAACAACTTAAGAAGGGTAAGTTTTGAATCTATCTTCATATAAGAATGAGCAGCTTCCAAAACCTCCACATATTCCAAGGTACACCGTAAAAGTAAGGATACATGCTACAGACTACCACTCTTTTTTAGCTTCTCTCCCAAAGCAAGAGCTGCACCCTTGAGGGCTTATTTCTTTCAGACCACATTGTGCACTTTTCATAATTTCTTGTACAAACATGTCCTCCACAAGCACAGCCGCCGGTGATTTGGCAAAGGACTAGGAGGCTGGTGTTATCTTCTCAGGAGTTTCCAGCTGCAGTGCGGGCATTCTGCAGTTTGGCCCAGCCAGTTCTGGTACACATTTTTCAAGAGATGTTTCCCAAAGCACGGCTGAGAGTTAAAGGCTTCCGTGCATATTTTGTTCAGCTCGGTTCAGTCAAAGTGCTGCTCCTGAAGCCTGCAGAAGGAAGGCCTTGGCAAGTGCTTCAGCCTTCAGGTCTGAAGTGAAGCCTTAGATGGGCACAGCGAACCAAGATCTCTTGTGTCCGGGGGTGGCTGAGGAAGGCTGAGCAGGCAGTGAAGTTGAGTACACCACACTTACTTACAGCACCTTCACTGGAAGAAGGGAACTAACTGGGCAAGCAATGGGTGGATTTGAGAATTTAAGTCTTCCCTGTCTAGGCAAGGGCACGGAACCAAGCACAGTGTTCCTGGTGGAACTGGCTGGCATCCAGCCTCACCACCCTGACTGTGCCAGCTCTACCGCACAGAGCAGTCTGCTCTCCCGTGTCAGAGATGCTGCGGCATTTGCCACAATGGGGCCCAATAGCCAGGTAAAAGTCTCAGGGGAAGAAGATAAATTTGAGGAATCCAAATGTTTGCGCTCTTTGTTCTAGTGCAAGTGGGTGCTGTCCAGAACGTCCCGAAGTTGGGAGCGGCCTCATGATCATTAACAACGGCCTCAGGAAAGTAGAGACAATGCCAAGGCAGGGAAGAAAAAACCTGGCACTCCACTGTCTTTAAAGGAAGAAATCAATTATTTAGCAGGGTGTGCGTTTTTGTGGCTTCCATGTGAGGGACCACAGGGACCTGCAATGGAAGTTATGAGACATTATTCTGAAGGGATGAATATTGTCTCCTCCAACACAGCTAAACAGGACACTACTAAAGCTATGCTCTATCAGCTACTGGTGCCTTATCATCTTAAAGGGGAAGGTTGGTAGCCAGCCGTGTTTACTGTGGTTCTGCACTTGTAATACACGCTGGGAGAGAAAGACAACCCATACAGTAATAGGGCCTTCCCCTGAAAGTGCCTCCATCCTTGACAAGGGTTGGCTGGCAGAAAGGCAGTTTGAAAGAGTCGCAATAAAGGGAAATGTGTCATCACCCTGGAACTTAATCACGGTAGGTGTCTGAGCTGGAGTTGGGGTGCCTGTAGCTGATCTTTCACTGATGGCACTCAGAGTCCTTTGCTATTCTGCCAAGCACTGGAAGGCCGCCTCGCCAGCCCTCTGTTTTCAGAAGCACCCAGAGATGGGAGCCCACTGCCAGCCTCAGCAGTGGTGTGAAAACGACATGATTCCCTTCACTGATGGCTCTCCAGACCTCACCGTGCTCCTGAGAGACTCAGAGAAGGTGTGTGTCCCTCTCCATCTCTGCAGGCTTTGTTACCGGCTTAGAAAGCTAACCTACAGCCTGTGCATCTTGCTGCAATAATGAAGCTTGGCGCTGCCTGTGGTCCTCCTCCTCCTCTTCCTCCTTCTCTCTGTGCCTGGGGCTGGCCACGGCCCGAGCTAGGAGCATGCTTCTGCTGCGGTGCCAAGCAGCCCCAGGCTGCTGCCAAGCAACGGCCTGTTTTGTCTTTGGCCACTGCAAAGTGTAGGGTGGCAGATCTAATGAGACAACGTGGAGCAGCTGGTTTTGGCTGTTCAGCTGGCCCAAGGGATCACTGCCCGACGTTGGGGTGTGAAGGATTTGTACCTTGTCCTGGCTCGGCTAGGCTAGGGTGGTTTCCCAGCAGTGGGGAGAGGGCACTAGCCGGGTTATTCAGACCCTGCTGAGGTCAGGTCCATGCGCCAAGACCCTGACCAGGGTGTGTTGGAGCAATCTGTTAGGTGCAATCTTTCTGGGTTTCTTTGTATTGTTTGATAAGAAAATATTTGCAGTGCTGGCCCACTTGCTTGCTTGGTGGGGCTGGATTAATCCTCATATCCACTGCGTGTTCCCAGTGCTGGTGGTTGTTGGTGGTGGAAAATGTGTCAAGGGTCTTTTTTTGCTCTACTGGCTCCTGACAGCTTATAATGTGCTGGTATCGCTGGGGGGGGCGGTACCTGTTTGCTGCCTGGGCTTTTGTGAGGGGTCTCACCCCCTCTGTGGGTGAGCCAGGGGAAGAGATCCTCTCGGCTGGGGAGAGCTTTAACTGTCCTGGGAGCATCCAGGCCAGTGTGGTTGCGGCACAATGCTCTCTGAGTGGCTGCCTGATTTGGGTTTTGGCCAGGTGGTATTTCTCCAACAATAGCAGTGCCCGGAAACCTGCCCCGAGGTCAGGTAACAGTGAGTGGCAAGGGCTGTGGGAAGAGATGGGCAAGCACCTGAGTCAGTGGGCACCCCCAAGGCTTTGGAACTGCACCCCCGAACAAATGCAGAGCCCTGATAAACTGGCGGAGTGCTTAGAAAAGGTGTGTCGGCAACCTGGCAAAACCTGGGAGACACAGCTCGCTGCGACGCGCTGGGGACTTGCCCATGCCTGCCGTGTCCTTTTGAAGGCCACTCACTGCCCTCAAGGGGGAGGAAGGGCTGCAGGGTCTGAGAGTGAACTTACTGGGACAGCAGCTGGGCCGGGGGCACAGGCAGAGCCAGGCTCGGTCGCCTCCACCAGCACAGCAGCTGAGCCAGAGAGACAGCCAGGGCCGGGATCAGTCGCCCCGATACAGAAAGCCAAATACACCAGAAAGTCAGCTCGCAAAGGGGGGGATGGGGACGGGCCCGGCACGGGAACAGGAGGGAGGGCCCGAGGTGATCACCCCATCTCTGTCCCCGACTGAGCTGCGAGATATGCGGAGAGAGTTCGGCCGCCTCCCAGGCGAGCAGATGTGCACCTGGCTCCACTGGCATGCCTTGCGGAAGATCCTTCTCATCCCTCATTCCAGCTTTCTGTAGCAGTTCCTTCAGATCCTCGCCCTGGTCCTCCTAACCCTTTATCCGAGTCATCTCAAGGACACCAATTCAATTCCGTCTGTGTGCTGACAGCAAACAAATCTGCCTGTCAGCTCCTAAATCGCACACTCTCTTTACACCTAGCCTACTCTCAGGTTCTCCCGATCTACTTGCACAGCCAAAACTCTTGTCTTTTGACAACATCCTTTCTTTCCTCACAAGAAAAGAAATCGGTCCCTTTTACCCACGTAGAGTGCTGCTGGTCCTCCAAGGTTGCTATCTGAGCTGTCTTTTCACATCGTTTGTTAGCTTACCTTTTCTTCATCACCTTGAATACAAGTTGCTTCTTTTCATTTTCAAGGATCTGTATTGCCCACCCCTTCCTCTTCCCCCATTCTCTCTCATTTACCCGTCAAGGTCAGACAGTGTCCATTAAGACCCTACTGACCGCTACTGCTTTCCTGTTTCTTTGTCTTCCCTATCTGACCATATTAACCCGGGGTCTCCTGCCTTACGTGCCGCTTTGGGAGCTGCTCTAGCTCAGGATTTTCTAAGTGCACAGCACAATGGGATCTCAGTCTGCTCCTCAGGCACCGACAGAAAACCAAATTATAAACAAGCAACCGTACAAAAATGATCACAGTTTTTGCGGGGATACCTCTATCTAGGAAGTCTACCTACAGTAAGAACAACTTGAGGGCAAGCTCTGCCCCCTGCTCTGTGGAAACACAGCACTGAAGAGATACTGCAGGTCTCTGGGTACTTAAGAGCTACCTTCAGGATTCACAGGGAAATCTTGTACCCTAAACCCAAACCAACACCCCGGAGACAAACTGCCATCGAGTGTATCGAACCATATGAAGTTAGGACCCTCAGTGCACCGTGCTTCTCCCCTCTGTCCTCTCAGCCTCCCAGGAAAGCACAAGAGAGCATGACTACCTCTAACTGAAGATGCTTCCCCCCAGTACTTCTCTTTGGACTGCATCCTGCTGCTCTGCTTTTCCCAAGGAACTCTGCAGTAAAAGCGTAGCAGAGCCCTTTCTGTCCTCCTCCTCGCTCAGAACTCTTTTCTGAACTTGGGGTACTGCAAATCTAGGGCCTCAACACAAAACACCTGTCTCCAGAAACATAAATCAGGGGGACAGCCACTAAAATCAAGGCGTTGCTGAGGAATACAGAACAGGGAATGAGAGGTCTGAGGTTTATTTTTCTGGAAGAAACAACGTTGATCTTGGAGTCCCCAATTCTTTCCAGGGATGCTTCCTTCCTGCCGGTGTTTTTAGACTCTGAGCATGGAAGGGAAGAAAATACTGTGCAGAAAGGAAAGGGATCACTGCACAGGAAGAGGTTTGAAGGCAGATGTTGGGTTCTATTGCTCCCTGACTTCTCAGCATCTTAATTCCCTCAGCAATGAAATGGAGAGAACATTACTTAACAGATATGGGGAAATCTTAATTAATGGTTGTAGAGCACATTTAGATGGCAAGATGATACAAATCATGGGCATGGAAATCATTATTTCTACTCGATAAAGTCACAGGTGCTTAATTTTTTCCTTTTTTTTTTTTTTTTTTTTTTTTTTTAATGTAGCTACGCAGAGATTTTCTTCAAAGGCTATCTTTCAATCTACAAACCCACCACAAAAAAAGGTAGTAGTAGTAGAACAAGGCTGTTCTGCTAACCAGCCTTGAATACCTTTCAGGAGAACACGAGAACATCACTGACTAAAGTATCGTGACAGTCTTTCCTCCATAACGCAAAGGAATCTTTTCCTGTCTTCTGTACTCTCATTAAATACACGGTGCTTTTAACAGCAGTGTGAACAAAGCAAAGTGAATGAGCATCTTCTACCACTTTAACAGCATATCAAAGCAGCTGGTAAGGCAAGGAAGGGGAGGCATGTGCAACATGAGAATAAATGATTCCCGTTGGAGGTTGATCCCCCCTGTGCTGAGCCCCTGTCTGTTTTACAGGGGAAAGGCGCGGTTGTTGACATTTCAAACCATTCTAAAGCAGGACACACGTCCCCCACTCGAGTTGGTTCTGGCAAACTACATGCACCACCGGAACTTTTATATTAGTCCCTTGTCATCACATTGCTTTCTGAAAATTAAACACAGCAAATACTTGTCTCCTTGCACTGACCTGAAGCACTTTGTCATGACGAAACCCAACCAATATTTTTAAATTGTGAATCTGTTCTTGCATAAAATGGATTCCACCTCCAAAGGCCATAATTAAAACCCTGGAGAAGTACGTCAAATCGAGAACGAGCCATTTATCCAGTCAGTTTTTCATCTGCGAGCTGAAGGAATAAAGCGTAATCAGAAACAGCAGCTAACGTAGCAGATGTAATCTGCTTATAGAGATGAGCATAAACTACTCAGACCTAAAAGGACCCCTTGATTTCAGCAATTCTGCTGAAGCTCAGCAAGTCATCCAGCTCTGTACCAGAAACTTCTGAGTGTCTGCCCCTACAGTCTCCTGGCAACTGTAAACGAATCTACATTGAAAATTCTAGAGGAGAATTTTTAAGTCCTGAACCTGACTTGAGTTTCAGCCTCTTTGTCACTGAGTTTTAAACGGGAAAAAATAATGTTAAGTTTTTAAATGAGCCTTGCAGACTTCTTTCTCCAATAAGCCAGTCACAGCCGATAGTTTCAAATTCAGAGCCGAGAGGCCACACTGAAATGGTGACCTGCTACTTCAGTACCTTTCTAATAGTTTGTTCCTTCTGAGACAGACACTGCACTTACCATTATAAAACACACTCTTCCAGAGATTTTCACGTGGGGAATCACAGGACCTTCATTAAGGGAGACAGCAATGATTCACCTGCTGTATCTGGTTTCAGACGCCTGGGCACATCTTCCTCTTAGTCTACATGACACTGTGGTCTCCAAGGGAACCATTTAGTACCTGTGTGGCTTCTAAAATTCATTCTGCTTTCTTCCTTAAGAACTTCAGCATTCTTACCTTTCTGTGGGAACTAAGTGCACTGCGTACCCTCGCCTTTATGGGCACAATCAGTAAACAAAACAAAGCAAAGCAAACCAGCACAAGCCTAGGAGAAATAAGTGCTGAAACAGAGAGCAAGTTTACAAACTAAGTTCTCTGTTGCAGGCTGTAGAAAAGAAATGAACTGCTCATACAAGCGCCATGTTTATTCTTGCTTCTAAGTGCTGTACAGATACTAGGGTTGTACTCCAGGTTCTACATTCAAAGCAATGTTTAAGCACTGGTTTTTCCAATTCTTTCAAACTTCCAAGGATTTTTCTAGAAGCAGTTCTTCTCTTCTATCTAACTAAAGGTGGCTAGGAGCTCTGTCAGCTGGCAGCTTGACAGCTCAGACCGGGACAACTCACCCAGGCCTTAAGGATCTCTCCTGTCCCCTCGCAGTGCCGTGGGAAACCATCAGAAGCAGCACATGCAGTTAAGAGAAGCTCTGCCTCGACAGTCTCTCCTGTCTCCCTGAAGACAATATGAGGAACCGTCAGCTAGTCGCACAGGAGGGTAAGTAACCTGGATTTGCGGTGTTACAGTATTACCTTGTTGGCTGTTTAGACAAAACAGGCTCCAGCATGGGGCAGCACTCAAATGTTTTTTCACTCCATCTGATCAAAGGTTCTGAACTAATATTCCAAAGTATATCAACAATCCTTTCCTTCACAAACTGCAGGAGCAAGAGAAATACAGCTCTCCTTACATTTTCCTCTGTGCCTGATGAACAGAATCTTGATTTTACTGGAATTCTTCTGTTGCCACCAGTCAGCTATTGATTTTAAGGATACAGGGTTATCCCTGATATTCACCCTTAGAAGACAGCTAGATTATATGCCCTGAATTTATGGCTATTACCAGATTCATATACTTATCTGTTGTGGGCTGGGAGGGAAGAAAGAGAGACAGAGACAGAGAACATAACAGTCCAAGGAACTAGACCCACTCTCCTACGTAAAATAAACTTCCCAGTATTTAAAGGCCTACAAAAATGAAATGATGTCAATAAATATTTGGTCGCATTTTAAATTAACTCCCGGAGAAATAGAGTCCACGTAACTCGGGTCAGGAGGAAGGACGATAGAAAAAAATGGAGCTTGTGGTTCATTTAAAGCACAGCCTCAAAAGTAAAACCTGCTGGTTGCAAGTGCTATGAGTCTGAGCTTACATGGTCGTAATCTTAACTTTACAAGTCAGGAACTTTATGATGAAATGGATCTCTCTGTTAGAAAATCCTCAACTGCTCTGTGGTCTGTGCAGACGTTATCTGATCGTTCAGTGAGGTCCTTGTGGTCTGTAAAAGTGGGGACCCTGAAGATCATCAGAGCCAAGTCTCTTCCCTGGGGCCTTTTTGCTCTGCTGACACCTACTGCAAATCTACCAGCACTACGCTCTCCAGAGCAGCAGTCATTGACTCCGTCAAAGTCACAGGCCAAGGGTCTGGGGCGAGCATCTAGTAATTAGTGTCATTATTCCCAGGATGACAGTTACCAGCTGCAGGATCCACTCAGCATCTTCTCTCAAAACTCGTCTTTCTGCAATGCTGAGGGTTCAATAGGCTCAGTTACCACCGTTTCCCGATTACGTTCGCTAGGGTATATTGTTTCAGATGCACAGGACGGAAAGCCAATACCTAATTCTGACCTTTACAGTAGCCTGTGATTAGAGAGGCTGCTCCTACAGCCATTAGCCACAGCATTCTGCTGAAAAACATCTATCCTGTTTGGGATAGATTTGGGATATTTCTCCTCTTTCAAAGATGCTTACAAAACTAATTTCCTGGAGAAATAACATGGTTTCTTTCAAGCTATTTTCTTCGACAACAGCCTTCTTCAAACTAATACACTGCATATATTAGTTGTACAATGTGATGTGTAAGCCTCTTTCAGCTAATGGTGATATGCACATGGTAAAAGTTCAAACCCGATTCTCCAGTTTTCATTAGAAAAAAATAACACTGAGAAGAGTTACAAGGCTACGGTCTGTGTTTGCTCAGCAGTGTCCAAATCCTGCATGGTGCTGAGCTGAGTTGAAGCCCTGTGCAGTTCAAGGAAACTAGAATGCCTGGCATGTATTTGAATCAGACGTACGTCTTTCCTAAAGGAACGGAGAAAAAGAAATAGCATAAACGTACTTTCACCTGCTCGGGAAATCTAACACACCTCTCCTGTGAGCAGGGGGATAAGGTGTCCACAACAAACAAGGCTTTGATAGGACCTACTGCAAATTCATTTAATAACAGAGGGAAGCAAGCCTTTGATGGGAAGATTCTTCTCTAGATTTTGAAAACTGGAGGTGTTTTAAATCCATGATGGGACGAGTTTCCCCAAAGGCTCTAATAGAGCCTACTGATTCCAAAGTATATTAATCTTCTGCCAAATCAGAGCCCTACATTTCAAAGGGCGTAAACGACGATAAATCAGAAGGTGTCGTACGGGGAGACTACAGAAGGAGGGTTATGTCAGAAGGTAGGACAAGAGCTCCTCTTTCCCAGAGCAGTAAAGTCTGGATTATTGAAACAGGCGAAAGATTGTCTAGTACAAAAGCAGGAGAAGAGTGCGGGGAGCATGACATCATGTCACTCTGACGTATTTCTCTCCCTTCATTCTCCACGAAGCTGACAGCAAGAGCAATCGGGGATGTCCTGCACTGAACAGCAGAGTTCAAAGGGTCAGAGGAACAGATAGATGTGTTCTGGAGAAGCTTTGATTCTTCACTCCTACTGTGCTGATGAGTCACAAATCAGAAGAGAACGTATTTTTCAAACTCTGTCAATAAACTGTGTTTCCGAGTGGTAACCTGCCCTTTCAGCAGATATTGCAAAGGGTCCCCTGGACAGTGCCTCAGCTGTGCCGGGGTCAGTGGAAGCAGCAGTGTTGCTTTGAAATGTGCTGCTAGACTGTATCTGTGAGCACTGGATGTTCTTCTTGAATAACCTCAAGTAAAAGGCTGAATCAATTCAACGACAGCGGCTGAAAAAAAGTGCAATGAGCCACATTATAGGAAAATGGGGAAAAGGATGCAGGATCTCCACTGAACACAAGCCGATATTGTCGGCAGTCTGTGGCAACACCCTTTTCATTTCAGTTCAGTCCCATAAAATTACCACTAACATTACAACTCACGCAGAACACAGATCAATGTAAAAATGTCACACAATTCCTCCAGATGGGACTTTTTAGTTCCACTAGATCCCCATCTACTTTTTTACTTGTCTAATATTTCATTACAACCTTCCATAAGTTAATTTTCTTTCCACTGACCATGTAAATCACAGATCAATTTTCATTTCAAACCCCTGACCACAGATTGCTCCTGAAAGCTCAAAGCACATGCTTCAGTAAGCTCTCCAACATTCTTAATGCACATTAGAAAAAGGTTGTGTTCTCTTTAAAAATCTTTTTTAAGGAGTTAATTTTACCTTAAAGTCTGGCACGAGACCCAAGTAGTTGGTACTCCTCCCTTCTCTCCTTACCCCGCCTCTAAAAGCAGGTACACTTTTGAAATGTAACCACATGTAGAACTAAAAATCTTTCATGGCCTTTGTTCCGAAACCAAAAATTCCGGCAAAAATACAAACTGCTTTAGATGTGCAGAAAGTGGACAGGATTGCTTAATCCCCACCCCCTACTGCAACCATGTACTGCTCTAGGGAAAGAAGACAGAAAAGGAGGAAAAGCATTTACACTTCAGCCGTCGGCTGTGCTTTCTCTGAAACATTCTTTTTCTCCTATTCTAACAGAACCTTTGCTTGGGCTAAAGTACATGACTCAGTATTGCTGATTTTACTTACAGAAGCAGCCACCCTAAAGCCAGTGAGATATGCCTGCGAGACCAGCAGGATTCAGCCTTGAAATCAATCTGTAAGAAAAGTTTTGTGGGAATGCCCGGAAAATACCCTGCAACGTATTCTCTGACGCGTTCTCTTCTGACGTTAATTTAAACGCAGCGCTCTCGTGCTCTCCCCTACAAATCTGTAAACGGACCCTTGGCAGACGGGACCTGGGAAACATGATTTCTAAGGCTGGTGTTGCTATCGTCCTGCTGAGAAACACAGGGCAGTCACTTCGCCACTCTGTGCCTCAGCTTCCCCATTAGCTGACGGGATCATTACAATGGCCATTTTTTATATTTAACAGGACACCCCAGTGCTTGAGCCGACATATGCATAAGCATCTGCTGAATCAGTAAGAGGCAGGAGGGACCCCGTGGCCATTTACCTCCTTTTACAGGCAGGCTGCGCTTCCTCACACCAGGAATTTCTGCTGTTTAATCTCAGATTGTTTTCACGGGTTCTGGGCACTTGAGAACCGCAGCACCAAACCTTGAAGGACAAATACTCCAACAGAACCAGCTGGTGTGGTCGGAAAAGGAAGGGTTGTGGTTTTCTCTTGGAACACAAAGGAATGGTAACCCTTCCTAAAGACATGACCCAGATCACTCAAGTCTTACTAATTGATTAAGTGCAAGGGAAGAGAGAAGGGTGCGTCCTCCAAGTGTCTATTCTTTGCATATTCCTTGTGCATATGAAATTTGCTTAAAAGGAGACAGTGAAAACATATTTTTGTGCAAATGTCACAGCAGGAATTTACACATTCACATTGACTTAGTGGGGATCACAACCATACAGCAACTGAACACTTTAACACAAATATATTTGGGGGGAAAAAAAATCTTATTTCTAGGTAACTGACAACTGAAGAATCGGTAATTTCACTGAATAAGTTGTACTGGGTAACCTCCGTATCATTAGTCACTCCATTTTACCTGTGCCTTGAATTCCTAAAGAGACTCATTTTCTCATTTTAAATGCTTAACATATCTCCTCTATGATTCCTGTGATTCCTGTCACTGAAGGCTCTTTTCTCTTTCCACAAGCAAGAGGTGTAATTGTTTTATCCAATCACCCTGAGGTCTGAAAGCCCCTGGGAAGAAAATCAGTTAAACGCATATATGGATCACGGAAGATTCAGTGGGATTATTCCCTTGATCAGCGTTTAGTATGAATTCAAGTACTCTGTTAGATCAGGACTTTTCTGAATTCGTACGTTAATCAAAAAGTCTTCAGGGTGTTGTCTTCTGAGTGACCTAACTGAGGTAGTTTGTGATGAAAAGGTTTAGCAGTTTACTGATGAGAGAAGAAGTAAAAGACAGCAGGAGAAGCTCCAGCTCACAGACGCTGTGGACACCTGGCTTGGCTGCGCTGGCAACCCAGGGACAGCAGGCGTGACAACAGGAGGAGTGAGATAGGTCAGAGAACAGCATGGAAACACGTCCCCCACTCCTCTCGGCCGACCAGGCCCGGTGAGGTTTAAGAGAGATGAAAGTTGAGGAGTATCGCCTGGTTTCGCTACGTTATGGAAGGTGTGGTGGCATCCACAGGTAGGGAACTGCCCCGGATGCTCCAGCAAGGCCCTGTTTGATCCCATGCTTCTATCTGCCAGCAACGGTTATAGCGGGAAACTTCTCACCTGGTAAGGTCACTGCTTGCAGAAGTTGTTTGGCAGCAGAGCTGCACCTTTTAGCTCGCAATTAGACGCCCCTGGCTAAATAAAGAGCAAAGGTTTCCCAGCTTAATCCCTACCCTCCAGCTCCGCACCGTGGGGTGAAGAAATGATGTAAGAACGGCACGAGTTTATGTTCCTGCAGAATACTACGTGCCCAGCCACTATAACCTGGAGCACTCCGCAGTGGAAGGATGCATTTTTGCAATGCCTGTTTCTTCATTAAGATTTCATCCCCCACCCACCCTAAAAAGCCACTTGCCCTTCACTTTGTTATATCTGCTTTTCCCCGCTCCTGTTCCCGCATTATCTTTTTAATCTCCAGTTCCCTGCTTTACAGGCACTCTCAAATTTTAACGCAGCAGAATTTGTGCATCGGTGTGTCCTTTTCATGTGTGATTTAGGAAGGACAGGATCTTCGGTGCAGCCTAATGCTCTGAGAGAGACGGTATTTTAAGCACTAAAGTGAAACCCGTTTACAACTGTGAGAAGAGAGGTGTGTTGACACTAAACTTTAAAGCAGGCACAAGGTAAAGGCAAGTCGCTGCTCCAGCAGGTGAGAGTACTATGCACGCGGTTTGTAAGGGAGTTTGCTTGACACACGAGCTGCCTCCTCTTTTTTCTGCTTGACAACCTGTAGGATTTGGTGCTTCACACAATTCACCTGGTAACCAGTAGTCACCAGAGCTTAATAACTAAACAGTACTTCAGGCACAGTGCAGAGAATTTATTTTTTAAAATTAATATTCCACCTGAGGAAAACTTTTCCTACCATTTCCATCTGCAAGAAATAAAAAGAAACAAAGAAAGAAATGGAAAAAGCTGAAGCTTTGATACTTCCTGCTCACCCCTTTATCACTTTCATACCGGGCAGTCCCTCCGCATCCTTTTCCATTAAAGCTGTACAATTCAATTGTAACCTGCTGGCTAATATCTTGCTGTACTTGGCTGAGTTCTGTTCAGCAGCAACGGCTTTCTGAGAAGCAATCAATGTAATTCTGAGGAGTAAAAAATACATCTGTATTTTATATCCTCTGTGTTTCGATTGAGTACTGTTTCTAACAGGGTGAGACCCAGAACGGCAGAGAATACTGGGGAAGAACAGGGGTAAGGTGTCTCGCAGAACTGCTTTGCAGTCTGATTTGAGACCCCAGGGAGGACGCAGCAGAGATCTCAGGGTAGAACTCTTGCAAGCATGGTACAGCTGAGACAACGGGGAGGATCCATACAGAGATGAACTTTTTGCCTGTGACTCTGGAGTCATGTAACTCCCTCAACAGCTCGGATGAGGATGGCACAACCTGACTGATAAAGCAGACCTTCCACAGCAAGAACAAGCATGCACGTCTGGGGCACTGATGGCAGCTGAGAAAACTCTGATTTTATAGTAAAAGGGATTTTTGAAAGTGATTTTGATGCAATACCGTGGGTTTAGTTGCCCCTGTTCATTCAGCTACCCTAATCAGCGGCGGTGAAACCTAATACCTGTCTTCATGTTGCCATTTGAAATTCTGAAGTGAACCGAGTACGGAAGATTGATCACTGACAACAGAAAAGCCTACTGAGTCATTCAAGTACTTTACATTACTGACCCACAGAATCTAAGATGCAAGCTCCAACCTGTTTCTATAAAAATGCGAATATCCCTTCAGTACCAAGTATTTAGAAACGATCCAAGTATTAACTTCCAGTATGCAGCAAGAGCAACATTTCATTGGAAAAGAGATCACTCGGTTTAAAAGAGAGATGAGGTGAGACAAACAGGCAAAAGAACCTATGAGAAAAATTCTAAACGTGACTTACCTTGCAGCTTTGGCAGCGGCAAAGTCATGATGCCTCCTGCTGCAGCTGGTGGTACCAGCCCTGGGATGCTGGTGAGATTCGCTGTAGGGAGAGTTCGGCCGAGTCCTTGTTGCCCCCCAGCTGCCCAGCCATGTTGAAGGGACTAAGGAGCGGCTGATTCAGGGCTGGAGTGCCTCCTGGCATCACGCCCGCTGCTCTGAGGCTAACTGTTGGGCTGTCAGGGACGGCTGTAACAAAACTCAGACAGCGAGCCTGTTTTACTGTGCATGGCTCAGTACCACACCCTTGGTAAGTCTCCTGGCTCGGGATCCCCTTGTGTTCCAGCCTAGACACGCACTGCTTCCCAGATCTGAAAGCGTAGGTTCTCACCGACGCAGACAGTTCTGACAGGCTTGGCCGGCCGAAGCTGTAAGCGTCGCAGTCATGTAGCGCGGCAGCAATCCCACTGGAACCTAGACTGGAAAATCCATCATGCGCTGAAGGTAAGTAATTCTGAACACAGGAAGGCCCGACTCAAATCAGCCTGCAAGTACCTAAATGCCCGCATATCCCCGATTTTTCCCGTTGTATAGGGACTGGTAAAAGCTGAAAATGCTGCAGTGACAATTACCAGAAACTGTATGGACCTGCAAAGCGGAAAAACATTGAGTATCTTCTTAGAGCGTGGCTGAACCTGGATAAAACTGTTCAGTGATGTGGGAAATCTTTTAAAATGTTATACAGTGACATACTGTTATGCCCCCATTTTGTTCAAAAGAAAATAAATACCTGGCACAAAAGATAATGAAGTGCCTTTACTAACGCAGTAGCTGTGTGCGACAGGCAGAGCTGTCAGAGCCAAGAAGGCTGCATTAAAAATGCACAAGCTTTTTAATATTAAATTATGACATGTCTTGAAAAAATAACTTCTGTAAGAAATTCAAAGAGTTTTGCAAATAAATATGCAAAACTGCGTAGGTTTTGTTTTAGGAAAACAGACCAAAAGCTCATCTCTCCAAACAAATACCTTCAAAACCATACACATGATACATACATGCTCCCTTTCTGCAGCCAAACAGAATCACATTTTCGGCATTACGCAGGTCAAAGACGATCAGTCGCAGTTTTTTCTTTTCATCGAATCGCACATCTTGATTCGTCGATAAGGAAGACACTGACCTGAGGCCCAGCAGGGAACGCAGGATGGGACCGACTGGGTTGGGGCTGGTCTGTGGGCTTGTGTCAGGCAGCACTGTGTTTCCTCTGGCCTCTGAAATCCAAAGAGCAGATTGACTTTAATATCAAGCCTGAGGACTGGCACGTGGCCTTCTGCTGATGTCACGTAACATCGAGCTGAAAATGGTACGTTAAAGCGCTTCGCCAGTCACTCAAGCACTCACATCGCTTATCGGCTGCATACATTACGCTAACATTCATTCAGAGCAGCCAACTCACTCAGGGAGCTGCAAAGCTCTGACAGCAGTGAAACTGAAGCTGCCATCAGCCCAGCTCATGTGGGCTGCATTATACACCCATGTACATACAGCACAGGAGCACTCCGCCTGCGTGGGACCTGCCTTTGCTACGCTGAGGTCAGCATCAGCCCTTCTCATTTCTGAAAGCAAAAATTATCTGAAAAACAACCAAGTCGCATCTACTTTGTATCTTAATCAGGTATTTTCCTGTGGCGGTTCCCGAAGCAGCAAAGGCTGTGCTATGCACAGTCAGAAGGCACTATGAACATGGAAACAGGTACGCTTCCAAACGGCAGCTTGTTTTCTAGATCGCATGGGGGGTGAGCAAAATTCTGTGAAACCAAGGCTTTCCAGCATTTATTTAGCTGGTCAGTATCCAGCAATGGCACTGTATGCAGTGCACTAATGGCTCGCGAAGCACAGAACAGAGCCCAGCCCTGCTGGACTCTGCTGAGGCCTGCAACACAGATTGGCAAAGGGAAAAGAGAAAGGAAAAGGGCCTGTCAGTCACCAGAAAGTACCGAGATGCTTTCAGAACGACATCTCAGTCCTCCATTTCCTTCGGGTGAAGGGCTCGCATGGATTCACAAAGTTTGTCAGCGCTGACGGCACGATCGGGCCCACATTTCTCTTTGAAGCTGGAAGAATGACAGCAAGTGTCCAAAGCAGCTGCAAGGATACTGTGGTCCGGTCCCGGGGCGGGCAGCGCAGCACCGGGGTCCGGTCCCGGGGATGGCAGCGCCGTCGGGGCCCGGTCCCGGGGATGGCAGCGCCGTCGGGGCCCGGTCCTGGGAAGGGCAGCGCGGCACCGGTGTTCGGTCCCGGGGCGGGCAGCGCGGCTCCGGGGCCGGTCCCGGGGACGGCAGCGCCGGTCCCGGGGATGGCAGCGGTCAAGCTCCTCCAACGTACACTCTCTAGGAGAGGATTATCTTACGATGAGGGGAACCTGAGGCAGTTGCTGCCATGGGCTGGGCAGCGCGGGCTAATCCCCACAGCGAGCGCAGCCTCTGAACTAGTTCCTGGGGAAAGGATCGGCGCGGCACGGTGGGATGACCTGAGTTCAGGTGCCAACGGCAGCGGGAAACTCCCCGGCGTGGCGACGGACCGAGAGGCTCCGGGGGAGACGGCGGCAGAACGGCAGAGCATCGCCTCTGCTGTCGCTGCCTTGGCAGCAGCGGCACAAGGCGCCGGCCTAAGGATTCCGCTGCCGCTGTGGCGTTGGGGGGGTCCCTGTTCCCCGGGGCAGCTCCTAAAGGGAGGGGTGGGGGCGCCTCACGCGCAGCGCCCGCGCGGCAGGAGGCTCAAGAGCAAAAATCCGCAGATTTACCGCCGCTCGAGTCTCCCCTTCGACGCCCAAGGGAACAACCCCGGAGCGCCCCCCCCGCCCCGCTCCCGCCCCCCCCGCCCTCGGCCCCGTCCCCCCGAGCGGTGCGTGAACAATGTCGGTGCGGCTCACAAGAGCCACAGCTGCGAGAGCGACCGAGAAAACTGATCGAGCGACCTGGAGTGCGAAGGAAGGAATCGGCTCGGCCTATTCCTACGGCACCGCCGCCCCCCCCTCCTGCTGCTCACCCCTTTTTCACGGCAGTGCGGGGGGTGTCAGGGGGAAACGGTGGCCCTCGGGCCGCTGCCATCGCCGGCTCAGATGGGAGGGGGGCACCGGGAGGCGCGGGGGGAACGGTGACCCAGCACACCGATGGCGGGGAGTTATGCGGGATGCAGTGGTTGAGGGGCAGTTTAACCAGCTTGGACCAACGGTGTTTCCAGTGACAGTGACCCCACACGGCGGGGATGGGAGGCCTTGGGTTGGAAACGAGTAAGGAGGCGTGAGAGCCGTCGATGGACGGAAAATCACCCGGGAGAGTCCTCTGAGAGAGGGATCACTCAGAACGAAACCTCCGTGCGAAGGGTCCTCAACCGGTGCGGAACCCACGGCATCCCGCCGATGCCGTCACAGCCCCTGAACCGGCAACATGGCTGAAATAGGGGAAGGGCTGCGGGATGCAGTTGCCCGCGGGGATCAGCCTGCCAGCGAGCCAGCGACCACTGGGAACTTGGTTTCGGACACTCTCAAAGTGCGGAGCTGGCGGCAGCGGCCCGGGGCCTCCCCGAGCCCCCCCCGCCGCGGAGTGACCGCCTGCGGCCGAGCCCGGCACCGCGCTCTCGGCCCGCGCCCGCCTTCCCCGCCCTCCAGCCTCCCCCCAAAAGCAGCAGTTTTTGCACAGAGAAGGTGCTGACGCTGTCATGCAGCGTCCCTTGTCTGTCAGCACCACATCATCAACAAGCAATGGCTTTATATGTTCTGAGAGGGGTTTTGCTGTTTGTAGTATTCGCCGTTTCACGGTGTGTCAGTATTTTAGAGCACTGGAAGGAGATAGGGGGACCTCCAGGCCCAAGTGTGAACAAAAGACACTAATAAAATATTGCAATCAGTGGCGGTTTGTCATAATTTAGTCACTATCGATCAGGCGTGGAGCTGGCAGCCTCCGAGTCAGTAACATTATTAGAGACCACGGTATCCTTATGCCAACAGGAGTATATGGACCGCTGGGAAATGGGAAAAGTGCATTATTACTGGGAAGAGCATCTAAACCTGACAGGGGTTGTTCGTTTTACCAGGGGTCGTAGATGCCGATTCTGACGGGGAAATCAGAATTATGGCCTGGACCCCGGTACCCCCGTGTTCAGTAACAAAAGGGTCAAAAATTGCTCAGCTTGTTTATCTTACTGCAGCTCCCCCCAGCAGGATGCCGAGAAGCCGGGGTGACTCAGGATTTGGATCCGCAGGTACTCCTCAAATATTTTGGGCTCAGGCAGTGGCACAAGGTCAACCTGTGGTAAAATGTGCCCTCACCAGAGCAGAAGAACCTGTTGAGCTGACAGGCATTTTAGATACTGGTGCGGATGTGACCCTAATATCTGCGAGCAGATGGCCGCAGCATTGGCCGTTAGCTCGGGTAGCTCAAGCACTTTTCGGGGCTGGTGTCACGCTGTAGCGTTTCAAAGCAAAGATCTCATGAGGGGCCCAGAAAACCGGGTAGCGAATATTTGTCCATTTATATTGGAAACCCCTCTGACATTTTGGGTTTGTGACTGTATGGCTCGATGGGGAACTCAAATTGCATCGAATTTGTCTTAATCACCACTGCAGCACAACCCCCCCTGAAACCCCCCTGAAACTCACCTGGGAAACAGAATCCCCTGTGTGGGTGGGTCAGTGGCCCCTGCCAAGGGAAAAGTTGCGCCACCTGAACGATTTAATTCAGAGACAGTTAAGTTGTTATTTTAAAGAAAAGTGGTAAATGGTGACTTTTACATGATCTCTGACACATTAATGATGCCGTGGAGGATACGGGTGCGTTACAGCCAGGAATGCCCTCCCCAGCAATGATTCCCCGAAACTGGCACCTTGTAATAACTGACCTAAAGGACTGGGGTTTTTACCATTCCCTTGCATCCGGATGATGCACCTAGATTTGCCTTCTCTGTTCCCAGTGTTAATGTCAGTGAACCTGCAAGACGGTGCCACTGGGCTGTTTTACCACAAGGCATGAAAACTGTCCCACGGTGTGTCAGGGTTTGTTGCAAAGGCTTTGAGCCCTGTTAGAGTGCAGGTCCCCCAGGCTGCTCTGTATCATTGTATGGCTGACATCCTTATGGCCCAGAAACACGGGAGATCATGGAACAGGCTCTCGCTTTAACCAAAGGCTCACTGTCTCCAATGGGGTGGCAAACAGCACCTGAAAAGGTACAGAGATCATCACCGGGCAGTACCTGGGCTGGAGACTTTGTGAACAGACCATTGTCCTGCAGCAGGTTAAACTCGAAACTGATGTTAAGACTTTAAAAGATTTACAGAAACTGTTGGGAGCCATCAGCTGGATACGGCCGTTGTGGGCCTCACTAATGATGATCCCCATAGCTTGTTTGATGTTTTGTGAGGAGATCCCTCACTGACATCACCCAGAGCACTCCCAGAGAAAGCGAAACAAGATCCCCACCGTGTGGCCAACGCCGTCTCAGACAGACAAGCACTGGGATGTGTGCCCGGCCACCCGCATCAACTGGTGTTATTGAACCCTCCAGGGCAGCCCTGTGCTCTGCTCTTTCAGTGGGGTGAAACACTTCGGGACCCTCTTGTTATTGCTGAATGGATTTTTTTGTCACACCGAATGCACGAGACGGTCACTACTCGTCCAGAAATGTTTGCCAAATGATCACGCAGAGCCAGCAGCGCCTACTGTTACTTGCTGGTCAGGAACCCGTGTGTATCATTGTTCCGGTTACTATGCACGTGCTACAGTGGCTCATACAAATGCCTTTTTGTAATGAATTCCAGACAGCGATCTGTGACTCCCTCGGACAGCTTTTAGTACACAGCCCATCACGCAAATTATTACAGCACAATTTTTTATTATATGCCATGCCAAAGTGCAGCGACGTACCGTTGCAAGCCTTGACTGTGTCTCCTGATGGATCTGGAAAAACAGGAAAGTCAGTCATAGTACGGCAAGACCCGCATACTCATATCTGGCAATCAGACATTGCCCGATCCCTGGGATCGCCACAGATCGCTGAGCCAGCTGTAGCAGTCCCTGTATTTCAGCGCTGGGACACCCCAATGAACACCGTGACTGATTCTGCTTATGTTGCCAATCTTGTACAGTGCATGGAGAACTCGTGTTTGAAGGATGATAATAACCCACTGTTATATTCACTAATGCAAACCCTTTTACAATTATTAAATAATCACAAGACTTCTCATTTTATTGTACATATTGGAGCGCACACTATACTGCCTGGATGTTTGGTTGAAGGCAACTGACGTGCAGATGCATTGACTCTGGCAGCTCAGGTGGTACCTGATGTCTTTGAGCAAGCTCGGCTTTCACATGCATTTTTTCCGCCAAAACTCCAGAGCAATACAAAACCAATTATCTTTATCAAGGCGTCAGGCTAAAGACATCATTGCCCCTTGCCCTGAGTGCCAGCAGGACTCGCTCTCTTCAACAGCCAGTGGTGTCAGCCCTCGGGGACTCGCCTCCTCGGAATTACGGCAATGTGACGTCTCTCACTTGGCTGCATTTGGAACGGTAAAATATGGACCCGTGTCTGTCGATGCCCCTTCTGGAGCAGTGTTTGCATCCGGCCATACAGTGGGGGTCAAGCCTCTGCCCGGCATTCCCCACTCACCGGCCGGACAGGCCACTGTGGAGCGTACGCCTGGCACCTAAAGCCTCTGTTACAGCCACAGAAAGGGGAGAGGGAGGGTATCCGTCTGCGCCTCACGAGAGGCTAAATCAGGCATTGTGTGTCATGGACTTTTTAAACATCCCCTGTCTCACGGGTGCCACCAATATTGTGTCACTTCTCATCGCAGATACCAGATCAACACGAAGTCCAGGGCAAGGCTCAAGTGGTAACAAAAACCTGGAAAGAGGTAACTGGGAAGGACCATTTCCCTGAATAACCTGGGGAAGAGGTGGTGCTGGTGTCTGCACAGGTCACGGTCCCCGGGGGTTACCGGCAGGGTGTGTGCGACCGCACCTGAGGGTGAGAGGCGGCTTTTGGTGGGCGCCCAGGAGCCGACTGTGGGTGCTGTGGGTGCCCCTGTGCCGACAGTTTGGGGTCTCTTCGACGGGTCATTTCAGCAGAATGTCTGGGTAATGCTTGCTACTGCAACGGGACAAAATACACTATCTCTGTCCTTAAGCACGCTATGGTTGCCAGCTCTTAAAGGAGAAAATGCTAACAGCAATTGCAACTCCCTAATGAAATATCTAGGCTTACTAGTCAGTACTGAAAGATGTAGTTTAGATGAAATGTAGTTATTAATAAGGATGAAATGCTGTAAGAATGTGTGTATTGAACTTCTTCTGTTTAGCAATATTAAGAATTAAGGGCTCAAGTGTTTAACTTTGTTAGAAACTCCCTTGGTTTTCCCCCCGGAGTGGTGGCCAGGCTCTGGGTGGAACCCAACAGGAGGATGGAATCAGATGTTCCCGCTCAAAGAAAAGTGCCAGTGATTTTGGCCCGTTGATTCAGAGGCCGGACCTGCTTGCAGCGATGTTGGATGCCTCACCTACGGATGGACGCATCGCGTAGGATCTCCTGTTTGTGAGGAAGGGCACTCTGAATCCTCGCTGCACCCAGGGTTCCCCAATAACTGCAGATCTGAATGTTAGTACCCCATTAAGTAAGTGTGCTATTCTGTATCTTCATACTGTTTATTTTGTAGAATTTGGTCATATCCTTTGATTATTGGTAGTGAAGTTAGCCTACTCTCTTCAGTGAGTAATTGCAACTGCTGTATGGTTTTTACCCTTCTGTGGAACTATTTTAAGTACACAGTGTTTTTGAAGTTTGCCTAAACCTCCATCGATAAAGCGCTTAAACAAGACTTGCAGATGCCACTGCAAAACAAAGAAAGGGGAGATGTGGGAGGCATCGGCCTGTCACCCTTACACTGCCTCTGAGAAACAGCTCGGCTTTGCTGAAGAACAGGCCTTGGGAGAAAGATCAGAAACTGCTGAGTTGTGCCGAGGTGGCAGGGAAAAACAACGGACAGCTGCAGCACTGAGCGGTGGAAAGTCCTGAACTGTGAGAAGTTACCCAGCGCGTGAATGAGCAGGTGAGCGTGTTAGAGGGGTCTCATGCTGGCAGGAGAAAAGGTTGATGGCTGTCTAACTGCTGATTTTCTAATTATGAAATAAGAGCTTTGGCGAGAGCATAAGTATGTGCTATTGTAATAATAAAGGGTCTTTCCTTCTGCACTTCAAAGGAGAGTCCGTGCCTCAGTTGCCACAACCAGCACCAAAGGGGGTAGCAGTAATCAAACAATAAAAGTTTATTGTGTTGCCCGTGAAGCGGCACGCGATAGTTAGAGATGGGTGAAAGAAAGGGGAAAAGTAAAGTTCAGAGAGAAGAGGGAGAGAGGTTATAGCTACCACTGCTGATCTCACGACGTCCTAACGGTCCCGGGTCCAGCTGATGCTGCGTCGTCGATCATCATGGTCCTTGGTGGGGAAGTTTCCCATTTTCGTTGTCCAGAAGTCATTCTTTCATGCTCAGGAACACACCTTGCTCCTCCTCTGCCTCGGGGGTCTCCACCCTGCTCAGAATTCAGTTGTCATATCTCCCCCTTCTCCAGCGAGGCCACCGCACGTGGCAGGGGGGAGCGTCCAGGGCGTGGTCAGTCTCGGAGGCGGGCAGCCTTCCACCAGGAGGGGTGTTTTGGGATTATAATGAAGCAAAGTTCGTCTAAGGTTCATGATTTCTTCATCGATGTTATGGCAACAGTTGCGATCCATCTTTTCTGACAGTGACTCTGCGGTTATCTCTAACAGCTCCGGCTGGGCCCAGGCACTGAACAACAGCCCAGCACTGCCTGCACCGCCCGGTCAGCGCTCAGGGGAACAGCCCAGCACCGCCTGCACCGCCCGGTCAGCGCTCAGGGGAACAGCCCAGCACTCGCTGTGCCACACCGTTCTGCTTCTGGAGCCGTTGCACCACATCCCACCCCAGGGATCGCAAGGCCAAGCAGGCCGTGGTCGGGTACCTCACTGTCCATGACCCTGGTGACAATGTTGACACAACGCTGATCTCCTGACCGACTCTTACAATGGGGGATGCTCGGGGGGCCCTGGGGATGCAGCACAGGGAGATGGTAGCGCCAGGATGCCGAAGGTCTCGGGGAGCGTCACCCCCCACGAGCTCGTCTTACCGGCACGTGTCACCCCAAGATCCAGCATCGCCCCGGAGGGCAGAGACCCAAAAGAGATTGAAGAAGAGGAGGAAGATGAGGACCAAGAGGCTGAGGAGGACGGTGGAAAGCAACGTGCTGCGGGAGCACTGGGATGGAGAGGGGCCGTCAGCGTCCCGAAGCAAAGGAATAAATTCACTGACGGGGTTTAAAGGCTCCCCCGAGACTGGTGGCACCCAGCAAGGGATGGCACCGGGTCCAGCTGGCACCGAAGCCAGCCCCCGCAGAGCAGGGGAGTTTCCTTCGGTGGGAAGCAGGTGGGATGTGCGCCCTGGTCCTCCAGTGGGTCCAGCTGCGGTGAGGGCAGGGAAATGGGAAGCGGGGGGGAAGACCCCAAACCAGGGTGGGGGCTGCTCTGTGGGTAAAATCCCCCTCCAAAATGCCCAGGGTCCCCTGGGAAAAGTACCCCACCCCCCCACCGCACCCCGGAATTGCCAAAGGTCCCCTCAGGGTGCAGGTTCTGTGTGGAAACAGGGGGCATGGGGTGCCCCAGTTTGGGGTTGTGGGGGGCCAGGCAGGGGGCTATGGGGCACCCCTGTTTGGGGTTGTAGGGGCCTGGGCAGGGGGCTATGGGGTGCCCCACTCTGGGGTTGTAGGTTCCTGGGGCAGAACAGAGGCCTATGGTGCACCCCAGTTTGGGATTTTAGGGTGCCAGGACAGGGCAGGGAGCTATGGGGCGCCCCTGTTTGGGGTTGTGGGGGGCCAGGATGGGGCAGGGAGCTCCACGGCCCTGCTTTGGGGTCTCGGGGTGTCGCCAGCCCCGGAGCTGCTTGGAGGTGCCGCTGGGCTTCATCCCGGCGTGACGCTGGCACAGAACAAACCCATTTCTCCTGACGTTCCCGGACAGGCGAATCCCCCCCGGGGGCAGCACAGCTGGGACTTTTGGGCTACGGAGAAGGGAACAGAGCCCAAACCCGGCCGGGGCAGAGACGTTCCCGGCCGGCTGACGGGATCGGGGTGTTCCCGTGCCCCAGCCTGTTTGGGGCAGGGAGGGGAAGGGTCTGCTCCTCCCTCCTCCGCCACTGGGGCCGGTACCCCCGGCAGTAGGGCGGGACACCCCAATTCTGGGGCGCAGAGCCCGCCACCCGTCGGGGACCCCACCCTCGCGCCTCAGGGCCCCCCCAGAAAGCGGGTGCTCAGCCCCAAGGTTCCGCTCCCCCCACACCCTGCCCTCTCTGGGGGAGGGCGTTAGCGCTGGGGCCGTTGGGTCTGGAGGGGCATTAAGCTCGCTCTGGCGTCACCCCCCCGGCCCGGCTGGATCGGGGGCTCAGGGCTGATGTATCCAAACTTCTGGATATAGATAAGCTCTATGAAGACCTCCCTGATGAAGAAAAGGAGCGGTGGATCCGGCTTGGAGCCCAGCCCCAAGGAGAACAATGGATGCTCAGTAACAAGCCGCTTCTCCCCAAAAGGTATTTATTACCGATTACGCGATGGCATCACGAAAAAACTCATGGGGGGCCGGAGAGCTTAGCGCTCCGGAATCAACGACTCTGGGCTACCCTGGGAATTTATGCAGCAGCCAAAATAATCTGTGAAGGATGTAAACTTTGTAAACAATACGCTTCTGTACGAATTAAGGCTCCCAGTGGAAAAAGACCTCCAGACACCTTTCCTGAAAGGAAATTCCACTGAAATGCCAAAACCAAAATTGGGGTACTTTGACATGTTAGGAGAACCGATCGGCTAACAGGACGGGTAAAACCTGTCCTACCAGGAAAAGGTACGTCTGCTCCTCGCTGGATCAGCTGGTGCCGGGGCTCGTCCGCCTGGCGTCTGACTCCAGCCAGGAAGCCCTGGGCGAGCACTGTGACTGCGTGGGACGGTGCCGCTGCTCAAGACGACGCTCACGCGGGACTCGCGGGAGAGGATCGCGCCCAGCGCCGCCCTCCAGCCTCCCTTCATCTCCCTGCAGCAGGTGAAGTCCCGCTTTGAGGCCACCCAGTATCGCCAGCTCTGCCACAAGGACTGGAGGGCATCCCGTAAGGATGCAGCGCGGCTCAGCTCTTCCCTGCCACGGAGGAAGGCGCCTTCATCCCCGCCAGCCAGCGCAGCACCCAGAAGGCCACCACCCCGCTGGACAGGCTCAGCCTGGCTGAGCCGAGCGGGTACGGCAGCGGCACGAGCCCGCAGGACGTCTGCCCAGCCCCCGTCCCCACCCGCCACGGCACCGGGCGCTCCCAGCATCAGCGCCAGCCCAGGGCAACGCGCGCGGCCGGTAACTCCATGGTGCCGGGGGCCCCCGGCAGCCGGGAACAGCGTGGCCGCCCCGATGGCAGCGTGGTCGCCGGGAGCGGCGTGGAGCAGAACCTGCCTGGCAGAGCGAACACCTCGTCCCACGCCGAGGTACAGCCGTGGGGGGGCTCCTGGGCGTGGGTGCTCGGGGACACTGGGTGCTCGGTGCCTTTGCGTCCCCCCGGTGCTTTGGGGCCCTGGATGCTCGGGGTGCCTGGTGCCACCATTACATGGGTACTGGGGGTCCCTGGTGCCCCTTGTCATGAGTGCCCAGAATCCCAGTGTGCTCCATGTCCCTGGGTTGCCCATAAATCCCAGAAAGTCGATCTGCTCTCCTCTCACAGACATCCACACCCGTGATTCACCAAGAGGTAGTTAATGGTGTTAATAATTTTTTATTGTTGGTGGTTGTTGTTTATCTGAGAGCCTCTGTAACGGTGCCGCTCACCCCCCCATCCTTCTCCCCGCAGGACGCTCCGGTGACGCGGCGCGACCCCAAGCGGCCAAGCGCCATCCCTGTCCCCAAGGATGGGCCCCAGGGGACAGACGGGGACTCCCCCACTGTGCCTGGCATGCTCCTCTCGGCACAGAGCCAGGAACACCCACATCCCTGCTGAGCCACCGCGGCAACCCTGGCAAACCCCCCGGCAGAGAAGAGCTGCCCAGAGACCCTCCTCTTCCTCACCTTCAGCCACCCCGACCAGCAACACCCGGCTCCACGCCGGGAGAGAAGAGCGGAGCCAGGGATGCCCCAGGATGTGCTGTGCCACACGCTCTCGGCACCGGTTTTCGCAGTGATGCCCCAGTAAATGGTTTGCCGACAGCCAAGCGTTTCCTCTGACTCTTTGCCGGGGTGGGTTTGGCACCGCCGGGACTCGAGGGGCGCCCGGCTTCCCTCCCGCTGCCGGCACGGCATTCAGCAAAGGCCCGGCGCTCTCCATCGCCGCGGCGCAGAGGGCCCCCTGCCTCGAGAACAGCCCCGCAAACTCCACAAAAACTCGGGCTGCCGCGGTTGGAGGGGGCTGTGCTCTTCCTCCTCATCCTCCTCCAGGCCCGCGGGGTGTCCCAGGGGTCCCTCTGTCACCTGTGTAGCGAGGGGACACGGGGGGGGGGGGGGGGGGGGCACACACCGGGAGGAGGGGCTTGGGGACACCCAGGGGGGCTTGGGGACAGTTGAGGAGGGTCGAGGATAGCAAGGGGCATCCGCAGAGCCCCGGGGACAGTCCAGAACTTCTGGGGACACCTGGGGACAACCAGGGAGCTCTGGGCATGGTCAGGGACACCCCGAGAGCCCCAGGGACCTTTAGGGACCCCCAGGGATGTCTGAGGATGCTCAGGGACGCCCAGAGAGCCCCAGAGACACTCGGGGACAGGCAGGGAGTGCTGGCCGGGCCGAGGGTGGCCAGGGACAGCCAGAGGGCCCCGGGAACAGCCCCGGAGGCCTAGAGGTGGCCGAGGATGGCCAGCGACAGCCGGGGAGCTCTGGGAACACCCAGCGCCAGTCAGAGACCGCCGGCGCCTCCCGGGGAGGGCGGGGGACCCCCGAGGACAGACAGGCCCAGGCGCGGGGCGCCCAGAGAAGCCCGGGGACAGGTGGGCACCGCTGGGGACACCCGCGGAGTCCCGTGCCCCCCCTTCCCGCCCGCCCGTCCCCTCAGGCCCAGGTTCAGCCCCCTCGCGGCCCCACCTGCTGCCGCCGCAGCCGCTCCCGCAGCACCGCCTCGGTACCGCCGGTGCCGCTGGCGGCCCGGCCCGGCCCGGCCCGGCGGGCTCCCAGGGCGCCGCGGAACTCACAGGCCGCCGCCATCTTCCCGCACCGCGCGCCACAGGGCGCACGCGCGGCCGCCGCAGCCAATCCCCTCCCTCCGCTTCCAGCCAATGAGCGGCAGCGGGGCGGGAGGAACGGGGCGGGACCAAGACTGGAGGGGCGGTCACTGACGGCCGGACACCAATGGCGGCGCGGCTGCTGGCCAATGGCGGCGGCGGGGAGGCGGTGCCGACGGCGGCAGAGCCAATGGGAGGAGGCGGCGGAAGCGGAGGCGGGGCGTAAGGGCAGAGCATGAGCGCGGCCGGCGCTGAAGCCGCTTCACTCTCCCCCCGCCCCGCAGTGGGGTCCCGGCTCAGCACCCCCCACCCCCGGGGGTCCCGCTGCAACCCTCTCTCGGCCCCGGGGGGGCATTTAACCGCCCTTTCCCCAGCCCTGGGGGGCGCGGGGCCCTGGTTCATCCCCCCGGCTGCACCCACAGGCGTTTATTGACAACTAAACCTCGTTCCAACCGCCGACACTGAGCAGGGGAAAGGGGTGTGGAGAAAGAGAACGGGGGGACACAAAGAGAACGGGGGCAGCAGGGGGTGGGGGGCACAGGTGGGCCCCCTCAATCTTCCATCAGTTTGCCGAGAAGGCGGAGGCTGAAGATCGTGATATTGTCGTCTAAATCCATGAGGACGATCCCGTCCTCCCCGTCAATGCGGAGCAGGATCCCGGTGGCTTCAAGGTCCTCCCCCAAGATCACCTTGACCTGAGAGGGGGGGCAGATGGGGGGAGAGTGAGCCTTGAGTGGGCTGGTGGGGGGTCCCAGGGGTGCTGGGAGGGTCCCAGAGCGGTTGTGGGGAGGTGCCAGAGGGTCGGGGGTAGCACCTGAGGGGACCTAGAAGGTGCCCAAAGGAGCAGGGGTCGGGCGGGGAGTGGTGGGGGCCCAGGGTAAAGGGGGGGGCTGGGGGGGGCCCTACCTTGTCGTATGTGGTGGGGGTGACGGGCTCCAGGTGCTCGCTGGAGATGCTCACCACCTTCTCGCTGTCCTTCAGGCAGACGGAGCACATCCCGCCCTACAAAAACAGAAAAAGGGGGGTGGGATATCAGCCTCACCATGTGTGTTACCCCCTCCCTGCCCCAACAGCACCCCCCGAACCGGGGCGGGGGGGTCTCACCGTGACGCTGCGGATGACGCCGATCTGTCCCACCGCCTGACTGTCCGGGTAGGTGTCACGGATCTTCACCTCGATGTCGGTGGTCACCCAGTCGCTGGAGCTCTGCTCGATCCCCGAGCCGGAGGTGTGGGGGCTGTTATCCCCCGGGGAGGAGGCCCCAAGCGTCATGGAGCTGGGGCTGTGGCTGGCCTGGGGAGAGAGAGACAAGGGGGTGTAGGGGGGATACAAGGTGGGTTTGGGGGTTGTAGGGGGGCTACGAGGGGAGTTTGAGGGGGATGCTGACGTGGCCCCTGGGGATGCAGGACAGGGATGGGCGATGCTTGAGGAGATCCCCCCTATTTTGCTGATTAAGGATACCAGTTAAACTCAGACACCAGAGTGAAAAGAGCAGGCGTATTTTACTGGTGATAACCAAGTAATGTAAGAGTGTAATACAGAAAACGTGCAGTAAGAAAAGGCAGAAGAGTGCACTTGAAGCAGCAAACAGGAAAATACAGGGTAATGCATCGAATCATTACTACATGAGAGAGAGAATAGAGATTAGGAAAAATACATCCCCACTTGCATATACTATCATCCCCCATCCCCCTGCGGGCAGCCCCGGTTCCAGCGAGGGTTTGCACAGCCTGGCCCGGGCAGGGGGAAATCCTACGCGGTGCCTCCGCCCGGAGCTGAGGCCTCCAGAGTCACTGCAACGGGTCCAGCCTTACAGACCAGAGATCGACAGGCCAGAACAGCTGGCACCTTTGTTTTGAGCGGAAAATTTCTGGTTTCATCCTCCTGTTGGATTCCACCCAAAGCCTGGCCAGGGCTCAGGGGGGAAACCAAGGGAGTTTCTAACAAGGCCAAATACCTGGGTTCTTGAACAAGGCTGAGAAAGGAAAGTTGGATGCGTTCTCTCCTCGCTACTGATTATATTTTGTCGCAGCTGCATCTCTCACCAGCGAGTTTACGTACTTTATTAATGACCACATGCTAAGGTAGCAGCTTCAGCTCGGGGCCTGTTGGTCAGGCTGCAGCATTTCAATCCTTGAGCACTTTTTACGTCAGCACAGGCGGGTGGCTATAACTCAGTATAATACCTGTTAGCACAGTGGTTATCAGTTATAAAATATACAGGATTCATCTATAGGTCAACTCTGGCTTGGGCTTGTTGTCCAAGCCTTAGCACTTCATTCAGCCCTTGGACCTATAGGTGAATCATGGCTCCCAGACCATTTCTGTGGTCAGTGACATTAGTTTTCGTTCATCAGTTGAGGATCTCCCATCAGGTGTAACTACAAATTGCATTTCCATTACTGCGTGCCTAATCAACTGTATACCGCAAGGAATGAAGCAAGCAATAAACACTAAGCTAGCAACAGCACATAGGAAAAAGAAAAGGACACGTTTGATCCAAGGGCCCCCCAGCAGCCATGAAAATGGATCCAGGTCCCAGCCCTTCCATCTTTGGATCGGTACGTGAGCTAATTTTCTCATCTCTAGATTTGTTTTACTACCTTTCCATTATCCTTAATTTGCAAACAACATTTGGATTCATTTATTTTCCCACAGACTCCACCTTCTTCTGCCAACAGGTAATCTAAGACCATACGATCCTGAGAGACTGCACTCCTCATTTGAGTGGATTGGTCAGCCAGAAGGTCAAGAGCTGTAGCTGTTTGGTTAGTTATTATTTCTAAGACAGCTTGTAACCGAATTATCTGATTCAAATTATAGATGGGTTCTCTGGCACCCTCCACTATTTCGTTGGGATCCCAAGAGGCTGGTCCATAATATTCTATGATTCTTTCAGGTGGCCATTCATCTTGTCCCCATTTTTGCACACTCCCCTTAGTTAGGGAAGTGTCAATGAACCGTTTTTCCCTAACCAAATCTTCATATACTTCGACCCCAAGCCCCTTTCCCTGATCTTGTGATAGTAAAAAGAATAGGGGTCTGCTGTATCCCACACAGCATATTCTGACCAATTTGGGAGTAACCTCCGATAAGCAGGTTGTCCACAAATCCAATAATGTCCCTTTAAAGCCCAAGCTCCATTGGCAAAGGGGCCTTCCCAGGTTTCGTCATCAGTTGGTGGGTCAAAATATAATGTGTTTCCCGGGCCTAGTGGTCCTCCGACCACAGTTGCTTCACCGTAAGAATCACAACAGGTGCAGCTCCAAGCTCCCACATGGGACTTCCCTTTACAATCGCATCCCCAAGATGTTTTGTTAGCTTTGGACCAGAACTCGCTGAAGTGAGCTCGAGTGCCATTTTGATGTTGCCACTTGCACTGATAATCATGGACAACATGAGTCTTACTTGTAGAGTTATCTCTGGGACAGCTTAAAAATAGATGGTCAAAATAGCCATCCCATCCTACTGCTTTACAACCTTCAAAAGCTTGCTTGTAATTGTGGTAGGAACACCTTGCCCAACTACCATTAGTAAGTTTAACACGTGTTTGATTCCATCTGCCCCGATATTTGAAACAATCATAGGGAGGACAATTAGGAGTCCAACAATCAAAACCTGGAGACAAGGTCCATTCACAAACACTTTTCCCCATCTGAACCCCGTGTTCTCTTGTCCGATTGAGACAGTAAAGACCCTTTCCAGGAAAGTGCAATCGCCAAGGGTCGCTGTCGTCAGTCCAAAATCCCCTTGTCTCATTTACATCACTTCGTGTGCTGATCCCCCATTTAGGTGACACCGGCTGGGCTGTCCAAGGCCAATCCTCCAATCCGCCTGGGCTCCCGCAGACCCAGCAGTTGCGGAGATCGAATATGTTTGCTATTGTTTCTGCAAGGGATAAGAATCTGTTTTCCCAATTTGCAATCTGATTAAAATGATAACATATACAATTGAGCATACTGACTGCTTTGTCCTTCTCCTGTGGTTTCTAAAAATTTTCCTGAAGGAGGGTGATAAGCTACTGCTTTCCAAAACCTTTTCCCTCCTGTGTACTTCGCTGATCCCTCAGTGAAGCAGACATGTTCCTCTGCAGAGGGTTCTAGTTGATGTAAAGCCTTTCCCATTGTACTGGGGATTCCAGTTCAGGTGTAACATCAGGGTTTATTTCTCGATCCTTTGTGGGGGTAGTTGCCGCTTGCTCACAGAGAGTGGCTACCCCACCCACTCCTACCTTAGCTCTATCTTGTATACACCATTTCCATTTTATGATACTTGATTCCTGAGCGTGCCCAATGCGATGAGTTTTTGGAGAACTTTTTACCCATTGCATGACAGGAGTCTCGGGGCAAAGAACCACTTCATGTCCTGTCATGAGTTGTTCAGTTTCAACTAATGCCCAATAACATGCTAATAATCGTTTCTCAGGAGGAGTATAATTGTTTCCTGCCTCTGGCAGCTTTCTGCCCCCAAATCCTAACGGAACCTTCTTCCTCCCTTGTTTCTGCCACAGGCTCCAGTTAGCATATGATTTATTTACTGACACATTTAACTCTACCTCCCCTTCCTGTAGGGGCCATAAATCTGAAGTTTTTGAATGGCTTCCTTAGCTAACTCAAAAGCAACTTGTTGTTCACTTCCCCATTCAAATTCATATTCTTTCCTTGTCACCTTGTGCAAAGGGGTTAAAATCTGTCCCAAATGGGGAATATGTCGCCTCCAGAAGCTGGATAGCCCAATGAATCTTTGAGCTTCTTTTTTATTTTGTGGTACAGCAAAATGCAAATTTTTTTCTCGGGTTTAGGCAGTATTTCTCGATGCCCACAGTGCCACTGAATTCCTAGAAACTTTACTGTCTGAGACGGTCCTTGGATTTTTTCAGGGCTAACTTCCCAACCCTTCTGTTTCATGTGGTCTATCACTAATTCAAGAGCTTGTTGTACCTCCCCCTGATTATTTCCTTGATCAAAATATCATCTATATATTGACTTAATTGTGTGTGAGGAGGCAGCTGTACTCCACCTAAGTGTTCAGCTACAATTCTATGACAGATGGTGGGGCTGTGAGCCACCCCTGAGGTAATCTAGTAAAGGTGTATTGCTGGCCCTGCCATGTGAAGGCAAATTGGTCCTGATGCTCTTCTGCAACAGGGGCAGTAAAAAATGCACTAGCTAAATCTATGACAGCGTACCCAGTTCCGGGATGTCTCTGAACCTTCTCTATGAAAGTGACAGTGTCCGGCACGGCCGCTGCAAGTGGTGCAGGATGTTTGTTTACTTCTCTGAAATCCACCGTCATTCTCCAGGAGCCATCACTTTTCTTGACAGGCCATATCGGGTTGTTCCACGCTGTCGTGGTCGGCTTTAAAGCTCCTACATCTAATAAATCTCTAATTGCCTGTGATATCTCTTCATGTCCCCCCGGAATTCTATACTGCTTCCTTGTGACTAACTCAGCTGCAGCCGGGATCTGCACAGGAGGCATTTTTACTTTGCCGACGGTAACAGGTCTGGCACCAATATAGGGTCTGACGCCAAACTGATACTGACCGTCAGGGAGATTTAAAGTCAATCCTTTCAAAATGTCTATGCCGATTATATATTCAGGAATAGGAACAATCATTACCGAGGACAATTTCTTTGGGAGGTTCCCTATTTTCATTTCTATTTGTGTTTGTACTGCCCCAATTTGTTTTCCTCCAAACCCAGTAATAACTACAGGTTGTTCCCTATACTTCTTTGGCTTTCCAAATATTAGAGAGGCCTCCGCTCCAGTGTCAATTAGGGCATTTACAGTCTGTGGAGACGGGTTATTCCAAAATATTTTGAGCTCCACGTGAGGCCATCGGTCCTTCCGTACCCCCTGCACTGGAGCTTGGCCATTAATTCATTTGTGCTGATCCTAATGTTGACTCACCTCCCTTGCCTCCTGCAAAGGGTACAAGTCAGAGAAAGGTGCCCAATCCTCCTCACCCCCCAGAACCGGCGATCCACTTGTGGTGGCCCCCCCGCGAACAGATGGATGGTCCCGTCAAGGCTCGAGAGGTGGCGCCGTAGACTGAGTTGTCCCTGCCTTATTGGCCTGGGGATTTTGTACCTTTTTGTTGGGTTTATGCAACCCTCTCTTTTTATATATCTTCCACATTTCTGGGGTTAAAATGCCATCAATTTGATCACGGGGCATACCATCCCTTAATAAGGCAGTAAACATTTCTGTTCGAGAAATCCTGTTATCGTATCTGTCGGAATTCTCTCGGTTCCCTGCACTTCTCCGGCGGCCCCACTCTCCAAGGTCACGTAACTGTTGCACTTTGCCAATTACTTCACTGAGACTATTCCCCGTTTCGTTAGGGAGAAGAGTCATAATTACATTCTTATATGCTGGTGGAGCAGTTTTAATCACCCTGTTTCTCATAGTGACTGACAAAGGATGCTGCAGCATAAGGTCAGCGTCTCCTATAAAAATAGCTGCTTGCATCCCTTCCTCTTTCATCCGCTGTATACAGTCTCGCAAAGTACACCAGGGACGGTCAGATGCCGGCCAGTTATTGTCTGTGGGATATTTGGTATACATCCCAGAGCAGCCAGTGCTAACAAATGAGTATCCTGAACATTGTTTCGAAATGCATCTTGCACAAAAGAATCTGAGCATAAAATCACAAACTTTTTAGAACCCCCTGCATCTAGGATTATCCCTGCAGCTCCCTGACCATGCAAACGCACCATCCAAGCAAGCAGGGCTTCCCCTGGTCTCTGCTTAAACCTTTCAATTATACCATTTACTTCATGCTGTGCATAATCCTCTATTGTATCCTTCCTTACAACTTGCCCGTGAGAATCGGCTTTCGTCTTTCACCTCAACACAGGTTTTGCATCTACAAATTCATCTGTGGAACCAACCTCGTCAGAATCTGTGGACTCCCAAATATCACCATCCCACGTCTCAGTCCCACTGTGCACCGGCACCCGCAATCACTGCGTGCACCTTGTAACGATTCACTCGCCCCTTCCTTTTCTTATATCGTGCTGCTCACCCCGCAGCTTTCTCCGCCACTGTCTGATCAGTATCCAGCTTATCAGCAAGCAAATTATTTTGGCATTGCAGCATCACTATTTGACTCTGCAAATCACTCATCTGTCACTCCAGCTGGGAGAGCTCCAACAACAGCCTCTCTTTACTCTGGTGGTGTTTTCTATATGCAGTTAACAAAATCCATTCTCGTTTACTCCAATTTGTAACCTCTTTTCCAGTAGGTTTCCTTTTCATACAGTTTAGAACATCTAATGGTTCGGCTTCTTTCAGCCAGCTCTCCCGTTGTTCACACGGTCCTCCGACCTGAGCCCACTCCTGGGCCGGCGAACTATAGGGAGGATTTTCCCAACCAGGAACATCTGGTAGACTTCACCAAATACCTTTGAACTTAAATAATGGCATTTTTCGCCGAAACCCACTTCTGATACCAATTAAACTCAGACACCAGAGTGAAAAGAGCAGGCGTATTTTACTAGTGATAACTAAGTAATGTAAGAGCATAATACAGAAAATGTGCAGTAAGGAAAGGCAGAAGAGTGCACTTAAAGCAGCAAACAGGAGAGCACAGTGTAATGCATGAAATCATCACTACCTGAGAGAGAAAACGGCGATTACGAAAGATCCTTCTCCAGATGGATGACGACCCCCAGCCCCGCGGGCAGCCCCGGTTCCAGCGAGGGTTTGCAGAGCCTGGCCCGGGCAGGGGGAAATCCTACGCGGTGCCTCCGCCCGGAGCTGAGGCCTCCAGAGGCGCTGGGAGCGGGCACGCCCTTGTATACCAGAGATTGACAAACCAAAATAACTTTTTTTTGCCCAGTTTTCTCCTGTTGGATTCCACCCAAAGCCTGGCCAGGGCTCGGCGGCTGAGACCAAAGGAATTTCTACCAAGCCAGAATACGTGGGTCCTCAGCCTTAAACAAGGATGCGAAAGGAAAGTTGGATACTTTGCCTCCTGACACATTCCGTACAGATTATATCTGGTGTCTAAGCTGCCTCTTTCCCTGGCGAGTTTCCCTGCTTTATTAATGACCACAGGCTAAGGTAGAGGCTTCAGCCCGGGGCCTGTTGCTCAGGCTGCAGCATTTCAGTGCTTGAGCACTGTTTACACCAGCACAGGCGGGTGTTTCTGTATGTACATGTCTGGTTTGTGTATGTGCATGTATATATATATATATATGAATAAATTAAGGTACCGTTAGGTAAGTTACAGTGAATCTTGTCATTTTAGAATCTGTGAATAAGTTGCTTTTCTTTCTGAATTATTTTGTATTGATAAATTGCTGTTAGTTATTAATAAATCTAGATTTCTACTAAATCAATACTTTCGTCTGCGACAGGGCTGCCACCCCATTACCACCCCACAGTGTCTCTGTCCCCTGCATCGGTTCCAGGGTGAAAGAAAGCACAGACAAACGTGCCTGCAGAATCAGAGCTCAGCGTTTGCTTCACTGCAGTTGGTTTTTTTGATTCTCAGGTGTATTTGGATCGAGCTGAACTGAACAAGGCTCAGAGGGAGCCATAAACTCTTCTGGAAGAAAAAAAACCAAACAAAGTATCTTTACATAAAATTGTAATGACATTGAAGTGTTTTCAGTAAAGACTTTCTAGTGCAGAAAATGTGTTGCTTCAGGAAGGCAAGACCCTCCCTTTTAGGGTAACTTTCCTGATTTTTTTCTCTAAGAGTGTTGTGGAAGGCTTCCATCTTAAACCTACCGTTAGAGCAAGAATACTCTCTCTATCGCTATATCCTGAGCTAATTTAACTTGTGATAGAAGTTTCGTGGTTTTGGAGAGTGACAAAGGAGAACATGTTGCTGTGGCAGAGGGACTGGAATCAAATCGTTACCCATGGAGTCAGTCGGCTAATCAGGGGATTAAAGGTTAAACAACCCCCCTGCGAGATCCATTAATGAAATGTTTGCATGTGACACGGCAAGATCTGACTGGCAGATGTGTCTCATGCCTTGCAGTATCATACGGGTAAAGCATCAGCCTAGGTGTTAGAGTGCTGTATTATTTGTGTTTCTAAAAACCTGAGAGAGATTGCGTGTTATTTTACAGTGTGTTTATAAGCATGGGAAAGATGGTCAGGAAAGCGAAGAAAATGTGTATTGTGGTGACTAGAATAAATCCGAGGAAAGAGCAATGGAAGCAAACCTGGAGAAACGTCTGCTGGCAGATGCTGTGTTGTGTATTGTATGATGTATCCGTGGGACACGTATGACACTTCACATAGGAAGGGCAGCAGCGGTGTCTGCCCTCACGGCATTGGAGTGAGAATTCATGTCCTGCGTAACGATATTTTGGTTATGCCCAGGAGCCAGTCTGCCCAGGGATTAGTCTTAGTGCTATTCTTCCCTTTTGATTGGAACCCCTCTGGAGGGGGAGGCAGGCAGTAGCTTCGGCATCAGGTTATTAACGTTGCTGACACACAGAGGAACTGTTGCTGAAGTTGCAAGGTTTACCCAGATGGGTAACCACAGCGCGCTGTTCCTCCAGAAAGGTGTTCCCAGCCCGCACAGGGCAACGTCCCGTCCCCTGGCTGTGACCCAGCAAGGCACTTCTGTTCTGTCCTAAGGACAGGGATGACGCCCTGGATCAACCCACAAGGGCCTCCAGCATCCCGCGTGATCAGTCATCCCTGCAGGGACCCTGCACAGTTGTCTCTGCAGAGCTTGGGAGGCGGCGGAGAAAACGTTTGTGTTCCTTCCGCTGAAGGTGTGGAAAGGAATCTTTATTGAAATGAACATTGCACAGGAGCAGGTAACTGATGATGACAGGAACTGCCTTCTGTAAAACCGACATGTCTTCAAAATACACGTGTGCCTCCTCCTATTGGTTTGGTTTTGTGCGCGGCGTGAGATTGGCAGTTTCTAAGGACTAACATGTCGTTGCTTGGCGGTATTACCAGCGCTGAAAACGTGCACACTTCTCAAATTCCTGCAATTCTGCGTAAAGTCAGCACCAGTTACTTTTCACAATGGAATGCTGGTTTTTGGTGGAGTTGGGTAGGGGTTTTTGAATAGGAGCAATATGAGGGGCTGATCCTGCTGGTCCCGTTTCATCTGCATGTGAACCATGTGCAGCCTTGCCTGAGACCAGGGCTATCGCAAGCAGCTCCTTTCCGCCGTGGCTGGGCCTGAATTTCTGAGCTCTGCGCTGCGTGAGTGGTGCTCTGACGCTGCGCTCCAGGTGCCAAAGCACATGTAGGGTGATTCTGTATGCACCAGCGCTGGGGTCCAGGGGGGCCAAAGGCTGCTGGGGCTGACCCAGGCACCAGGGGGTTGTGTCCCAGCTGTCTTCCCCGTGTGGAAAAAGAACGGAGCTCTTTCAGTAAAGGAAGGTGAAGAGGAAGGTGCATCTTAGAGACCGCGTCAGGTATCTCATTTCCCAGGCTTCTTCCTTGCTCCAGGTTTATGTTGATCACTTTTTCACAAAATAACTAAGCTCTCAACTGATTTAAGAACTATTGCATTCCAGTAATTTTCTTCTTTCTAACTTCTTTTAGCTATTACTAATTATTTGTTTGGTTGCTATCATTAGTGGGTCAAATTCTGCTCAGCTACTATTTTGACATTTGTTTTGCTTGATCAGAATAAAGAATTTAATACATGAAATAATAATAGCCTTTCATTCTTATTGCAACATATGCAAGGGATAACAACTTTCTGAATAGCCAAAATCTCTTTGTTCCATGACTTTAGCTGGAAATGCCACAAGAGCTTATTAGATTAATCAATTAGCAGAAATTACCATATTTATTTGCAATATCTTAGCACTTATGTTCTATTGCAGAAACAACGAATGGAAATTCAAGGCTAAATGAACCTGCTGTGGAAAAAAAAAAACCAAACCAAACAAAAACACCCCCCCCCCCCCCCCCCCCAAAAAAAAATAATCCCCAAGTAACCTGGAGTTATTCAAGTCTGTTGTGCTTAAGTGGACACCATCACATATACACACACAGAAGTTTGATAATTATTTGCCCCTTCAATTTTATCTAGTTACTCCAGCTCTAAAATATTAACAGGTATTTTCCTTTTAGGACTTTACCGGAAATGCCTCTGAAGCTGTACTGCGGTTAAATACTAAAGTATGCCTTGGCTGAAAAAAGGGGCCATGAAATACGTGCATTTTAGAAGTTATCACTTCTAAAGTGAAGTTATTTAGAAGTATCCTTGGACTATTTGTAAACTTAGCAATAACAACATGCAACTGATGAGAAATATATATAAAAAATTATTTCTATGGAACTGTAGCTTTTTCCTTCTGACTTGTTCCTATTTTCTATGACTAATTGATACATGAGAGTTGCTAATGCATATTTAACTCTTCTCAGCCACTGGGGAGTTAGGCAGTCTTTTCTTATGTAAAGAAACACATTATAATGAAGTAGAAGACCTTATATAATACAGAAGATTTTTGAAATAAGTGGTTCATACAAATGCCATTAAGGTGAAGCTGGGTTGGGTTGTGGGTTGGGTATTTTTTTTGGGGGGGGGGGCGGGGGTAGAAGGTGGCTGTAAGTTTCTAAGGGCCTGTTTAGGTTTTACAAATATATTTGTGAAGCAATTATAACCTGATTGCAGTTACTGAGCATATTTTACAGTAAAATGTCATTTTATAATGATATTGAATTATTTTAATGAACAAGACACATGATGTTGTAGATATGAATAAAATTTGAAGTTTAACATAGGAGATATCCAGTAGGGGATCATAAGTATCATTCAGTGTAAAAAGGCTCCTCCACTCTGCTCTATTTTCATTCTTCTGTTTTATAATCCTGTCATCAGAACCACCTTCCTTGTAGGAGTAAGAACAGATGTCTCTCCCATTGGAGACCGTCTCTCTTATCCAGCCAGAAGGCTCACTTTCAAGTTACATGAGGCAAGAGGTAGTCTCTTCCCCTTATGAAGTTAAATGAGCTGTCAATCTCAGCCCCTGCTGACTGAGGAGCAGGGAACCAAGATCACAATGGTACAAAAAAGCTGTACTTCTGGTATCTCAGATGTCAGGAAGGGATTCATTAGAACTGAAATGTCACTCTTAAAAGCACTGCCTTCAGTGCAGCAGTCGCTTTTGTTCTCTACTAGCCTTGTGCTTTCACTCCTTGGGATAGCTAGACCACATATCCAACAGGAAAAAAGATTTAGCTTTCATATGTAGACCAGAGAGACCTTGGGAGGATAAGCCATGAAAATCGGTGGAACAATAAATCTGCTGCGTTACTGAATTAATGCTCTTTGGTACCTCAGCCTTGGTGGCTTTTAATAGCCACCAATAGCTTAAGTTTGGTTTCTCACAGCTTTCAGTCTTTATAAACAAAATGTACTATGAAGAGACTTTTTCCTCATGTTGATTTCCTTTACTGTGTTCAAATACCCATTAAAATAATTTTTTTAAACTGTGTTCACACCATCGAAAAAAAACCCCAGTAATGAATCAGAATATATCTGTTGTATCTGAGAATATACAGAGCACATGTAAACTGCAATTTTAATATCTCCATACTGAGAATTAATAATAAAACTATCTTTTCTTCCTGTATGTCAAAATAAAGCAGCCACAGCACAAAGCATATTTTAGTTTTGCACCCATGACACAATTTTTTATCAATGAAGCCTTGAGGTGCCTTTTAATCCTATAATGAAATTACTGACTTTTCCTCTGTTTAATGACTAGACATTTGAATCACAGTTGTGTAACGTGGATTCAGGATTCTAGTTTCAGATGTCCCACCCTGTAAATCAAGGTAATAATCTTCCACAGAGATGGCATAAAGATAAATACATTATTGGTTGTGAGTCACCTACCCCGCCTTTGGAAGAGACATGAATATCTAAAATGGATTTTTAAGTTCTGGAGCAAACTTCAAACTTTTCACTGGACTTTTTCATGACTTGTAACTGAGGAAAATTTCAAGACTGCAAACCTTGCTTCTGTATACTAGTGAATTGCTGATCCTGCTATATATGTAGTCACAAAACAAGAATACATCAAATAACCTTACGATTGTGCCTAAGCACAAAGAGACTAGTTTCTTTGTAGTGAACGAGTGGAACAAGCTTGCAGCAGTTTTAGGGACAGCATCTTGGGAAAAGTAGGAATATGAGAAACTGTTTGCTGGCAGGATGAAGTTGTTCAAACGCAGCTGTCTTTGCTGGCGTTCTGAAAGGGGCCTTACACCTGTGAATTGTAAAATTTGCTGCTGATGTTGCCATCAAGACACCTGCTCAGGCATACAAATAATTGTGAATAAATCAACCTTGGGAATTTGGTATTCTCTGCTGTTACCCATTTATTTCTTTCCCAATGAATTAATTGCAGCACCTGGAATCAATTCTTTCCAAGCCACTGGGAAATTACAGTGATATCTTTTTCCCCAGAGTTTTGTACTTTTACATTGTAAGTGTTGTGTTCAACATTTTTTTTTTTAATACTGTGATTATGATTTCACCACTTTATGTATGTGGATGTCTGAGTTCTCCTGGAAAATCAGGAGAACCTACCATGTACTCTTTGCCACAAAAAAACCCCAACAACCCAACCCAAACTTTCAACACCTTGCAGCCTGAAGGAACATGGTAAGAGCTCTAGGAAGAAGGAGCACCAGCCTCACAGTTTGAGGGCCTTTTCACTAGTTAATGTCAAACGCTACTAGATAGAGTCTCTTCCTGAACTTACGTCTAACTCTCATCTTGGTTTTGCTGTAGACAATGTAAAATGCTCTACAGAGACAACTGCTTGACTTTATCACAGTAATCCTTTACTTTAGAGCTTACAACCAGGATAGCCTTTTTTATTGCTTTTTTATCTGCAAGACACTGGATGTCATAGTACTGTGAGAAAAAAACTATTGTAGAAGTCGGAATTCTTCCCTTAGACTGATATTCCTCAGGATGTTTGTGTATATTGTCAGGTCTTATTTACATTCTGCTTTCATGTGGGTATTTTTAAAAAAAACATCTAAAATTCTCTGTTGACATGATAAACCTTTAGTGATATTTTTTTAATTTGAAGTTATTCTTACTCCAATATTCATTTGAAACACAGACCATACTCGAGTTCCTTAAAGATGGATAATTTTTAATATTGTCAATTTAGCTGTATAAGCAAGAAATGTTATATTACAGCTCAGTAAGGGCATTTTGTGCTCCTGCACAAAAAGCTATTACATTCAGTAGCTGGTACTCTTTCACAGAGCTTTTTTTTTTTTTTTTTTTTTTTCTGTTCTCTCCTGTTTGCTTTCATTAAACTAAAGTAACTACGCCTTTGTGCTGAGAATTATCTGTAAGTAAAACTGGAATGGGAATTCTGAAAGTGAGTCTTTTTAAAAGATGTTGTTGGGTTAAAGGATTTTCAGACAATGTTGAGTACCTGGCTTCTAGAAATCACACTCTAAGTGATTTCAGACCGGGAATCCAAAATCACTAGTAGTGTTTGAAATTGTAGTCAGGGTAATATAAAATGAAGGTTTATTTCATTTAGATTTGAATACTCTCAGGAATCAGTCACTGACATTCACTTGCTGCTGTTTTCCAAAATGTTGATAATGGTCATCACTGAATACACTTCTAAAGGCATTTATCTGAAGAGATGCATTAAGGGTCTGATTAAAAGGTCTTATGCATAGCACCGGCTTTCTTGTGCTAAGTGCAGATCAAAACAGTTCAATAGCTTGTTTTGGGTTGGTTGGCAGTTTTTAGTGGTATGACTTTTGGAGGTCTCAGTACAAAAGATGTTGGGGCTGTTGATGTCCTGTGTCACTCTGCAGTAAATAATACCACATCAGCCTTTTCATAAAACAATTAACTTCTGGTTTCAGATGACTCTGGAAGGCTGTTCCAGAGTCTTTTAGAGCTACATAATTTTTGTCCTAGATTTTCAATATTGTGGTGGGTTAACCTTGGCTGACTGCCAGACCCCCACCCAGCTGTTCTCTCGATCCGCCTCCTCAGCAAGACAGAGGCAGAAGATGAAAAGAAGCTCATGGGTCAAGATAAATAAAGGGAGACCACTCTCTAATTACCCTCATGGGCAAAACAAACGACTGGGGAAGATTAATTGACAATTAAAAATGGAGTAGGATAGTGAGAAACAAAGACAAAACTAAAACCACTTTCCCCCCATCCCTCCCTTCTCAGGCTCAAATTCACTCATGATGCTTCTATATCCTCCCCCACCAAGCAGCACAGGGGGATGGGGAATGGGGGTTCATAACACTTCATCTCTGCTGCGTTCCTCTTCACTGTGTTCCCCTGCTCCAGTGTGGGATTCCTCTCATGGGATGCAGTGCTTCATGAAATGCTCCAGCATGGCCCTTCCCATGGAGTACTGTCCATCAGGAACAGACTGTTCCTGCATGTGCCACTCTACCCAGACTGCAGTTCCTGACAGCATCCCCCTCCTGTGTGGGTGCTCTGCATGTTGCAGGTTCCTTCAGGGCACATCCACCTGCTGTGATGTGGTGTCCTCCACTGGCTGCAGTGTGGATATCTGCTCTGATGTGGCCTTCTCCATGGGTTGCAGCAGGACAACCTGCTTCACCGTGGTCTCTCCGTGTGCTGCAGGCCATGTGCTCCGGCACCAGGGGCACCTCGTGCTCCTTCTCTGACCCTGGTGCCTGCAGGGCTGTTTCTCTCACATTTCTCTCACTCCTCTCTCTCACAACTGACATGCAGCACTTTTTTACCTTTTCTTAAATATGTTATCACAGGGGCACCCACCAGTGTTGTTGATGGGCTCAGCTTTGGGCAGCAGTGAAGCCAGTGGGAACTGGCTCTGTCTGTCATGGAGAGCAGCTTCTGGTCTCTTCTCACAGAAGCCACCTTGCGTGACTCCACAGTCATAACCTTGCCATATGAACCCAACACAAATATTTGTTAATAACTTATACTGAGTACTACGAGGTGTTTCTCTATCTGCTTTCTATTGTGATACATTCCCTGAGGAGTAGTTAAAGTGAACTGCAGAATACCTGTGTGACCTGATGTTTGATATCCGCACTTAAACCAGAAAATTTTTCAAAGTATATTTGTCTGTTATTTTCCTGGTTCTCAAAGAAACTGTTTAATAATTCCTGTAAATTAGTTTTAAGTGCCACAGAAAAATATGCGGAGAGGAACAGTTCTGAATAAACACCAAATCTCCTGTAACCTTAGCAAGTAAGATATACTTAGTTAAGCTAAAGTTCTAGATTTTCCTTTGGTTATAATAATGTCTTTTAAAAATGTGATTGTGTTCAACTTTGGATTGACTTAAGAACTCACAACAATTAAATTTCCTAACTTGGTGTTGCAGGGATATACATATAACAGCTTCATCATGATTTTTCTTCCATCTTGCAGTTTTCATTAAACAAATTAATCTTTTAGCTGGGAAAGTAGATAAATGTAATGATTTTAGTGTTTATTAAAATATTCTACAGCAGAAGGAAGAAATTATTTGAAGTTTTGAAATGTTATTAAAGTAAACCAGCTATGAAAATTTGAAAATCAATATGCTACTTCCTGTTAAGCTACCTCTGCTTTAAATCAGAGCGTATGTTCTTAATATTGCAGTCACGCGTAAGCACGTGTTAGAACAACAGCACATCATTACCGATTACTCAGGAAGAAAACTTTACAAAGCTTTTAGGTATGGTAGCAGAAAGTTTCATCAACTATGACAGTTACAGATTGCTAAAAATTCTTGCAGATTAGAAACTGAAGGTCACACCAGCTATTTCACTGATAGTTTTGGAGACTTACAATAGACTTGCTTCTGTGAAATAATGTTTTTTATAGGATATGCATCACTTCCCGCTGCACTTAGGAGTGATCACCTTTATTTGATTTGTTGAGTCTATTAAAGTAGATTTGCTGTTTCACTGAATATTGGCATGGATGCCCATGCAGTTGCACTGCAGCGCGAAGCAGTTGTTTGCTGTGCTGCAGACAGCTCACAGTGTGACACTTCTGCATGTACTTTTATTGATTAGTAATATCCCCTGGAATTTATTTCACCACTCCAAAGAGCTTGCTGAGCAGATATTTATAAATCTCTGAAGTGTGCCCTAACAGGATAGAATTGATGAAAAGTATCTTGTACTTATTAGTGATTTTTAATTATTTATTACGTGAGATATGGTAGTCTTATATTAACCCCCTTGTTTATTTTCACTTTAGGAATGCCAAAACTTAAATTCTCCTTTGTATATATCACCACAGGATCTTCAGGATACAAAGCTTTGTGTTTCTGTATGTCTCTCTGAAACCCTGATGTGAAGAACAGCTTCAAGCTGTGGAGCAAAAGAAATGCTTCCTTTTTTATTTCATCACCTTTATGTCTAAATCTTCCAGCAAATTTTACTGCAGTTTATGCACCGAGATATGCGTTGTGCAACAGCGGTTTGATCAAGGGATGAATAATAAGTATGGCATTTATACTCAGATCTTCTGTTTGACACCAAATGAAGCTTACCAGTAGCAGCACAGAGTTATTTACAAAGAAAACCAGTCATCTGTTTTGTAATTTTGAATTTTGGCTATGAATGAGTTAATAAAGTGTTTCATTTGATTTTAGAGGCAAAACAAGCATTTAAACCGAAGATTCTTTACTGGCCAAGACTTCTGGATTTCTTGAAATGTGTAAAGGACCCTAAAAAATCATTTGTTTGGCTGGTATTTTAGGTGTGACTATCAAATAAAATCTTTGCAGGCTCCCGAACCATTCCACTTTATGGGCTATATCCTCTTCTGGTGACAGCATATGACTAAATAACCACTTTTAATTGCTGTTATGGGATCTCCATAAATCACAGTGATGAATGACACTTGCCCTGGTTTCATCCAGGATAGAGTTAACTTTCCTTGGGCTGAGAGGGAGCACAGCTAGAGGCCCAGGCCTGGATCAATCATTTGAGTATTTCATATCATGTGATGTCATGCTTAGTATATGAGGGGATGCACGCTTTCTCATTTTTGGTTTCAGTTTCCCAGTTGGCAGTGGGATTTCTGGTGGAGTCGGGGTTGCTGCTGGGGGTGGGCTGCATACTGATTGCTGGTGGGTGGGTAACTGCTGTATTTTACCCATTTGGGCTTACTGTTGTTTTGTTACTACTACCAAATTATTTTTCTTTTTAATTCAACCTATGAATTTTTTTTTTGTCTCTCCCCTATTTCACTGGGGGGAGGAGTAAATGACTGGCCACGTGATGATTGGCTACCAGCCGAGTTCAAACCACAAAACCACTAAACATATTCTCCACAAAAACTCCAAGCATACCATAACTTACTGTCAATGATGACAACAACTGTAAAGATACAAGACTAATTGAAAATAAGATTTGCCAGGACTTGGCATCCCTTAGTCTAACCCAGCATTCCATGAGAAAGGAAAAGAGAACACTATTTTTTTGATCAGAGCTCTCCACTCGTTTTAAGTGAAAGCTCCATCTCTGCTTGTAGTCTTCAAATGAGCTAAAGCGACAATGTTCTTGGAGTTTTAGCCTGTCATAGATATTAGCATGTGGAGGGAACACAACATTTAAATATGGACTTTGGAGCTGGACAAATACAGAATAGCTTAGTCAGATACACTGGTTAGTTATCTTACTTCACTGGTTATCAGTCCCTACACCTCGTGCTCTTCCTACTTACTGAAAGCTTTGCTGGTGCTGGACAGGGCAGCATCAGGAGGTGCCACATACCCCTCTGCTTTGAGGTGGGTTCTTCCCACATCAAGAAAGTGAAAGCAATGCATCTGTGAAAGCAAAGTTGACGAGAGGAAAAAATAAATATTTACTTGGAATATTGCAGTGTGTGACTTCATTCAGGCTCTTTTCCAGTATAGTCTCAAATATAGGCTTCAGTGCCCCTAACTCCTTTCAAAGCAACATCAGAGCAAGTAACACAACTGGGGTATTATACTTGAAATATTATTAAATAGAAAGTATTCTATGGCTTTAGTAACCTGTCTCTTAATTTCTTACCGATTGGAAAAAATCCATGAAATAAGTTAATGAAAAACATATCTATATTAATATGTACCTTTTTTTTCGGTACAAAGTTGATGTCTTTGGATATGTTTTTCAAACCTCCACAAAAGCCAAATACACTACACTTGAAATGAAAATGTGATCTTTGAAACTGTGGGATTCTTTATGGAACACTGTCTAATGACTAACATGTACAAAATTATAATTTTGAAGAAGCAGCTCTAGAAAAGAATCCTCTCCATCAGATGTCTTAATATATTAAAAGCTTTGGAGAAGCATTTGTACCGGTTATAAACTATGACCGATCAAATAAATTTGCAGGTTTGCACATTTTGTAGATTTGATTAAAGGCTCTGTTAGGTAAGCCAAATGCTCCTGGGGTGGTTGCAGAGATTACTGTACCTAGAAGAGGAAGCTGTGGTTTATAGTTAACACACTGCACATTACCCTAATCCACTAAGTTTTTCCTTTTCTGTTTATTTCCTTGGATGTTCAGCAAAACACCTTACTTCTTGCAGATTTTGGGGTTTTTTTTGAGAAGTTGTCAATACTTTGCAAATACAGAGATGCATGTGTGATTTTGCTTGTGCTCTAACTGTGGGTCGTATTCTGGCTCTGTTTACTTGGGGGTTTATTCAGCAAGTGTTTACTGTAACTTGTTACTTTACCAGAAGAGAGAATAAAACTGTAGTGTATACCTGGTGGAAATCCAAAGGGTTTATAGTTTTGCTCAAAGCTACAGTACAAACTACTGGGTATCAAACTTCTCAGTGTAAGATGATGGATACCATGTGCCTATGATCACTAGTAAGGGGTCTTTCTTTTAACCCACAGTCCTTTAGATCTACATTTTTAAAGAGTCTACTTAAAGTTAACTGTTGAACTTGAAATATTCAAGGGGTTGTATTATTTGTGAATGTATAGTGTCATTTTGAAGATCAAGTAACATTCTATTTCTTTAGTTTTAGTTATTTCTGCAGCATCAAAGTAGGAAGAACAGCTGGGCAAGAGAAATCTGCTGCGTAAATGACTTCATAACCAATAAAGCAGAAAAATAACATACAAATAAATCCATCCTAGTAACAATAAATTTACAAGACAAACCCCATGAGAGATGTTTTAAATTTGACTACAGTTATTTTTGAGAATATTTAGGAATGTGTCAAATTGAATCCCAGAAATAAAGCAATTCTATGACCTACTTTGAAAGGGAAGCCCTTATGTGACTGTCATGCTCTTTCCACTACTTAAGAGCAAATTCCCCTGTCTTAGGTTGATTCTAGGAGAAATCATAACAGGTATCAGGCTCAACACAGAAAACATATCCTCTAAAATCTTGTAAAGGAATATAATGCTGCTCATATGAATTTTTCTACTGGTTATTCTGTAAGCACTGGTCAAGTACATGTAAATTTCTGTGATCGGAGTAAACTGGTGCAGTATGTTCGTTGAAAGAGGCTTTCTTCTTTACGAGTCCATTTGTTTCGGTGCTGTTACTGAGAAATCATTCCACATAGCTGGCTTCTAACATGTTCTGAAAACAACTACCTCTCAACTATGGGTTTTTCTGAGCTCTTAATTTACACTTCAGCTTCTGAGCCTTTTGAGAGATGTTTGGGGACTTTTGAGATCCAAATAGTTTCACAGTGGACACTGTCAATCACAGCAGCTTTCCTAATAATTACTAAGTTTATTTTGACTGCTATTATGCTATAAACTGTCATTTTTTTTCAGAACTATCTATTGTAGCTCCAAAGTTTGTTTTCTTTTAATAGGGGTATGCCCATTAATATCTATAGACAGCTGGGATTTTTTTGTTGTTGTTACATCACTTCACAATTTTATGTTCAATTTCATCTGCCAATTTAGAATCCAGTAAATTTCATAAAGTCTTTAAGAGTTTTTTGCAGTCATCCTTCAACTCTTCTATTTTGAACAATGTAATTTCATCAGCAACATTTGTCACTTCATTGTTTTTTCTCTTTTCCAGGTCATTTATGTATCTGTAGTGTTGAAGAGCATGTAATCCAGCACATGTGAAACCCTCTTCACAGTCTTTCTCTGCTATAAAATTCACCTTATCCAATCTCTCAACAAACTGTAGAGCACCTTCCTTTCAACCCCTGGCTACTTCGCTTGTTTAAGAGGCTTTGGCAAGTAATCTTGAAAGCCTTGTAGCTGACAGTATCAGTGGATCTCCCTTACCCACAAACTTGTTAACTATTTCAAATGCTAGTTCCCAAGCCTAACGGTGCTCTTTCACTTTTGAAAAAACATTCTGACTCTGATATCATAGTTAGTGTTGTGTCTTTTGGTGTGTTTTAGGGTTGCTGTTTTACTTTTTTGTCCTCTTGTGGTAGTTTCTGCTACATTTCCCAATGTAGATGTCAAGCTTATAGGCATTTGTTTTCCAGGATTTTATCTGGAAGCCTTTTTTTTTTTTTTTTTTTTTTTTTTTTTAAAAAAAAAGTCATTTTAGCTAAAAAGACTGAATATAATTAAAACTCATCTGTATGTATACCTGGCTACCTGGGTACTGTCAAACAAAATACTATTTTGGCAGCATGTAGCTCAGCATGTTGAACAATGGCAGTACTGGGATAAGTACTGACATATTTACACTGTTACAGTAATCACCTTTGGCTTTTGACATTGGCTCAGGTATCCGGATGGGTGACCTGTGGTTGCAGCATGACCACAGTGTAGAAATACCTGGGAGCTTCCCTGAGGAAGAGATTCAAATCTTATCTTTAACTCCTTAAAGAACTCCAACTACGAGGCAAATGTGAGGGAGAAACAATTCCTAATGCTGCTGTCTTTGGAGGGTGTGCCTTGTTTAAGAATATTTGGAGGATGCTTAGAATCAGGCCTAGATAATCTAATGATAAAACAATGTTTTTTCATAATACTGATTAAGGATTTTGGGCAGCTTTTCTTTGTGGTTCTTTCAGTATTAGAGACCAGTTGAAAATGTTGATTTTTTTTTTAATTTTTTTTTTTGTTTGTTACATGGTAGACTTTGTGGGCTAAACTCTTAAATTTCTTTAAAAGTGGGAATATACTTCATACTTTTGAAGAGTATTGTGAAAATGCAATTAAAATTCACACTACCTGTATAAATGTAAGTTGCATAGATGCCAAAGAAGGATTATTAAGAAATTTCTTTGCAGGGTGGCCATATGATGTACACTAGCTTTTTTGCTCCTGTTTGGTGGTCATAACTAGTTGCTCGGTAATCCCAGTAGTGATTATCTATGCTGCAAGTCTTCCTTTGGATGACAAAGTAGAGAGCTGGGGAGGCTCAGAAGACAGGCTTGTCTGACAATCAGCAGTGAATAAAATATTTTTATGTGAAATGTCCCGTGTAATCCTGTGGATGTCAGTGTGGAAGAAATTAGCTGTTATATTTCATTCATGAGACAGAATATCCTTAGCATATCACAGGTAACAATTGTATTTGCTAGTGTTTTGTCTTCTGTAATCTGGCTGGTTTTTTGGTTTTTGTTTTGTGGTGGGTTTTTGGTAACAGGAAAAAGAAGTATGTTTTGCTTTACACTGTGAGCCAATAAGCAAAGTATTCAGCTGGTGAGCAGGCTGACTTGTTCAAAATCCTTGCCTTAAGTCCCAAGCACTTGGTGGGGTCAAGATTTCATTGATGGCACACCACAAGCACCATAAGGCATGGACAGACTTCAACAGCAGAATCCTGAGTATGGGGGCTTAGCGAACTGCATTGTTAGGAAACTGCTGAACGTTTCTCTAGTATTTCTGTGTTGGAATTTCCAAGTCATTATATAGATCTGGTCTTTTATTCTTACTCCATCGTATGAGTTGACTTTTAAATTTTTTTTTTTAATTATCATGAGAAATAAAGGTGTAGAAATACAGAGAAGGACTTGTAAAACAGCTGGGATCCATCAGAAGAACACTATCTAGAATTGATTGTAGGATAACCTTCCTTAATCACGTCCCTGTCTGGCTGGAGTTGTCTGTATGTGATGTGACAGTCCTTGAGAACTGTTGAGAAGAATCCAAAACAAATCTCTGTTCTAAACAAGTCTGTGATCCCTTTGATTTATCAGCTTCATGAAGTAGAACTTGTCTGCCCTGAATAAGCATGACCTGAGGTGACCTCCAAGTAGATTAGCTAATGAGGCTGAGTACAGCAGTGATGAAATAGAACCATAGAAAGGAGGCAACAAAGTAAACATGATGCAAATAGAATATTCTCAGCAGCATATAACTCAGGTTACATCCTTTGCTTAAAAGAAAATGAAGCTATTTATGTGACACTGTAGACACTAGATCTAAGGAACTTTTAAACTTTTTATGAGTAATCTCTGATCTTGCATCCATAGAGGCAAAAAGTAAAACATGAAACCGTAGTTTCTGCGTTGATTAAAATTGAGAGATGAATTAAAGATACAACTATCTTGATTTGGGTTATGATAACTAGCTTTAAAAAACTATAAATATGTATTAGTTGTGCTACAGAAATGATAGAGTGCTCATGCTGAGAGCTTATTCACTTAGAATAAAGTTATGAAGGTGGAGGGGGGAGGCGGGGGGGGAGGAGCAAAACTTCAAAGTTCGTAGGAGAAAAAGACTTCCCTGACTTTCCTTTTTTAAACTTTTCATTTAAATGTGAATATTTAGAAAGAGGTATAGTCACACTGTTATGGAGTCAGTATAGTTCTGCACTTGGAGGAGGTCACTATCTTCTCAGGGAAGAACATGCAGTTTTAACATGGTATGGTGGAAGTTCTGGACTGAAGATTTTAACATTAGCATTATGGCTAGGATGTTTATTAATTTGGTTTTCTTAATTTCAAAGTTGTTAATACTGTATTTCCTTTTACCTCTTTCTGCAACTCCACTATTTCACCTTTCTTTGTCAGTGTTTTTCAGTGATTTTCAACTTCTAATATGCCTTCCTTACATCTTATTATTCAGTCTTCTATGCTTTGATATCAGCCAACTCTTTGAATATAGCAGCAAGCACTAAAGCAAACTCAGAGAAAATTTGGAATTCAGATTTGATGTAAGTCACAATTCAGTTTTAGTGAAGTATAGTTGCTTTTTATATTATACTTTGCATGAGGTAAAAATGTAATCATGATCACACCTCTTGTGAGTATACTGGTAAGATTTAAGCAGCTTAAGGAAAAATGTAGAGGATATTGGTTGCAGCTTGAATATGCTCTTTGTGGAGAGCTTTGAAAAGCTTTGTGCAAATACTTATATTTTAGGGAAATGGGATGTAAATAGAATGGAGTTTTTATTGTTGACAATATTAGTGCTAATCCTGGGAGAGAATCCTCTGCTAGAATATACTTGTTCTTGAGACAGGTGCCACCAGTGAGTCACACAGTCCTTTGTCTCTCTCCAGAAGTAATGCACTTCAGTTGTTGGGAGTGGGGGTTGTTGGGGGGAGATGGGAAGAGGTGGGAAACCCACTCAAGGTTTTTCCTCATATGCATCAGTTGCCAAGCAAAAAAGGTGTTTTAGGCAATGATAGTGACCTTAAACAGAACATTAACTTAAGGGTGTTTGTAGTGCAAAACAGTTTTTTCATACTCAATATTTTTTTTTATACTGTTTTTCTTTAAGAAATACTTTTTAACCTTAATTAGTTCAACAATTCCACTACTAGTTGTGTGCAAAATAAAGACATATTTGATCCCTTGCTGATCTTGTAGGCAGACCTTATACAATCCGTATTTAACCATCTAGTATTTTGGTCACACTGGTCTTTATTTCCCTGGCAGCTGATTACATTTTGTCAGATTTTTAGATGCATTTGCAATTCTAGTTGATCAAACTACAGTTTTGTTCCTGTTTTGTTTTGATTTCTTAAACTCTGGTTTGCATGCTGCAAAAAACGCATACTGCTGTGCGGTTTTTTTGCCTCTCCATATCAAATAGGACTTGAAATGCCTTCTTGGATCATTAACTGCAGTTCCCTACTGACACAAAGCATGAGATTGCACGATCACTCTTATTTATCACTAATGTTTTGCCCTCTGAGGTAAGGAGATTTCTCTTATGTGTAGTGATAGACAACAGTCTGTCTGGACATCTTTTGGTTTTTATTTTGACAGTGATTTCCATTTTCTGAAGAGAGGGTCTTTGTGAACTTTTATAGGTAATCATACTGAGATATTCACAGTAAAAACAGGGATTCAGTAATGCTGCTTTGTTCATCCTATGCTGCAAACGCTGTGCTATTAAGGATAAGATATCTCCAAAGGGTTTTATCACTAAAACCTTGAAGAATGCTTGGCAGATCAAATCATGTTACACACTTTTCAATTAAAGAGTACTGCTTAAGTTACGTGATAAGTAGCGTGTGTAGATTACTCTTGAGTATTTCTGCTCAGCGATGCTTTGAACACCTCCTGGTTTTCCTCCCATTGTGACATGTTATCATATCACATTTACCACCTGGGGAAACACAAGACCAGAACTAGAACTTTAATAGGATTTTAGTTTTGGCATTTGCACTTAATTAAAATACTCAGATGAAGCCCAAGAGTTCTTCTATATGAAGGCATTTCCATGCTTCAGTAGAATAAATCTTCCTTAGAAACATGTTCTGTAATGTGGTTATTTATGTCCTCTGGGGTTTGCAATGCTTCTTTACTGTCCTGCATGCCGCTCTGAGGTCAAAGAAAATGTCTGCTTTGTAGTGGCTGCAGGCAACACTGAAGATATCTTGCTTGAAAAGATGCCTTGCATCCAAAGGACTTTAGCTAGCAAGATTATAGGAACAGCTGTATGGAGAAAAGTGGGGGAGGAAAACCTTTATATTTTTTCTATAGTAATGTGAAAAACACTGTTAACAGAGCACCAAGTCTGAAGGGATTTGAGAGGTGTAATTGAACTGATTAAAACAATTCCGTATTTTGCTTGCCATGAATCCACTGAAGTACCAAATTCGAGTATAACCACTTCAGTAAGACCTTTTGACCTTTAATGTCTTAATTTTCTCACCTGATGTATTAGGATAATCGTCTCTTTGTATTTTCAAGCAGTCTGTTTTACTGCTGGGAAGCACCTGAATTGCTTTCAAATAATAGTAACAAAAAAAAAGTGGAGTATGAAAGAAGAAAAAGATAAAATATTATTTGCACTGTTTAATGGAATACATAGGCCACCATGAATGTTGTCTAAAAGAGATGGAGATTATATATAGAAACTAAAAGATTTACTCTGTAAAGTCATGCCAAATTAAGTTTGCGTGTCTCCTTTTACTACTAACAGAAGAAGTAAATCATTCTTCCAACACACTACAAAACAAAAACAGATTAGCTCTTAATAGTTTCAAGATTATTAAAATTTGTATACGAGGTAGGCGTAGGCAACTCTTCTCTGAGAGGTGCAGAGGCAGCCATCTGCTGACCGGACACACTCTAGCGAGGTGTGGTGCTTACAGGGGGCTTGAATCAGGGACATCACTGAGAGACTGCTGGGCCTCATACAGTCCACTGACTATTTTCTGCTGCTGTTTTGCGTGGGCACCAATGATACAGCCAGGACCCATCTGAGGAGTATCAAGAAGGACTACAGAGCCCTGGGAGCAGTGGTAAGGGAGCATAGGTAGTTTTTTCATCTGTCCTCCTGGTCAAAGAAAAGGAGTTTGAAAGGACCAGTTGAAACTGGTAAACCAACAGCTGGTACGGGCCTAGTGCCACAGCCAGGGGCTTGGCTACTTAGAACATGGGACTTGCTTTAAGAAATCTGGCCTGCTGGGGGCTGATGGGGTCCATCTGTCAGAGAAGGGGAAGAGCATCTTTGGTCATAGATTGCCAATGTGGTGAAGAGGGCTTTAAACTAAAGTTGCTGGAGGAGGGTAACCTCAATCCATCCCACTCCTACCAACTTGATTCCAGTGCCAACAATAGATGCTCAGAGCCTCAAAAGGGATCACGGGTCAGCAGGAGAGCACCTGGGGAGGAGCACAAAGAAATTCCAGCCAGTTGGTGAGCTTCATCGGGGCCCAATTTAAATGCCTCTGTGCAAATGCACATAGCGTGGGGAATAAACAAGAGGAACTAGAGTCATGCAGACGTCTGCAGAGCTACGATCTTATTGGCATCATGGAGACATGGTGGGGGATGGGTCCTCTGACTGGAGCGTTGGAATGGAAGAATACCGGCTCTATAGGAAGGACAGGCAGGGAAGATGTGGAGGGCGTGTTGCCCTCTGTCAATGACCAGCTGGAAGGCATGGATCTCTGCTTGGGGATGGATGAGGAGGCAGCTGAGAGCATATGGATCAGGCCTAAGGGAGGGCAGGGACAGGAGATGTTATAGTGAGGGACTGCTACAGGCCACCTGACCAGGAAGACTGAGCAGATGGAGGCCCTCTGTAGACAGGTAGGGGTAGCCTCACATTCATAGTCCCTCATCTTCATGGAGAACTTCAACCACCCTGATATCTATTGGTGGATGACACAGCAGTGCATGAGCAATCCAGGAAGTTCCCGGAATGCATTGACGATAACTTCCTTGTACAAGTGATAGAGGAGGGGCTGGTGGAGAGCGTGAAGCTCAAGGGCAGTCCTGGCTGCAGTGACCATGGAATGGTGGAGTTCAAGATCCTTAGGTCAGGGAGGATGGTCCACATCAAGTTTGCTACCTGCACTTCAGGAGAGTGGACTTTGACCTCTCAGGGATCTTCTTGGCAAAGTAGCATAGGATAAAGCCCTGGAGAGAAGAGGAACCCCAGAAAACTTATTGATATTCAAGGATCACCTCTTCCAGGCTCAGAAGAAATGCATCCTGACAAAGAGGAAGTCAGGCAAAAACACTAGAAGGTTTGCGTGGATGAATGAGGAGCTCCTGAACAAGCTCAAACACAAAAACAAAGCCTACAGAAGGTGGAAGCAAGGACAGGTATCCTGGGAGGAATACAGAGAAACCGTCTAGGTAGCCAGGGATCAGGTTAGGAAAACAAAACCCTGATAGAGTTAAATCTGACCAGGGCCATCAAGGGCAACAGGAGAAGCTTCTATAGGTACGTTGGTGATAAAAAGAAGACTAGGGAAAATGTGGGCCCTCTCACCAAGGAAACAGAAGGCTTGGTCACCTTGGATACAGAGTAGACTGATGCTCAAAGACTTTTTTGCCTCAGTCTTCACCAGCAAGTACTCCAGCCACACTGCCCAAGACGCAGAAGGTGAAGGTGGGGACTGCGAGAAGGAAAAACTGCTCACTATAGAAGAAGGTCGGGTTCAAGACCATCTAAGAAACCTGAAGGTGCACAAGTCCATGGAACCTAATGAGATGCAACCACAGGTCCTGAGCAACTAGTGGATGAAGTAACTAAGTCACTAGCTATCCTATTTAAGAAGTCATGGCAGTCTGGTGAAATTCCCAGTGACTGGAAAAGAAGAAATGTAACTCATTTTTTAAAATGGAAACAAAGAGGACTCTGAGAACTGCAGGCCAGTCAGTCTCATCTCTGTGCCCAGTAAGGTCATGAAGCAGATCCTCCTGGAAACTGTGCTAGGGCACATGGAAAATAAGGAGGTGATTAGTGATAGCCAACATGGTTTCACTAAGGGCAAATCATGCCTCTTGAATTTGGTGGCCTGATGAATTGGGGTTACAGCATTGGTGTATAAGGGAGAAGCAACTGACATAATTTATCTGGATTTGTGCAAAACTTTGACACTGTCCCACATGACATCCTTGTCTCTAAATTGGAGAGACATGGATTTGATGGATAGGCCACTCAGTGGATGAAGAGTTAGCTGGGAGGTCACACTCAAAGAGTTGCAGTCAATGGCTCGATGTCCAAGCAGAGAGCAGTGATGAGCAGTGTTCCTCAGGAGTAGGTGTTGGGACCAGCGCTGTTTAACATCTTTGGTAACATGGGCAGTGGGATCAAGTGCACCCTCAGCAAGTTCAGGGATGACGCCAAGCTGTGGAGTGCAGTTGACACGCTGGAGGGAGGGATGTGCCATCCAGAGGGACCTGGACAGGCTTGAGAGGTGGGCCCATGCAAACCTCATGAAGTCCACCAAGGTCCTGCACGTGGGTCGGGGCAATCGCAAACACAAATACAGGCTGGGTGATGAGTGGATTGAGAGCAGCCCTGCAGAGAAGGACTTGGGAGTAGTGGTGTATGGAAAACTGACTATGAGCCAGGAATGTGCACTCACAGCCCAGAAAGCCAACAGTGTCCTGAGCTGCATCAAGAGAGGTGTGGCCAGCAGGTTGAGGGAGGGGATTCTCCCCCTTTTTTCCACTCTTGTGAGACTCCACCTGCAGTGCTATGCCCAGTTCTGGGGCCCTCAACATAAGAAGGACATGGACCTGTTGGGGCGAGTCTGGAGGAGGACCATGAGGATGATCAGGGGCCTGGAGCACCTCCCATACGAGGGCAGGCTGAGAAAGTTGGGGTTGTTCAGACTAGAGAGAGGAGAAGGCTCTGGGGAGACCTTATAGCAGCCTTCCAGTACTTAAAGGAAGCCTGCAGGAGAGATGGGGAAGGACTCTTTATCAGGGAATGTAGCGATCGGATGAAGGATAATGGCTTTAAACTGAAAGAAGGTAGATTTAGATTTGATATAAGGAAGAAATTCTTTCCTGTGAGGGTGATGAGACACTGGCACAGGCTGCCCAGAGAAGCTGCGGCTGCCCCCTCCCTGGCAGTGTTCAAGGCCAGGTTGGACGGGGCTTTGGGCAACCTGGGCTAGTGGAAGGTGTCTCTGCCCATGGCAGGGGGTTGGAACTAAATGATTGTTAAGGTCCCTTCCAACCCAAACCATTCTATGATATACTTTTGTGATAGAAATAGAATAAATTCTAGGAATAAGCCAACAATGAATTCTCAGAAAGTATGCATTAATGTGCATAATATGAACTAGCAGGCTAGATGTGATACAGCTTGTATGACATTTAGAATCCATTAAAATGTTAAATTCTGTTTTTAACTGCTCAGTTAAATAGTCAAATATTAGAACTTAATTATTTTATTCCTGTATCTGTTGATCCTAGGTACACAACAGTTTTATTAACTGTTTTTTTTCTTTTGTTAAATACGCAAGAAGTAATTTTTCACACACTACTATGCATTGTGTTACAATCCATACTAAAGCAGATAACTTCCCTGATTTTCATGGCATCACATATGAATTCAAAATCATCTTGCAAGAATTTATACTGTTGTATGTTTCTGAAGTATTCTGAAAGTATTGCCAACAATGTAAAATACAACATGCAGTTGCATGCTTCCTTTAAATTAGGATGTGTGTGTGTGGCAAAAATCTTTAAGTTAGCTTCTGGAAGCAAAAAGATACCCGTAATAGAAGTAGTCTTTATGATGTTAAGTATAGTAGATTTAGTTTTGAACTGCTGAATGTGTTTCTGGAGTTAGCTGAATTGGTTTTGCAGTTCAAGAGGACACTGCTTGTGCTGTAAAAAGTGAACCGTAAACACCTGGCTTAGCTGACTTCTATGAAGTTCACTTTAGTCAGTGTTTCAAGGAACAGGCTATTGAAGTAAGGAAGTGCTTGTAATGCTTAAGAGAGTCTTTCAGAAATTAGAGGAGAATCTGGAGATTTAAGGAGAGAAACTGTTTCGGTTGACCTACACCACTGTAAAGTAAAAAGCAGCCCAATCACCCTTAGCAAAACTTGAGGGGTATTCTGAGCAGTGATTTTTTTTTTCCTTTTAATTTATTTTTTAATGAAGCCCATCTCCTTCATGAAGCGTAAAACGCTAGGCTCTCTAATGCATTTCATACGTCCATAATTATTATCTGGACTTGGTCTTGGAAGCTTGCTTTGCTAGTTGCATCCAAGCATCTTTGGATAAAACAGTATTGTAAACTCTTCAGATTACTTCGTATCTTGTTCACATAATGAAGAAATAATTTTACTTGGGTAGTAGTGTGCTGGTTTCCACACCTACAACATTTTATCTAATGTCAATGCACTGTTTGAGTAGTTGCAAGAATTTTAATATAAATCCTTTACCCACCAGCATCTGATAACCAGTCAAAAGAAAGTTTGGGGGGGGCAGGGAGGGAGTCTAAAGCTTTTAAATACAATGAAATCAGTTGGACCTGGAGGGTTTTGGACAGGGAAGTGCAAACACTAGTAATTTTGTTTAAGAACTGTCTCTTATGCAGAAATAATTTCCATAAGTGCTGAGTTGTTCTTTGATATTATTTCCTTTAAATGTTATTTAAATTAAAAAACATAATCATAATAGTATATGGCTATATAAAATATTAGTAATGTAAAAAAAAAGTAACATTATAAGTTTTACCCAAGTGTCCTCAGCTATTCACAGCAGCCCGTTTTTGTGTAGCAGTTTAGTTGCTTATGTAGCATTGTCTTCAGCTGTGAACAGAAGGGTTTTATTCATTGGTCAGACACAACACATGTGGTGACTGCTCCAGAGGTTATCACTGACGTACAAAATAAGAAATAGTTTACAGTTATAAACAACAGGACTACAGGGAAATGACGACATACATTATTCAATGTCATACTCAGTGCTCTGTGCGTACCAACAGCTTACTATTGCACATTTAGGCAAGTGAATATTTCAATAAAAACGGGGTCTTAAAATACTTCTTTAAGCCACTGTGCTGTATAATGCAAGTTTATCCCTATAACCTCTATCAGACCTGAACAGGCCTCTTAGAATCATCGAGCTGAAAATCTTATCCTTCTCTGGTAAGATTTAAGATGAGAAATGATCATGCTTCACTTAATTTGCTGCAGAAAGCACTGCTAAGAAAGAATGAAGATAGCCTTTTGTGTGTTTTTCCTTCATAAACTAGGAAGTGTTACTTGGAAGAAATGTTGTGTTCTGTCACCGAAATGTTGTTTACTGAAGTTCCTTTGGGTGGGCGCAAAATCCCTTCTGTGGTTGTAAAGATGTTAGCCTGCACAGATCCGTAAGAAACACAAGGGTGTAACTTGTTATGGTCAGAAGTAAATAGGTTAAATAGGTGTGGGTTGTTTTTTTGGGAGTGAGGTGGAAGGAGCTCTTTTCTTTTTTAAAACATCCAGAGAATGGAAATGGCATTCTGACACTGATATTAACATTACATTGCACACAGTTCTGAACTCGGTGAGAATGCATTCCTAAAGGAAGTAAATCTTCAGTGGTCCTTAAGAGGAGAGTAGACTGTTGTGATATCTTTCAGAGAGAAAATATATGCTGAAATAAAATCTTCCTCTTTCTTTGGTGAGAAATGGAGACATGCACTTAAGCGATGTTCCTGTAACATGTGTCAGCTATGGAAAGGAAATTTACAACTCCTCTCTGGAAGCTTCAACAGATATCACTACTATTAAATAACAAATAGAAAAATGTGGACTCAAACCTACTTGATTCTGTTGCAGTACAGCAGATTTAAAAGAAGAAATACAGGATAGAACTACCGCTTTGTGCAGCTGGGTGTTAACACTTGGATACCGTGAGATTGTAAGCACTGTGGAAATGACAAATTCCTAAAAATTGACCCAATAAAATATACGATACTCTAGAAAATCTGAGATTAGCAGCAACTTTTATTGTCTCCATATATTATCGCTTGTAATCCAGGGATTTTCCCCAGATGAGACAAAAAAGGGAACGTTTACAGCATAAAACTAAGACGATGCTTAATAATGAAATCTTGGTAGGTTTTACACATAAAGTATTTATTTGTTTCTACATTACTTTCTAATGTTAACAGCAAAACTGTTAGTATATGTAGCCATCCATATATAAACACACACATAAACATAAGGTCCTTTTTTTGTCCAGCTAAAGGAATTACGATTTCCATTCACCAGAAAAAAAGGTATCCGATTTGAATTACAACAGCAGATAACTAACTTAATGCCCAGTAAACCCCCTTCACCTTATATGGGAACTTAAATGAATTGATCTCTGGTATTACACAGATTTTAACAGTTCCTTTAACTTTACAAGGTAGTGTGACGAGGTGATGCTGTGACTGAGTTAAGATCTATATGTTGCAGCATGGTCTGATTAACATTCTGAGACTGTTATTAGTTTGGATTTAAATCAGTGTTCTCACCCATATGTAAATAGATTGACCTTTTGAGCTATGACATATTAGCAGAATCTTGCAATTTCAAGTCAAGTACTGTTTCCTTCATTCCTGCATATTTAATTGTCAGTCAGATTATGTGCTCTATGTATGCAGAATTCATCTTTTGCAAGACATTATCATAAAGTTAGGAATCAAATTGATTCCATTGATGTTAAAACATACAGAGGAACCATTTAATTTTTCCTTTAAGATTGTGTGCTTGGCTTTTTATTTTACTTTTTTTTTTTTTTTTAAATATGATACATTTAGTGGTGTAAAATTAATCAGATCCTTTCAAAGGATCTTTAGTGCATTCATAATAAAATACACTGTAGATGTAAACAAGAAAAGTTTTTTTGTTCTTGTTCTTTGAGGAGTTTGATGAAAGGACAAGGGAAGAGTTGAATCTGAAATTTAAAGAGGAAGGTTTTTTGGCGTTGTTTTTCTAAGACAAAAAATAGGAAGAAATTCTGTTGTTTCTCATTTAGAATCTGGAAAGGTGGAAATTATTTAGGAGTAATGTGGCTGAACCACAGTCCAAAGTGCCAACACAAAGGACTTGGTTCCAAAGATTTTACAGAAATGTAAGAAACAAGTGGCTATTAATAGAACTTATTATCAAGATCTTTGGGATTTTATATTCTGTTTTCTCTTGTTACATCAGAATCATTAGAAATGAATAGCAGATGTTTTCCTTTTGCTCTCTTACATCAAATTATAATTCTCATTATTTAATTATGTATGCACTTTTCAGTATTTGTGATTGAAATATTAAGAGAAATAACTATGTGTTTCCATATTGAGGATAACAAAATCTTCAAGAGATAGCTAAACTACAGCTTTCTTGTGATGATGTATTTCCTTGCTTTAGGCAGGGGAGTTTTTCCAACAGCAGTTGAAAATGTGGAAACAAGTGTGGTTTTGGCGTGTGCAGGAGAGAGAGGTTTATTGGTGGTGGGATTTTTCTTTGTTGGTTTTTGTTTGGTTGTTTTTTTGTGTTTGTTTTTTTTTTTTTTTTTTTAAAACAACTGCTTTGATGGTCCTCACTTTTATTTAAAAACAAAGAAACACCACCACCCCCCAGTTTATGGTGTAAATTTTTGAGGATACTTTAAAAATAAAAAGGAGGTTGGCAGAACAGTGCAATGCTCACAGTTCAGACAGAAAATAATATTAACTAATATTTCTATGACTGGGTTGGTTGTTTCCTCTTCCTCTCCACAGGTAGACTCCAGAGATTCAAGCAAATGGTCTTCAGACCTGCCAGAATGATTAGGGCCTAATATTTGACATTATCTATGTTCCTATACAAAGTATTTATTTACTTAATGACCTGTTAATGACTTGTTGAAACAAAAATATGCTTTACATTTTGTCTCATGAAGAGCATTCAAGATTCTTAAAACATTTTTTTGGTACAAAGTTCCAGACTCTGACTTTAGAATATGTTTTATTTCTTTCCCTAATTCAGGCCATGGGGTGCAGACAGGGATGAATTATTACTAGTAACACAATATGATAGTGAGTTAAAATTTCTGTGCACTTTGACTGCCATAAAAAAAGTGTATCCTCTCTATTTGTATGACAATCTAAACTTTAAGGGAAATAGCTGAAGCTAAACCAGTAAATCTCATTAAAATTATTACGTCTGAGAGTAAGCAAGAGCAGCTAAATGAGTGGATGAAAAATATTAGCAGTAGGAATGTGGATAACAGATAAGGAATGTAAACCTGGTAAAACTGATAAACTGCTAGATGTTTAGTAATCAACAAACCTCCGATAATATTGCTTAATATGCTAGTCTTTAAACCATAAGCTACTGACTTTAACTTGAAAGAAAAAAAAATCCCACTGTGACGAATTCTTTTGTGGTCTATCATGGTTTTTGTGCTGTGCTTGGGAAATTGTTGGGAATCGAAGAGCTTTGATCTTCATGATGAGCACCTCATTGATGTTTGCAGAATATTAATTGTGCAAATCCTCTGACTAGTCAATGACAATGGGCCCTGTCCATTGTGGGGAGATGCAGAATTTGTTTATGATGCAAAAAGTTTGATGCCATTTCCATAACAGGGGCTGAGATTTTACTGATAAATTTTACAGTGGAGTTTCTGGCAGAATCATCTTTATTTTCATTTTGCAGTAGAAATATTTTTCTTTGCCTCTTCACAGAATGGCTTCAATATCACCTTATTGCTCTTTCCAGTAACCTCGTTCAAGGTGCTCACTTTCCTGAGTTGTTTTAGGAAAATGAAGTGGATAACTGGTGCTTCTATAGAAGCAGATTAGTTCTGGTCTTTCCCTGTAATCTTTGCCATTGCTGTGCCTTCCCCATCAATGCCTGGTGCCTCTTCATCCCATTTGTTCCCTGTGATAATCACAGCAGCATAGGTTTCAGCTCATGAAATGTGATGACTTTGAGCGATGAGATAACCAGAATTCTAACCATGGACAGTTTTATAGCGCTTGGCAATACCAGAAAAAATGGCTGAAGGAGAAGCAGGTAAGGTCCCGGTCCCTTTAGCAAGTCTGTCCCAGACTGTTCCAGGAGTCATTACACAAACATTTCATAAACTAATCCTCTCCACAAAAGGCTGCTAACCATGGGGTGGTGCAGTTACGCAGTGGTTAAGATTCAGCAATTTTCAGTCTATTGTATAATATAGCGACAGAAACAATCTGGTAAAGCTTTACATTTTAATTTCTGCTAAATTTGTGGTAAAGACTATTGAGAGAGGGAAAGAAAGTAAAAAAGTGGTTTTGGTTTATTTTTCCAGTGGCATGAAAGCCCCGGATATGTGATGTTAACACGCACAAATGCTTTAGTTAAGAGGTGTTTCCTTTAAATTTTATAATTCCTTATTTTTAATGTTTCTTTTAAATAAATACCTGAACAATATGCTTACACTTCTTTAAAAAATCATTAAGTGAACCTGTTGAGTATCAAAAATTACTTTTGATTTTAAATGAATGATTAATTTTAATTGGATTTAACTTTAAACCATTTTTAGTAATGACTTTAATGTATTTAATTAAAAAATATTTCTTTGTCTTTAGAGTTTTTATTGTGATCATGAAATTAGGTAGCTTGTTTCTCTGAAAATGGCCTTTTATGCATATTCATGTAACAGGAAAAAGGTCTAGAAATGTTAATAAAAAGTAAATTTTTTAAGGAAAAACAGCAAGTTTTTTTTTCTGCTCTTTGCTAGAGTCAGTAAAAGATTAGCTCCCATTGCTGTTGTAAAGAACAAATCTACCACAGATTGCACAGAATTCTGAAGAACAGAGAACCCTGGTGTGACGCAAATTGACCAAACAGCTGCTGGATGTTGAATTCTAACAATACTTTAAACAGCTGATTTCTTCTGGGAGATTAATATTAAAAACTGCAAGTAGAATAAGACCTGACAGGACCTGACTACTGAAAAATTTTAGGCAATTTGAGACTACTTAGAATTACAGAATAACTGGTAATTTTTTTAAGGCACATACTCAAAATTCATGATGGTTTTCAGAATAATGCAAGACCATTGTGAAGTTTGTCACTAGGGGACATGTAAAGCAAGAATTCACATCCTTAAATAATATGCTTTTTTTCTCAGTTTTTTGAGAACACAAAAATTGATAATTATTTGAATTAATTTATTAATTTATTTAGATTGATGAGGGTATGTGGAGGGAAACAAATACTAGCTGGTTAAAAACACTTAGAGTCTGTGAAGTTGAGTGACACAGCACATAGTTCTCAATCACTAGTTGCTGAAAGATCTCCCCTGCCTGATTCAGGTGTTCAGGTTTGGCAGCAAGGGGAAGGGTTCTGTAAGGGTGTTTTATACATGGAGTATTGCAGAAAGCTCTGAATGTTGTTTATGACTGGAAATGACCTGTCTGTTGCTTCAACAATTAAAATGCTATCCTGATAATGGAATACATGTGGAAATAGTACATGCCATTCACATATTGCAAGTTTTAAGTTAGTGTAATATAAAAGAAACTGTGAGATATAATGAATATTCAGTTTACACTGGCTGTAGACTTACAGCTAAGTCAGAGGTCGAATTAATATAAAATTTTCCAACTAAAAATGTTCTCAGGGCTGAAAGCTGTGCATTAATAACAACTCAAAAAGACCCAGGAGTGGCTATAATAAACTTGCACAGAAGTTGGCTTTGGAAGTTTCTACTAAATTTTAAACTTAGCAGTTTCATTTGAAATATTCCGTACTAAAAAGAAGATTCTGAAATACTTGGTTTAAACAATTAAATTTAGGGAAAAAAACCCCAAAGTTTTTCCATAATAGGGAGAAATCAGATTTTCAGACCGTTACAGTTAACACTGCTTGTAATTATCTGTATACAATGATTGAGCTGAAAAACATCTGACAAATGTTAAACGTCATTAAGAATGGAATGACGTGGCTACAAATCTTCTTCCTTCAATGAACTCCCTAAATAGCAATGAATGGGGAGTTAATCAGAGGATTTGCTGCTATCTGTTGGTGTAGATTCTGTGAGAATTGTTTTTGTTTATAAAAGACTTCATACAAAGTTGGGAGAGGGGGAGAAGCAACAGTGCTTCAAAGGATCTTTTCCTGCACTGAACAACAAATCATCAGTGTATTTGATACAGTGCTCAGTGGCAGGAGAAACGTTGCCTAGCTAATGGAAAAATAATGATGCAAAAATGTTTGAAATAAAATACTGGACACTTAAAGCTGATTCTTAAACCATATCTAATCAAATCTTCTGTGTTTGTGCAGGCCCTCTGGCTTTTCATATTCATAACTTGCCTGAAATTAAATGTAGGTGTCTTGTATTTTCTTGGGAGAGAAGTGTAAAATTACACCTTGCTTTTAAGGCATTTCCCTGTTCCCAAGGATAGTGTGGACCTTTTAAATATCTGTTTTCATTAGAGGAAAGAATTTGTTCGTTAATGTTCTTGAAGTTCGTATGGGGATTGTGATGGATAGTAAACTGTTCATCAAATTCAGCAAAAAGTGAAATTGCCACATTGTATAGAATTAACAGCAAGCACTTAGCTGAACTAACATGATAACATGATGTTGTGTAAAGGGGAGGGGGGGGCAACAACAAAAGAGTAAAAAAGAAGTGTCTGTACTTTATAAAGCATGAACAAAGGCCTTGTAAATACTTCATGTATATACCAAACCGTGAGTATATTGTGCGAGGCTAACCGCAGGCGCTTAGTTGAATAAACAGGAGGATATTTACGTCCATAAATCTCCTTGCTCAAGGCCAGCAGTGAGCCTAGACTGATAAGAGCACTGCAAGCTTGTAGAATCATCACATTCCAGGCCAAGGGTGAAAAGTACACTGTGAGGAAGACCTACGGCCTTCCTCCCGGAAACCACCACCCATGATCTGAGGACCCCTGCCCACAATTTTAGCAGAATCTGCGCAAGCGTAAAGAACTGATAAGCTAATTACCATACAAAGTGGGAGTAGGCGGGGTTTAGATAATGTATATGTATAGGCTTATCATGAATATGCGATGCTTTGTAATATAAAACTAAAACAGAGTGACTTGAAAGGCGCGCGCCGTTGGTGGAGTTGAACTCCCCGGCCGCCCAGCGCTGTTTTGCTTGTTGTCGCTTGCTAAATAAATCGGAAGCACTGACTCACATCAATTCGGGAAGTCAGCTTATAACAGGGATGAAACTTTAAAAGTAAATGCTGCTGGATACAGATAGTTACAGTAGTTATTGAAGCCCTTTATATTAAGATCTTTACACTTTCATTCTACTTATGGACACTTTTGTCGATTTAATTATCTGGAAAGAATATAAGGAACCATATAGAAACAGAAAAAAGTTGAGATTTTTTATTTTTTTTCAGTAATGCATTGACTTGAGTGGTACTTCGGAGCGCTTCTCAGCCTTTCACTATGTGATCAAGTAGGTAGGACATATCTAATGTGATTTTTACACTATCCTGAACACAAATCCTTCTACCACAATGTTCTGCAGTAGAATAGCATTTCTGGTGGTATTTGCTTCTTTATAATGTTACCAGCTAGGCAAGGAAAGAGACAGACACTTTTCTTTGACTGACAGTTCCCACAATGCCTAGTATTACTCTATACAAGTAAAGTGCAAGCTCTCTCTTAAGGTTCCCATTAAACAGCCTTCACAGACTAAACCTATTTGTTGTTTACTAATTACATCTTTTAAGATAATAGATTTAAGAACATCTCTATCTGCATTTTTTACAATGGTCTACGTTTCTGCACTTTATCTCCTGTTCCGTTCCTCTTTTACTCTGCATTAGATCTGGTCTGTGCAGCAGAAAGTCAAATACAATGACTATAAAATTCTGTGAAACCCAGCTTTAACAACAATAGCAGAAAGAGAGTTGGGGATGTTATGAATTAAAATTACCAATTCGTTTTTATTTATGGACAGTTTATACCCTAAGGTGGTACTTAATTGCATTTTAATTCTTTGTGATTATGGATGGAGGGTTCCATTTTAATCTTACAATCTGTGTAGAATAATTTGCTAGGCTGGTAACATGCAAATACTTGAAATTCATGATTGTACTATAATCTTTCACACAAGTATAAACCACAGTAAAATCACTCTGCTGACCTTACCGGAATTCAGATTGTCTGTATTTATAACAGCTAAATTTCAGCATATTCAGACTGAAAAAAAAAAAAAAAAAAGGGTTTCCACCACTAATTCTTTTTTAATTGACTTTAGGTAAGGCATGAACAAAAATGTGCTTGGAATTTCCATTTTATGTAGTCTCTCACACTCTTGCAGATTACACACGATGACAGACTGGATTATGAAAGTTGTAATTCCTTTTTTTTTTTTTAGTTCTCATAAGCAACTGGTTGCTCTCACAGGAACTATAAGCATCATTTTATTTCTTAGTTCATCAGCAGAAAAGCTGACCGTTAAAAGAATGAGCTGAATTTTTCTCATTCCCTAAAGACCATAGGCCAGGACAGAATGGGAACTAGACTTTCATACATTTATTTCAGTGCTTCATAAAATGAAAGAAGTACATACACTAGCTGTAATCATTATTACATGACTGCAAATTCTTTTTCTCTGCCTGGAGCATTCTACTGTCCACCACCAGACTTCTTTAATCCTCTAGTTTGCTGATTTTTTTCTCAAATTCCCAGAGCAAAATCCATTTTTGTATTGGATTATCTGAGGCTACTTAAATTTTTACATATCACCTGGTTAGTGCAGTACCTGTAATGCCCCTATCTACTTTAAATTGTGACATATAAAAGTACCTACTGTCCTTCCTTTTCTTCACCCTTTTTTTTTTTTTTTTGAAAACCTATCTTTGAAACACTTGTGAGTAAAAAACATTCTGAATTTCTTGTTTGATATTCTTGTTCCTTCTTCAGCAAATGTAGTTTTCTACAGTGTTTTTGTTAGAACAGCACATTTATCTTTCACTTGTGCATTTGAACAAGACCAGCACGTTACCCACCGACAAGGGGGATGGTTTTATGCAAAACTTAAGTACAAAGCATGCTCTGAGTGACAAGGAGGACCCCGTTATTTCTCTTCTATCTCTCATCACAGGCAACATGTCATGAGATTATGCAGGGAGAAAATTAGGACTAAAGCCCAGCTAGAACTTAATCTGGCTACTGCTGTAAAAGACAGTAAAAAATGTTTCTATAAATAATCAACAAAAGAAGGGCTAAGGAGAATCTCCGTCCTTTATCAGGTGCAGGAGGAACAAAAGATAAGGAAAAGACCAAGGTACTTAATGCCTTCTTTTTCAGTCTTTAATAGTAAGACCAGTTATTCTCCAGGTACCCAGGCCCCTCAGCTGGAAGACAGAGTCTGAGAGCAGAATGAAGCCAATCCAAGGGGAAATGGTTAGCAATCTGCTACACCACTTGGATACACACAAGTCTATGGACCCAAATAGGATCCACCTAAGGGTACTAAGGGCAGAAGTGCTCTTCAAGACACTTTCCATCATTTGTCATTACCCCTGGCTAACTGGGGAGGTCCCAATTGACTGCAGGTTAGCAAATGTGATGCACGTCTACAGGAAGGGCCAGAAGGAGGATTTGGGGAACTACGGGCCTGTCAGTCTGACCTCGAGGCTGGGGAAGGTTTTGGAGAAGAACATCTGGAGTGCCATCACATGGAAGGTACAGGACAACAGGTAATCAGGCCAGTCAGCATGGGCTTCTGAAAGGTAGGTCCTGCTTGACAAACCTGATCTCCTTCTATGACAAAATGACCTGCTGGCAGATGAGGGAAAGACTGTGGATGTGTTCTACCTAGACTGTAGTAAAGTATTTGACACTGTTTCCCACAGCATTCTCCTGGAGAAACTGGCAGCTCATGGCTTGGACAGGTTTACTCTTTGCTGGGTTAAAAACTGGCTGGATGGCCGGGCCCAAAGAGTTGTGGTGAACAGAGTTAAATCCAGTTGGCAGCTGGTCACAAGTGGTGCTCCCCAGGACCCAGTACAGGGGCCACTCCTGTTTAACATCTTTATTGATGATCTGGATGAGGGGATCGAGTGCACCCTCAGTCAGTTTGCAGATGACACCCAGTTGGGTGGGAGTGTTGATCTGCTTGAGGATAGAAAGGCTCTACAGAGGGATCTGGATGGTCTGGACTGATGAGTCAAGGCCAATAGTATGAGATTCAACAAAGCTTAGTGCTGGGTCTTGCACCTGGGTCACAACAGCCCCATGCAACACCACAGGCTTGAGGAAGAGAAGCTGGAAAGTGATGGAAAAAGATCTGGTTGGTCAATAGAAAGCTGAATATGAGCCAGCAGTGTGCCCAGGTGGCCAAGAAGGCCAATAGCATTTGGGCTTGTATCAGAAATAGTGTGGCCAGCGGGACTAGGGAAGTGATCGTCCCACTGCACTCAGCACTGGTGAAGCCACACCTCGAATACTTAGTTTTGGGCCCCTCACTACAAGGAAGACATTTTGGTGCTGGAGCATGTCCAGAGAAGGGCAATGAAGCTAGTGAAGTGTCTAGAGCACAAGTCCTGTGAGGAGCGACTGAGGAAACTGGGGTTGTTTAGCCTGGAGAAAAGGACTCTGAGGGGAGACCTCATCACCCTCTACAGCTACCTGAAAGGGGGTTGTAACGAGGCGGGTGTCAGTCTCTTCTCCCAGGCAACAAGTGATAGGATGAGAGGAAATGGCCTTAAGTTGCACCAGAGAAGGTTTAGATTGGATATTAGGAAATATTTCGTCACCAAAAGGGTTGTCAAGCATTAGACCAGGTTGTCTAGGGAAGTTATTGAGTCACCATCCCTGGAGGTATTGAAAAGACCTGTAGATGTGGTGCTTAGGGACATGGTTTAGTGGTGGGCCAAAAAATCATATATGAAGGAGATACTTTTTTGAATTCTAATACCAGGTCTCACTAAAACTCTTTTAGAAGCTTCCTGCAAGTTACCTCGTGGTAGTAACCTCTTTCTGATGTCAGCTTTACTTAGCATAGCAAACTGTGAGAGAACTGAGGTTCTCAGGGATGTGGATTTTGATTGATTGTAATGGCTATTGGTCTTGACATCAACAGCTGTCTTGGGTGCAGCCTTCATGCTCCAGGTCACTTCATATACTTTTTTCCATGTGCAGCAAGAGAGTGCAAGCAGGTTATAAATGCAGAATTATAAAGCAATAGCTTTTTGACAAATGTGCACAACTGGTGAGACTAAGCTAGCAATTGTCTAAGCGTTTGCTATCCGCTTGCCCCCAAAGGTGTCTCTGCTGCCCAAGATTTTGTTGGTCACGAGTGGAACAGTCAATCTCTATTCTTCCTTGGAAGATGCTGATCTTCCTTGCTACCGAGTTGACATCTTCAAATTCCCTGTATTTTCTTTACAATTGTATGCTTTTGCATATTGGTGTTTTCCTCTTTAATCTGTGATCTTAGATTTGACTGCAATTTTGCCTTTCCTATCTAGCTTGGCTCTAGCCTATGTGTTTTCTGACAACTTAGTCTAGGTTTGAAAACATGAAAAATGTTGCATAGCTGTGTCCCCTCAAAACTAGACCTCAGAGTAGAGACAATTTAGCTATGGAAGGAAGGGTCACACAGGCATTTTCACTTGCAGCTATTTTGGGGGGATGGGGAGGAAGACAGCAGATGAAGGTTGTTTTCTGTTTCATAATGTTTGCAGAGCTAAAAGTGTGAGGCTCAGCAGTATTAGTGTGGAGATATAAATGGATCTGGTTGCAGTGAAATGAACATAGAACTGCTCTTTCATATTTCCATCTCTAGAAATATAAAAGAATAGGCAGGCCACTTCCCATTTTGTATAAAAGCAGAGATGATGCAGCTAGTAAAGGCAACTCATGTTGAAGCAGAAACAGAAGACAGAAGGTCGGAATGGAGGAAAGCAAGGGAGGAGAAGCAGTTGTTCAAATGCCTATGAGAGTATAGCTGTTAGTAGACTCTGTCATGTGATGTATGTGTAATCTTATTTTAGGATCAGGAAGTAGAAGTCAAAGATGTATTTGAATATAAAGAGAAAAGAGACAAGGATAACAACTTTTTTTTTTTTTATGTATAAGAAAATAAAGAGGAAGAAACAGATGAAAATATAATTTAGGTAGTAAAAAACATGAACTTGATATAGAAATGTTATGAAGACAGAGAAAGCAGATAGAAAAAAAAACTGGCAAAAGTGAGGATGCGTAAGGAATAGCAACCTAATATATAGAAGACATAACTTTTTTTCTACATACATCTCTGTTCAGGGAATTCTGAAACTAATAGATAGAAGTATACAGGTCTGTTGATGAAGGAAATAGGCTTATTTCTTTAGACAAAAAAAAAAAAAAGCTTGGATCAAGCTTTAAACATTTAATAAAAAAGGTGATTTTATGTGTTTTCCATCTATTAATTAGACTTTATCAATCGCTGCTGTCCAGTGGTCTATTAAATTTTCAATATCTGTTTCCATCTTATGTATCACAGGACCACCATGTTGCCTTGTTAGCACCTTATTTTGCTGAAAAGTCACAGGAATTCTTATCACTTGTATATAAATTGATATAAGTCAAGGAGGACACCATTTTTCAAACGTATGTTAAAATCTGTTTTTGTTTGTTATCAGAAAGTTAATTATACTGTCAAAAGATCTCAGAAGAAATATTAGCAAGTGGCATAGCTGTTATTGCTTCTGTATCGTGATACCATTGTACGCTAATTGAATGTGTGGTACATACTTATGGCTATGTGCAGAATGTCACAGAAGTGATGTGTGAATGTTATCACTGCTGTACAGATTTGTAAATCATTCATCCAGAAAATCCCACAACAATGAATAACACATGACACAGCCAACAGCAGATTTTCGCTTTCATGAGGAAGGCTATTCATGGCCAAATGTTAGGCCTATTTCTTCAAGTCAGCTTCTTTACGTATTATTACCTGTACTGCAGTCAGAAACTCCCATCTATGTTGATTGAGTTACCCTAGTAGTTCTAAATTCTTCAATATTAAGACCAACTGCCCCAAAATTATACAGGTAAGAGATGGAAAATGTCCAACAGCAGTAAACAGGCAGTAGGATTTGGCATTAAGCAATGAATGTTCTGTATTGAAGAAGACTTCTCAACATAAACATTTGAATAAAAGTCTTTTAGAGTAATTCATGTTATTGCAGGGTGTATCTAAAAGGCAGCAGCACCAGTAATCTATTTGCCATGAATTTCTGTACAATTTATAAAATTATTACCTTCTTGGAATATTACCTACTTCTTCCTGTAATCATAAAATTTTATGATGTATACCTTTCAATTGCTTGTGTAGGAAAAAAATAATGAATAACAATTAAATATGATTTGTGAAGAGAATAGAAGCCACATCTTCATTTTTCATGACCTTTTTATTTTCAGTGAAGGTTATGTGGTACTGAGGTAAATTGCCTCAGTTTAAGAATACGTGGTCTGTCATCTAGCTTTTTATTCTTGTTATCTGCTTAAAGAATGAACCACAGCAACTGTATCATGTGAAGTTACACTGTATAACAAGATCTTTCAGAGAATATTAATTCCATAAAGGTGAATTTTGTTATTTCAGTAAAAAAATTCTGCTTGGTTTTGGGTTTTTGTTATTGTGGTAGTTTTTGTGTGTGGCTTGTAGTTTGTTTTTTTGTTTGTGTACTTTTGGAGAGGTTGTTTTCTGTTCCTTGTTTTGTTTTTTTTTTTTGTGTGGAAGAAGTACTATATCCATATGTTTGCTGACAATTTGTACAAGACTGGTATTTTTTTCAGAATCAAAATGCAGAATTTAGAAGTATTTTTCCTAAGGTAGCTTATCCTTCAAGTGTTCTGGATTCATGGGAAGACAAATGAAACTAATATAATATGAATAGTGTTAATATACATTTAGTGAACATAAGTAGATAACATAATATAGAAGTACTCAACCCATTTTTTTTAAGTGCTTTTACCCAAAGGCATTTCTGGAAAGAACTATTCAGCAATTCTGGTATGGAAAGAACTATTCAGCAATTCTGGTATCCCATGAAAATATTTTAGTTTCAAAATCAGAGAAAGTGGATGAACATGTAATTCTTAAGATACTTCTCTGTGGTTCTCAGCCAGCTTTTACTTTCCAGTCCTACCCATCCAAGTTTCTTGTCATCTTTAAATGGTGAATTATTTAAAACTATCTCTTCTTTTACTGGGTGAATTTCCAGAGTAGTAGCATTACAAGCATACTGTCAGCATTATAATTACTGGTACTCCTGTCTGTTGGCAATTTTATTGCTATTCTTACTTTGTGTTCCATATCACTGTACCTTCCTTGAAAACAAGCAAATATATTGAAGATAAATTTCCTAATAAAGATGATAGAATGATTATGTTAAAAATAAGGACTCTAGTAGTAAGTATAGTAGTAAGATTTAAGAACTCAGGAACATTCCTTCACATCAACTCAGCTCTCCAGTCTGTTGTACGGATGGTTCATATAATAGTTAATGTATGATTCTAAATTACTTCATCAGGTATGTTTGTAAATGCATGATTTGAGTCATATTATATTTGTAGAGAATTACTTTTAACACACTTTCTTGAAAGATCAAGGGACACAGCAGACTTTAAATTTCACAGTGGATCCTGTTGCAAGATTAAGACAGACAATAGTGAAATGGGGTTCAAATTGAGATTGTGACCCATGGACACCTTGTGCATGTTGGGCTTTTTTCCTCTTGCACAAATAAGAGTTAAGAACTCTTTTACCATGTGTAAAAATGAATGGGAACCTTGGTTTTGCATTTATGGCAGATTTTCCACAAAGGCGGCATACTTTGATTAAGGACAATTAAAAATATATCAGGCAAAGACTTTTCATTCACCTTCAAATAAAACATGGGAGGTTATGGTGGAGCCAGATGACTGGTTTCTGCAACAACTAGGGTTTATAATTTCTGGATAATCTATAGAGTAACCCAGGAATTTTGTGCATCTTCAGTGATTTAGCGGTCTCTAACTGGACTATATTGATACACAGACTTTCTGTCAATACTTATTGTGCAATAATAACTTTGAAGACTGAGGTCACGACAATAGTTTTCCTCCCTCAGGATACATCTTGCATACTGCTAGGAGGTAGAATGAAAGCACTGATGGTGGTATAAGGGACAGAGGGCTCACGAAAGCTATACGAGCTGATGTGTTACTGTTAGGATCTAATAATAAAAATTTTCAAAACTAAAAGTACATCTTCATAAAACATAGCATGTGGCAACTTCAAGTCTTCTGACACAGATCATTTAGCAGTCTTCAGTGATATACCAATAGTTTTCAACCTCTACAGTCATCTCTTCAGACATGAGTTATAAAATAAATGAGTATTTTTCATGAGGGACCTGTGTGAATAGATTGACATCTCTGGAAAGCATTAGATTATCTTTTTCAGTAACCAAGTGAAATAAAATGAAAAACTCAAAGCTGTAGGCTCTCTTGGGATCCAGTACAGTATAGAAGTCTTCTTTATGCTTTTTATTATGAGCTCTCTAACTTTCCTACTATACATAATGGATTATTTCTTTCCATTCAGAGAAAGTAGGTAGTTATACATGTGTAATAACTGAAACAGCCATTTGGAATGTATGAAATGTTCAAAATGAACTTAAAAATCCTGTTAATTAAATTCATCTTTCTAAAAGTGATTAGATATTGTGTTCCATAAAAAAACAGGTTTGATATTAGAAGTTGTAATTGTTGTAGAACAATATATCTTTTTTTCTTTCTTAAATTTTGTTGGAAGCAAATTGGGTTTGTTGGTATGACTTATTTCTTTGTCTAAATAACTGATAATAGCTCTAATTTGTGTGTTCTGCGGGGACCGTGTTGTTTAGAACTATTCAAAGAATAATGAAATATATTAAGTTTTGAATTTTAAAGATTAAAGAATATCTATTAATAAAAATGCTTTTAATTTCTCTCAAACAATATCTAATTGATTATCAATACTTTCTTGGAATGAAAATATAGCAGGGTGAAGAAATCTGAACATTTTTTAACATCTTTACCAAACACCAAGTTTTCTGAAACAGCAAAATTATATACAGTGTCGAAATCTCTTTAGAGGTTTTAGAGGTTAGAGAAGGAATCTGTGTGCTTTCTGTAGCTGTGGAAATGAATAGCTGAATTTATGTGGATCTGAAACTATAAATATGCAAGTACTCAGGAGCTAAGCGAACTTTGGAGCTCTCCTTAAGACTGAATTGTGTACTACGGGAAGAGGATGTAGGATATAGTACCCAATTCAGTCTACAGTAGGGACTACTATCGCTACAGACTTCTCTTACTCCCTGCCAAGTGTCAGCCCCTCTCATTGCAGCCTTTGTGAATTAAGCAACCATGCTGCCGCATCCTACACCTTTGCAGATTCATACCAATCACTCACTATATCTTGAAGGCTCTTTTCCTGCCGGTTCTAGGTCATTAGAACTTTTAATCTGTTCTAATCATGACAAAAGAATAAAAAAGCTACTGTGGTAAAGGATCCAGTTCGGTTTTAATATTAGTCTATCAGCTATGACAGCAAATAGAAAAATAAACAACTTTTTTTATTATTACTGTAAGAGATCATTCTGACTTCCAGCTTCAGAAAGAAATCTAGGAAGAAAATGTGAAAAGCATGGAAAATCAATTGACTATGTCACTAGATATTGAAGAATTACAAGCAACTAATCTGCCTTTTGAAAGTGATTGTGAGAGGAAAAATATAGACAGCTTATACTAAGTCATATCACAACTATCCCCCCCAGCTATTTAAATGAAGTAATTTTATTTTGCCTCCTCATAACTATTTAAAACACAAACAGCAAAAGCAAACATGTCTGGAACAGAGTAACATAATAAGGAACTATCCATACTGGTGTTGCAGCACTGTGGTGTGGGAAGTAAAGCAGTATGCTTTCCCACCTGTGGAAGGGTGGAATAGTTTTAACAAACCATTTGGGAGATGCCTCCCTTCTGTGTAGCACTGGGAGGAAAAAACCAAAAAGGAGATATGAGAAATTGCTAAACTTTTATGAGTCAATCATTCCAGTTGCTCCTATATTCTAAAACACGCAGAAGTGAATTTCACTTTCTTAAACTTTATTATAATTGTAGCACTTGAACACCCTTAATATTTTAAAATTTGTTTCATCTTAACTTCATTCCATTGGCTTGTTATCATGCTTCTTCTCACTCATCTTTATTACTGTAGTTTTGAATGTAATTTATTTAGGGACAAATTCTTGGAGAACACTTTTTCTTAAATTGAAGTTATGGTTTTCATTGATGGCTAGAGATAGATCAGTGTATTTAGTTCTTATGTCTGTATTTAAAGGCATCTTAAGGAAAAGCATTTTGTGCAAGATTATTTTACCTTTATGCTGAGTATTAGCTTTGCTCAAGCTAACAATCTTCACTGTTTTCCTACAGAGGGAGTGCAGTACAGCTGATCAGCATAAATTAGTCTTCAATAAATTGCTCTCATAACTCAGTTTTTGTTTCTATGAGAACTACATGAAACTATTACTAAAAAAACGTATTACTACTACAAACTACTTACTCCTGGCTTGTGTCAGCAATAGCGTGGCCAGCAGGGACAGGGCAGGGATCTTACCCTTGTACTCGGCACTGGTGAGGCCACCCCTCGATTCCTGTGTTCAGTTTTGGGCCCCTCACCCCAAAAAGGCCATTGAATGACTCGAGCGTGGCCAGAGAAGGGCAACGGAGCTGGGGCAGGGTCTGGAGCACAGGTCTGCTGGGGAGCGGCTGGGGGAACTGGGGGGGTTCAGCCTGGAGGAGGCTGAGGGGAGACCTTATCACCGTCTACAGCTGCCTCAAAGGAGGTTGCAGAGAGCTGGGGATGAGTCTCTTTAACCAAGTAACAAGCGATAGGACAAGAGGGAATGGCCTCACGTTGCTCCAGTGTAAGGGACTGTGTTATCTGTGTTGCACCACCACCATTTCCTGGCCTCGGCATCCTGTCATCATGGAGGAGTACTCTGAAGGAGATGAATTGTCTCCAATGGGACCACAACATCCTATCAGAGTTAAATCAGGATGAGGAAGACGTGCAAGTCAGCATGGGACCGTGGGGCAGCATGTAATACAGTGAGCTCCGTGGAAATGGGTGGACTCTGCAGAGATTATGGGGACTGGGACAATAAAAGAACTGTGTACTCCTCTTTCAGGAGCACTATTCACTCTTACCATCTCATCCTTCCTCGGAGCTGGGACTTTGGTGGAGCCTGGAGCTTGGAACATCATCACCTGCACCGAGACCGAGCCAACAGAACATCACTGGATTCATGGTGGCGGTAATTAGTCTCACTGCCTCTCTACTGTTTGCTTGCTTAGGGATTCTGTCTTTTCCTTTCTTTTCCTCTCTGTCCTATCGCTGTTATCTGTTGTGTGCACAATAAAGTTTACAAGGTTGTATGGCACCTGACCTCGTGTGTGTCTTAATCTCGGTCTTGGGATTGTTTAAGAACCCTCCTCGATATTGGATCGGGACAGCCAGGGAAGGTTTAGACTAGATGTCAGGAAGTATTTCTTTCCAGAAGGGGTTGTGAGGCGTTGGAATGGGCTGCCCAGGGAGGTGGTGGAGTCCCCATCCCTGGAGGTGTTTAAGAGTTGGGTTGACTTAGCCCTTAGAGACACAGTGTAGTTGGGAACTGTCAGTGTTAGGTTAACTGGATGACCTTCATGGTCCTTTCCAACCTACATGATTCTGTGATACAGGGTTTTCTTTGTTAGCTTATTGCGCTGAAGGTTTTGTTTAATATAAATCTGTTTTCTGAAGTTGTCATTGTAACAGAACAAGTATCTGCTTAGGTGGGAAGAGGAATGATATTCACTGTACAGATCATTCTAAACAGTGAATAACAACTAAATACAATTAATTTAAACTCACTTTGAATCACTAACAATGATGAAGTTACATTATGTTATGAAAGTGTAAATTAACAGTGTACTTTGACTAGTTCCATTGTTTACCTTCCAAGTATACTAAACAGAACAAATTTCAGTATCTTCTTTTAATAATTTCTGCAAAAGGACACATTTGAAACAAACATAGTTGCAGTTGAGCTCCGCTTATTTAATAACATAAATAAAAATTTTACAACATTTTGGACAACCTTCAGGTTTTCTTGCTTCACTGAGGATGCAGACGCAATTACTCTTATCTCTATAAAAGACTGCTTTTATAGGTCAGGACTGAAGTGCAATGGTGCAGCACCAAGCAAAGTTACTAATAGAATAATAAAAGGTTTTTGTCTCTAAAATTTCATGATCAAAAAAGGATTATTGTGGCATTCTTAAAGTTTCAGCATCAAATAGAAAAGTAAACACAGAAACGAGGAACACAAACAAAATGTTTTCTAGCAAATATTTAGTATACAGACAACTCCTTTCCCTAGGGTTTTCCTGTTTGTGTCTTGAAATTGGTCACACTGGTTCAAATAGGGCTGATCAGTGTCTCAGATGGTTAGCACGTAGTTTCAACTGAATATCTGTGGGGTTTTTTCTTTTTTTTTTTTTTTTTAAAAAAAGAGGGTTTTTTAGTTTATATGTTCAGTTCTATTGTTCTGGTGCCTTGAAGTAATTAAACTCATTTTTTAGATAGTGTTAAAGCTAAATTATGTTAGTAATTATAGTACAATGATAAAACCCCAGGCTATTGATCCTGGTGATATTTGTACTTATCTTTTATTCAGTACACTGCTTGAAAATGATTTATTATTGCTTCAGGCTATAGCTAGTAAAATGAAAGCTCTGAACTTAAAATTTCTATTAAAACCTTTTGGTGATCCACGAGTCTGTCATCTGTCTTTGCCCCGAGACCACAATCATACATGTGAACAAGTTTAATTGAAAAGTCATTTGAACCCACTTTTAACTAATAAGTGAAGTACAATAATTTCTTTTTCTCATACAGTCTATGTGTAAACAAAATTTGGTACTTCAGGAGAAAAGAAAGGAAGTTACTTGAAGTCACTGACAGTTCTTACAACTTTGGGCTGGACAAAGGAATCTAGAATATACATTGATAATATATGTCAGTCCTTTTGCCATTGCATATGTTTATTTTACCTCATCAAAACTGATGCATATTTTGACTTGGCAGTGAATGGGATTAATCTCAAACGTGTTTCCAATTCTAGCATTTTACTGCTTAGGTGATGGAAAAACACCCTCAAGAAGTCTACATTTAACAAAAATAGTAACAGAATGCATTCTCACATAAATGGAAACTGATAGGCAAGTTAGAAGAGTTTTTGCCAAGAGGAAGTTTCAGGTCCCAGAAAAGCTTGTTCTCTATAGACAAAAATGTTTTTTCAACTGTTTGTGAGAGGAGAGGGAGAGATAAGGGTAAGCAAAATACTGGAAATATTTGACAGAGATCAGATCTAGGATTTGGTTGAACCCAAGCTGAAATCTAGATGTTCTCATTCCTCATTTCACTCAGATAATAAACACAAAAGTCACATTTCCCAGAGGAAAAATAAAATTGCTCTAACTAGAGAATAGCCATCAAGAGAAAACTTTAGTAAAAGTAACTGGAGTACTAAAGAATAGAAACTACTATTTGCAGAGCACAAGGCAAAGGGAATATAAAAAATAAAATAAAATAAAAAGTTGTGTCTAATATGTTCAAATACTAAAATTGACTGTATTCAGAAAATAGGAGAGATTTCTGAGGCCTCATACTTCAAAGAGGTTGTTTCTCCCGGGGGATACTAGAACTGCTCCTCTAGGATGGCTCCTTATGGCTGAAATTGCTCAGTGCTTCTGGGGTCTGGGGCTTCACTTGCTGTTGTGATTCTTAAAAAAAATTGCCGTTACTGTACTGTTGTTAGTTATCACTGAGTGACTACATAAGGTAAAATACAGAGAAAGATCTTTGACTTCGAGTAGGAAGAGTAAGATTCTAAAAGGGTATGTGGGTTGTAGTTGCACAGAGGTGCAAACACAGGCAGTTATTTAGTATAATCAAAACGTGGAAAGTTCTAAATAGGTTACTATAGAAATCTTCAATTTCTGAAAGTCCTGAGAGTAAATGGTTTCAGATGATTTAAGACTTTAATTCCACCTTAGTTGGAGAAGGGAGTCTTATAGCGGATCTGGAGTATTTGCCCAGAGAGTCTACAAGTGATTTATAAAAGATGAAACACCTAGATGATGCTTTTTGTGGTCTTAAAAATGCTTTGATTAAAATAAATAAATAAAATCTAGTGACGTGTTTCCTTTTGCCTAAGCTTGTGCATCTAAAATTCAGGTACCTAGATTAGGGTTGTCATGCAGACTTCTGTAAGCAGTTGTAAAATAGTTCCAAGCCAGAACGCCATCCATCCTGCTGAGGTCAGTGACAGTAATTTTCCTCTGAAAGTGAGGTTTAGGCTTCTTCAGTCTTGTGCACCTATCTCTTAACCAGCTGAATCCTTCCTAAGTGACTGTTTTGCAGCCCTAAGCTTCTGCCTACTTGAGAGGATTATCATGTATTTGTGGATAGTTGTCATTTAAGTGTTCCTATGCTAATCCTGATTTTTCTGAAGTGATTTACAATAAATTGCTTCTGATGACTTGTAAAATATGTTGACAGGTTTACAAAGACTTGCATGTTGAAAACTGCTCTGTAATTAACAATTGTTATTGCAGTTTTAATCAGATGATCAAAATTTGTCACTTTGATAAATTAATAAAAGAATATTTTTATAAAAAGAGGAAAGTAACGGGAAGGTTTTAAATAAATAAATCAACCCTTACCTCATTTTTTCTCTGATTACTATGTTAAATAACAACCTGTTGTGGTTTAACCCCAGCTGGCAACTAAGCACCACACAGCTACTCACTCACTCCCCACTGGTGGGATGGGGGAGAGAAGCAGAAGGGTGAATATCTTATAAACTAGTAATAGTTTTTACTGCTTACTGTATCTTGCAACAAAATGATACTAAAATGGTTGTTTACATTTCTCAAATTCTTAACTTCAATGTAAGCTGACCAATCAGTCTTCAGTATGCAATGTGGTCAAAAAAATTCTACTTTTCAGCGTTTGCCTGTTTTCTGGTAAGCTGGTTTGAGACGGAAGGCAGTTACAGTCAACAAAATTGAGTGTTATGTTCGAAATTGAATGAGTGTTAATATCTTTGTTCGTTTATAGACTCATCTGCAAAAGTATCACAGCTACATTCCCACAATAATATGTCTTAGAAAAAGTTACTTTAAATACTAGTTTTGTTGAAAACTAAAATTTGCAATACTACTTTTGTCAAACGTTTTTCCTTTCTATTTAGAAGGGGAAACCCAGCTTCTACACTGTTCTTTCTCTAGTTTTTATTTAAAAAAAAAAAAAAAAAAAAGGTGTATTAGTGGTTTAATGTGCTGCTCTGATTTAGTTTCACTGTAGATGCTTTCATTTGGTTGAGTCGAAGTTCTTTATGAGAAGGGAGGAGAGAACATTTTCATTGTATTCAACATCATACTTGGAACTCATGCCTGTTCCTTTCCTATGTGAAGATTATGTTCTAATTTGAGTTAATTGCACTACATTTTGCATGAAAACAATGACTAGTATTTTTTTCTTTTGAGGGGTGTGGGGGCAGCGTGAACAGAAAAAACTTGCTAAAGAAACAGTGAAATTGGAATTCCATACTGTGATAGTCACTGAGACCATTCTCTCTGACGAATGGAACAGTAATCTGAATTTATCCCCTTCTCCGCTGAAGCTTTTTCAACTTGTTGACAGCTTTACAGAGAAGAAACCTGTATGTGTATAAGTTTAAAATGTTCACTGGAATTGGTTTGCTTTTTTCAAACTTCACTTTGTTTTCCTGAACTTGCATTCTTCCACCTCTGTATTTCAGACAAAAATCACAGCTTATATCTCAAGAAGTTTTATGGTCATTTCCAAGATCTCGGTGTTGCTATGCATTGTCATTACATGGATGTCACCGAAACTTTAACAGTAACGAAGAATGAACACATTGAAAGAGTAGGTAAAAGTGATTTAGATTTTTTTTTTCAGTTTACTTTTAGATTGAAATTTATGACTTTTATTTATTTTGTGACAACCTAGATGATTTCTTCTAATAGCTTTTTCTGAGAGCTGTGCTAGGCATGAATAGAATTAAATAAATCCAGGAACTGTAACGAAGCCTGATGGGAACAATGTATTATTACATTACCAGAATACTGTTCCTAGGGCTAGTCTTTGGTTTATATTTATCACTTTAAGAGATGCTATATTCTTTCATGTTATAGGAGTGAGTTTGGTTTTTATGAAAGAACAGCAATGTCCATAGCTATCTTATTAATTTCATTATTTATTATCCGTTTTGACAAGTCAGCGAAAAATAGGTGACTGAAGAATACAGATTATGAAGGAAGCTTTTCCTTCAACAGAAGTTCTTCATATCCAGACACTGTAACTTGTTTTGATGTACTTCATATCCATAGGGAAGAACTAAACAAATAAAGTGGGTTTTAAGTCAATCATGAGTTCAGAAGGCAGTGGTTCCTCCTTAGCAAACACTAAAGTTACTCATAGCAGGAAGATGGTGAAATATTTTGAGATAGCATCAGATAACAAATTAAGCATGGCCCAGAAATTTTATTATTTACTTTTAATTATTTTGACCCAGTGTTTATTTTAAGGATTGAACACAAAATCTAAAATAATATTTGCATATTTATAACATAGGTTTGGGCTTATCTATATACAAATAAAGTATGTCTTAGTTGGTAAAAATCCTTAAAACAGAGAAGGGAAATCTAATGATACAGATCTAATTTGGGAGGTGGTGTTGGTGCTGATACTATTTTATGGGTTGAAAAAGTAGAGGTAGGTGATAAGAGGATACTTAGGGTTTCGTTGATATATAGTGGCTGTTTGCTTGTCTGTGTAGGGTGGGTTTTTAAATTTTGATAGCACAGATAAGAATGTTTGCACGGTTCCCACCTACAGCATATCCTTAAGCTCTAAGTCAACCCTACTCTGAACAGCTCCAGGGATGGGGACTCCACCACCTCCCTGGGCAGCCCATTCCAACGCCTCACAACCCCTTCTGTGCAGAAATGCTTCCTAATAATTCAGGGCTTTATTGCATTGTTTCAAGTCCTCCATCAGACATACAGCCTTACTGTAACATGTTGATGGTTTATTCTTTGTGCATAAATATACTGTAAAGTGTGTTCTGTTTGGACCATCTTCTAGTACCTTATCATAACCAGCTTATTATGTGGGGAATGTTGTAGAGTTTTGATCAACTAAGTGGTAGTTTCATCACAAAACTGTCTTGCAATTTAACTTCCAGTCTGCTTTTGCCCCAAAGGTGAAAACTGAATTTGTCACTTCCAAAATGTATGCAATAAGTTGTACATTTCTACTTGATCATAATCACTGTCCATCTCGGTCACGTCTCTGTTAGCAACTACAAAGAAATGCTGGTTAGTGTTGGTCCTAACATTGGTTTCCAGGGCATCGCAAAAGGACTGCATGAGCACTATATCGTTTTAACATTTGGGGATAGGAGTTTTGTTTATGTTTTTCTTCATCAAACACTTATTTTTGGCTCACTAGCCCCCAAGCTTCTGTATGTACATACATACATACTTCAGAAAGCTGATCATGCCTATAAATAATTTTTTTCATATTCTTTAATCAGAATAATTTGATTTTCCTCCCACCTACCCCCTGGAAAATCCAGGTAACAACTCGTTAGTAATTTTGTGAGTACAAATTTACTTTAGAGTTATCCCACTAGACTGCAGATGTGTTCAAAGCAGTCTCAGGTGCTATAATGATGCAGACTTTCTGGTGGGAGACAGAACTCTGCATTTGATTCCCCAATGGATTCCATAGGGGAAAACATTTCTAGTGCAAGCTTGTTTCCCACATGCTTAGCTCCCGAAAGCATACCTTGATAAATATTAATCTGTGTACTTAGAGATTCATCTCCTTTCTCTTTCACATGGTGAGAATTGTATTCAACTCTTACAGTGCTCACTCTATGCTTCTGAGAAGTGCAGGATTCTGTATCAACTAAACTCCAAATTTTCTTTGTTTCATGGAATTCTTGCTTATAGTAAGCATTTGCAAATGGACATTAAAATGAAGTCCTTGCTTAGTGTTTCTGGAACCCAGCACTGTGACAAGGATTCCATTACATCTGACTTCGCAATCTAGCTAGAAGGTGACTGGCCATTGTCTATTAACAGTGCTGAAATAAGGTAGTTAAACAGACAGCAGCTACTATATGCAGTGCAAAGCCTCGTCTGCTTAAAAAACACACTACAAATTTCAGCTGTGTAATTTCAAGTGTGACTTGTTAGTTCTGTTACTGGAGAAATTATGAATTTAGAACATAATTTTTCCACAACCTTCTGTTGATGGCTGTGGAACATACTTTTTGCCTTTATGATATTTTTCACAGCATATATGGAAAGTTCTTAGGACATATTTATAATTGGTTTATCTTGTCTTCTGTCTTGAGTCCTGGTAACTTTTAGCTTAAGTCTGTGAATTGTTCTATACTAGTGGATGTCATAATTTCAAACTTCCACCTGGACACTTAGACTAAACTTCCTAATTAGAGGCATCTTTCAATATTAACTCTGAAAACCTGATGTAGCACAACCCTAAATACCTATCTTCCATTACAGAGATTTTAATGTTTCCAGTATTAGGAAATACTCCCTCCACAGTACTGTGTTTGAGTTTTCCAGATTTTCTTGAGCTTTTCTTCTCCCATTAAACACATTTAATGGCAGTAGTGCTCACTGGTCTGATGGCAGATGTCATGCCTCATGCTTTCTGTGTGTGAGAACATGAAAAAGACTATTTGCTTACAGTGTTAAACGATCTTTTAAACAAAACGTAAGTTTCCAGGCAGGGATGCTGTATAGTGTTCTGATTGTGTGTCTACAGGTCAGTTTTGAGGTGCCTCTTCTCTATTTGCATTTCCTGTAGTGAGTCAGAAGCCGTAAACTTTTTGCAGGATTAGGACTTTAATCACAGTTCTTGTTTAGGTACAAGTAGTAATATTCAATAGAAGTGGGAGGGGAAAAAAAAAAAAAAAGACAAAAAAATAGAAAGAAAATTCAAAATTCTAAACCAAATGCATTAGTTCATCTTTTTCATTTAATGTCCATATAAATTGTGGTGCATAAATATTATCATAGTAGGTATATTAAAATGTTGTAAGTAGACACAAAGAAGTATCCTTATAAATAAAAAAATACCTTTTTCTTTTCTCAAATTACCATGAAAATTTAAGGTGCTTGTTGCCTGTTCTTTACAGAACAGGTGCTGTTCTATGCTTCCAGTGGAAATTCTTCCCCAGAAAACAAGAGGTGCTGCCAGTCCTCACACTGAATCTTAATTTTGTTTGGCAGGATGCTGCAGTACCTTAAACAGTACCTGAGGCCTTTAATTTATTTTCAGGTATACATACATGTGACATTTATACACCGTTTGATTTCAGTCTATTGATTCTGGGGAAATGTGCTGCAGATTGCCTTCACTTAGATGCTTCTCTATCACAAAGTGTTCTGTCAGTCGGAACTGACACAAAATTATTTTAGCACATGAAAAGATTTTGCTCTTAATTATGAGGCCTGAGACTAGATTATGAAGAGAAAAATTAATTAGCAAAATTACCAATATCTAAATAAAAAAATTCATCTTGGCTGTTCTGGTATGTCTCATCCAGTGTTACTGAGACCTGTCCTAAATCAGTATTTTAAAATTTGAGGGTATGTACTACCCTTCAATACTGAGCCCTAAGGTTTTGTTGGGCAATTGTTGAGCAACTCCCTTTTATCCTCAGCCTGTCTGCCTGGGGTTCTCTCATAGATTCTGAGTTCTCTCTCTCCACTTCTTTTCTGATAGGGATCTATGGTTCCCTTAATTGCAAGCTTTGCATCCATAGTGTTCAGTTGCTAGGAAAATAGTTCTAGTAGTTCTTTTGGTTGGTTGGTTGGTTTCCTCTCACCAGCAATGGAACATGTACAAGATGGTAGCCAAGCCATTCACTGTTAAAAGAAACAGAGAAATCAAGGCTTGTCTGGGAAATGTTTCTTTGTGAAAATAATTTTAATACAGAAATAATACTACATTTACATGGTTTACACACCATATATAATAACATTGATAAAATCCACAGTGTTTCCAAGCTACACATTTTCAGCATGGTCTTCGCTCAAAATGTACCACTACTTTGAAATTTATTCCAAGGAGCTGATTGTTGCAGATGGTCATACTAGGCAGCAATAACGTATCTAAGGTTCTTACAGTGTCTTTCCATGATGACAAACATTAACAAGCAGATTAATCCATGGCTTAATTGTAAGAGGTTACCCAAATAGCATGCCTTCAGAGCCATCTTTCCAAGCACAGCCTGCTGCAGAACAATTATTTTGGCCAGCACACAGGAGGAACAGGAGTCTTCATCTCATCTGTGATGCTGAGATCAGCCTGTGGTGATCCTGCAACCCTTGTTTAATTAATCCTATTTTGGCTTTAGACTTGTATCTCCTTTTGGCACAGCAAATACAGCTGTGCTGTGAATATTAGTGGAAACAGACATAACTGTGTTATGCACTCAGAAGGTTTTAATGCTGAATATTTATTCTTTTGACTCATTTCGTAGTTAATATGTGCAGGCATTTGTGACAGGTTGCTACTTGCTGACTGATTGGCACAATTAATTTCCATGTTCCAGTTGAGCTACAATCCTGAAATGCAGTTTGCTCATTCATTATGGGCTATTGCATATAAAGAGGAAAAAAAAAAAATCTCATTTGAAAAGTCACCTTTCCATCAGAGTCTGTCAGTCCTTTGGCTGAGATTTTAAAGTATTCAAGTGCCCTTCTACATCTTAGTTGGATGGAAGTTTTGAGAAATAGATCCATACCCTCTGTGGGGACTAAAAAACACACAACACAGTTCAGATTAATGAATTTGGAGATCCAGTGTTGTTAAATGTACACAGAATTCCTGTCTATGTTCTACCTTTTTGGTTTTGTGCCATTCCCTGTAGAGCAATATTAAAAACACTTCTTCGGTCCTACATCATGGCTCTAAGCAGGGCTTATTACTTCAAACACAATCTTGTGCTAATGCAGCTGTGCGACTTCTAGGCACACCAATTCATTTCTGTTCAAGTTGGAAGATAAACAGGGCTTATTGTGTTTCTCCTCATATGATCTTCATTGCTTCCAGATTTTACAAAGGAATAGTAATGCCATTTTACAATTACAGGAATCATTTTTGTACTGGTGCTCCTTGCATAGTGAAAGCAAGAACAAAATACTGGAAGACTACAAGGAGAACATGAAATAAATCATCACGTACTATTTGTTCACTGCTGCTGAAATCAAGCATCTCTTTAGGAGAGGATGAAGTAGATGGCAGTTGCATGAAAGTCAAGTACCTATCAACAATAATTGATGTTACCTGCTCCGAACTTTTGAAATCTTGGTATCATTAACTGTTTTGCTTTTGCTCTCTTTTTTAATAAGGCCTCTCAATCGGAGATTCAAGTGACCAGTGTTCTTTTGGGCCAGATAAGGCAGTACAAGAATAAAAATCCTCTCCAATTGACTCTACGAAGTGTACGATTTACTCATAGTATCATTTATTCCATGAAAGTATGCCTCTTCCAGCTCATTAGATGACAGAAACAGCCTCATAACTGTAACAGCTGCAGAAACAAAAAGTTCTAAATGCTGCCTTAGTCACTGAAACCGATTTTATATGCACTCTTTTGCTCATAAACTTAGTATATATGCAGAGAAATTTTCCTACTAGATCACTTCAAAGAGTTAATTTTCTTTATAAAAAGAAATTTGAATATTTTAATCTTCTGCTAATTAGTATAATTACAAAGAAAATGTAATATAGTTACACAGAAAATGCAATAGATTATGTAAACAGAAAATGATACCATCACATGGAACTTAATCAAGATCAAGTAAATCACGGGCCAATGTCATTGTTTAAACAAAAATGTGATCTTAGTTTAGCACAAATGAAATCTCTGCATTGCAATACAACACACAGGAGAGATTAAGTAAGAATTAAACAAGGAGTTGCTATACTGCATAAAGCATGTATTGTACTGCAGACCTCTAGGATAGAAATAAACAGCTTAATAAGTCGTTAATGAGGTGTAGGCAGCCTTTCAGATTTAAACAGAATAAATGTTAACAGAGAATTTTGTACCTAATGAGAAATACTATAGAATAAATAATAATTAAAAATATATCATATCAAATAAATAATATTCCTTCCTGTCTTGCTCAATTGGACCTGTGTGAGATGGTGACTCAGACATACCAATATTGGTAAATGTATGAGATTATTTCACTCTGCACACTAATAGAATTGCAGTGGATAACAATGTCTGGGTAGCATGTATATAAGTAACAATTACACTGAAGTAACTATAGCCCACGTTTCAGTGAAAATCTCGTAACTACTTTTACTTAGAATTTTATACTTTCTTCATTATTTTATATTCCAGGGATAATGGTTGCCATTTTACTTTTTCATCTTACGGTTATTACTGTTAGCATTTTTATTTTTTTTTCAAATGAGGTAATGTAGAACTGGAAATTCTTGGATCTGAAAGTCTTTTCAGTTATAGTACTGCTCTTCCCAAAAATATACACCAGTTTCAAAGCAGCATGACACAAGCTTTATCTACTTGTGGTGTTCTCGGGCTCCCCGAGAGCTTCCAGATCTTTGCAAAGGAGTCACTCTTCCTACATCTAGCTGGGCTATGGGTTGGAGTTGCAATTCTTACTACTTACTGGTCACTAGTGGTATCTTGTTGTTAAGACTAGCACCTAAAAGAAGAAAGTCACTTTGGCTGAGTAGCAAGTAATAAAAATTACTTGAAAGAAATCAGATAAAAGATGGATTGGATATGGTCTAAGCTAGGGTAACAATGTGGGAAAATATTTATCACAGGTCTTTGAAGTTTTTTCTCTCCTACTGCTTATCTCAATCAACTAGTAATTCTTAACAGCTCTTGGTGTTAGGACTCCGAACGTGAGGGTGCTTTTTCCATCGGTTGTTTTTCATACTAGCTCACAAAAGAGGCATGTCTTGTCTATTGAAAAGTTCATGTATTAGACTGCAAATTGATCAAGAGGAAGAAAGGCTGAAGACGTGTTAAAAATGGACTGAAAGCTAAGCTTAAGGGGTACTGAGAAGCATGAAGTATAGATTGTCACCTCTTGACAGTTTTCTCCAGAGAAAACTGAAAGCAAGAATTCATGCAGTACTAGAAACTGTTGTTAAAGTTAGTGGAACAGGAAAGTGTATACTCTGGGGACCCAACATCCTTCATCTGTCGTAGTAATCACATTGAGTGAATCTGTGAGAGGAACCAGGAGGACTGAGGTTGTGTTTTGCTTAAAAGGTCTTTCGTGTAGGAAAGATCCATCACAGATGTTTTATACTCAGCAGCCATGAGTTTTTCTCATGCAGCAAATAACAAAGCCTATAATTATAAGGTAATCCACAGGTCCAAAGAGAAGTGCAGGGCATGCTGAAGGCTAATTGATCAGATCTCAATGATGCCATGTGATTAACAGAGTAAATTTAAATATTTAAAACTGTATACGATCACAATGGAATCAATTTTTGTTGGCTTCTTACAGAGTAGTGATGGTATGTCCCTGTTCCTTGTAAGCATGTTTCCACCTACTAGGTAGACTCAATAGAGACGCCAAATATGGTTCAACCTAAGAGAGTCAAAATATTTCTGTTATTCTAAGAGCAAGTGCTCATTTCAGAGTTCAAATAGCCCAGCAGACAAATATTTGCTCCTTCCTTTCAGATAAGCATAGCTATGAGTATTGATGCACCAACTCCATTTAACAGAAATAAATCTTCATGGTACAAAAAAAAAAAAAAAAAAAAAATTAAGGAATTGTATAAAGTATTACTTACAGTCTTGACTCACTACAATCACGTCCCTTCTCCAAGTGACAGAAGTGGGTACAATACATTGTGCAGAAACAACTTTCAGACTGGCTACAGTCTTCGATTTCTAAACTTTCTGTTGCTTTCCTTGGGGTCCCCTTCTCTGATTTTTTCTCTCATTTTCAAGAGAGATGGTTAAACTTTTTCCATCTATGCTTATTACTGCAAATAATATTTGGACTTCATAAGAGTGTGTCGTCTCATTTCCTGTGTTCTTTTATCTCTGAATTTTCATTTATCATGTTCCCATTTTTTCAAATTACATTAATTTTATGCCTACTCCTTTCACTCTTTTTAACATATCTCTTTGCTTTTCCCTGTCCATTATTCATTTTCCTATCTTCTTGTTCCAGTTTTGTTTAGTAATACTGTTTTCCTGCATGACTTAACATAAAGACCAGAAATCCTCAAAATACTTGTGACACTACTTTGAAAAATCTTCAGGAACAGTGAGTCTTACACATTTTTGGTTTCTGCACATACAAAATGTGTAACTTACCTGATACAAATTGATGTAGTGAGCCACATTTCTGAATGTTAGTATGAGATTTTTACATTTGAACTGACCGAAAAACATGAATGCAACTGCAAAACTTGCAGCTAGTTTGATAACAACTCCCCCCAAAACAGAAGAAGATTTTTTCAAAGTTTTTGTCAAGCTTGCTTTATAGTAAAGGAAGAAACTCATAAAACATCACCCTCTGGTTATCTAAGCAATGCGTCTTTGTAGTGTCACAAAGTCATCTTCAGTGGGAGGGTTGTTTGAAAATATTTACTGTATCATAAATAATTGCATCCCATTCCTTGCCTTTTTAATTTGTGACTTTTGATGCAACTTTGGAGTTTGTCTGGTCCCACTTATGGCTGAAATCTATTGGAAAACTTCTCTCAGAAACAAAAGCCACTTTGTAATTTTATAGTATTAGAATTGCGGTACAGGATTTAAGAAAACCCAAACAAACAAACCATCTCAAAACCCCCACCAAAATAATTGCACCAAAAAACAAAACCCAATTTTTTTTTCATGTTTTCATAAAATAATTAGAATTCTTTCACGCTGACATTAAGAATAAATGCATTCAGTTCAAAACTACTGTAAGAATAAATCTACGATGATTCATCGTCAGGGTGGAGGCCTTCACATATGGTATATTGCATGTACTTGAGCATCTCTATTGGAAATCTACAACTCCTTGGTACTATAATGGGTTTGGATTAACTCGCTTTTTATTTAAACTGAAGATTTAACATTTTCTTGATGTATTTTGGGGCACATGTTTTACTGATTATAGACAGTTAAGATGTTAGTCATTTGTTCTTTTTTTGCTGTGTCATACTGGGCTTCTGCAAATAACTTTTTGGACAGTCCTCACTTCCATTCTTCCAGACTAATGACATAATTAAAAAGAAAAATTGTTGTATTTACTTTTGCTTTTAAAGGCTGTACTGTGTAGTACAGTGCTAATGTCAGGTATTGCTTAAATGCACAAAACTGACATTGCAGAGACCAAGATAATCTTGTTCACACAGTATTATATGCTCTTTAGGGTTTTTTTTTACTCATAGAAAATAGACTGACTGGAAATATTTTAAGTTTTTAGATATTTCCTGACCCATAGAATCCATTGTATTCTGAAAAGTATGGTGGTTTTTTGCTACTTTTGATTTGGTTTGGTTTTTATTTATGGAAGAGGTGAGTGTATTGTTTTCCTCTCTTTGGTTTATAAGATAATCTTTGATGGGAACTGGGAAATAAACTAATTAAGCAGAGGTAAAATATGCAATTGCTAAAGCAAATCAGCAAGTAGTAGGTAACAAAAATCGCAACAAAATGGTCTGGGTCTGGAAAGCTTCCTTTTGCTCTTTATTAAACTTAGTGTGTACTGTAAGCTCTTTTTCATCTTTCTAGTTGCAAACGACAAATTGAGGATTTATAAAAGGGTATGTTTTGGTAACATAAAAATTAATTGGATAGTTATGTGCTGTATTTGATATTGCTGAACACTGTAGATGACACTCAAAGGTCAAATTTCTGTCCTCAAACAAAGCTGTAGTAAATGAACCTGGGGAGACATTTACTGCTAAGGTTTAACTGGGTTTACTTGCGTAAAATTTTAAATCCAGTTTAGATACTCTAATTGAATAAAACAAAACTGAAGTGGGGCTAACGTGGGACTATTTCTTTTGTTCTCAAGCGAGAGGAATTTATCCTTTGCATAGCTAAGACACAGGGTTTTGCAGCTGAAATGAAACTGCCCTGCTATGTTATGTAGTTGAACCATGTTCCTGTTTGATATATACACCTGCAGTTTTGCAAAAATAAACTCCCCACCATCTATGGCTAAACTGAAAAATGTCTCCTAATCTACCTCTTAAAAAAGAATATTTGAAAGGCATTTAGAAGGAGTACATTCAAATCCAGTAGCTTCAGGCTGTTCCCTCTCTAGTTTTTTTTTAATAAGCGTTTTTTCTCAGTCTTTCAAAATTGTTCTTCCAGAGAACACAAGGGGTGTTTTGTCCAACTTTCATAAAAATTGACTGTCTTGTCTTATGTGATTATCTGTACTGTACAGAGTATTTGCCTCTGAGATTTCACAGTGTTGCTTGTTAAGTTGATATTAATTGCATTTTGGACAGAATAAACATTAGGTTGAAAACTGAGTTGTTTATTATCCCAGGAGATGCATTTATCATTAAATTAACAGGAAACACTGTCAGAATTTCATTGTAAAAGGACCCTAGGAAACTCTGCAAATTGACGGATCAATAGTCATGGCAGCTTTCTATCAATGTGCATCAAAGTTTTTCCTGTGTTTCTTTCATTGTTTTAGTAAGTTAAAATAGCAGATGAAAAAAGAATGCAATTCTTCAAAAAGTTGTCCTACTTCTGTGTTAGAAAATATTTTTATTATTATCTTTTATTCCTCCTGCATGTTTCATCTTAAAGTATTACCTCTCTTGCTTTACTGTAGTTTTACATTTGACTTGCTAGTTTGGTTTTTTTTTTAATGTTTTCTCATTTGAAAGTTAGTTAGTTTTTCTTTAATCCTTTTGGTCTGTTCCTTTAACATGCTAGGCTTTTAAAATCAATTTTGTTATTTTTTTGTTGTCAACAAACCTTTATTCAAAGATTTCAGTGTGTGATCATCACCACCCTTCACAATCACCCCAACAGACATGTGAAAGATGTATACTGTGTCACTCTCTAAAATTCTATGAAATGGAAATTTGGAAAAACCTAAGAATCAGAAATCCACGAGAGATGTGAATGAGTTAATGATCCCACATCTTACTTTGGGTCATGGAGAATACAGAATTAGGAGTTTTATATTCTTGTCAAATTTTAAAAAGTAGATGAGCACTGAACAAAGCTATTTCAGGATTGTAGTTCCAGCTAGTTTTTTAATGTGCATGACTTTTTCCTTTTGTTTCAATTTATCTATAATACCTTAGTCTTTCTTGGTACCATTTTAATCTTTATAATGAGTCATATCCTTAAGTTCTTGTCCAGATATGTCTCCTTGTACCTATTATTTTAGATTGCTAAGTCGGATGAATTCTTTCATCTGTAGTACTTAAATTCAGTGGCATTCGAAAATCCATGTCTTTTTGGTATATATACTGTTAAGCACATTAGTAGCAGTTTAGATAAGAATAGAAATTATGAGCAGTTACAAATTTCTAATGGATTTGGGGGAAAAATTTTTAAACAAAATTTTTCTAGTGATACTCTCCGGCTGCATATTTGCAATGTTTATTTTATCCATATTCCCAGTTTGTCTGCAGATGGTATTACATAATGTTTCTATAGTTATCTTTCTTCCTGATGCAAATGATCATTGTAAAACTAAAGAATTTAACAATACAAAATGGTAACCTTTGTAGTAACTGAAGGTGAGAATGTTTTGACGTATGTCTATCTTGTTGACACTTAAAACAGCACAGTTTTGTCATATCATTTTTGTTATGCAGCTAAGCTAAATTGATTCTAAATTGATGCTATGAGAAACTGATTTACCTGTTCCTTTTTTTCCTTTTTTTTTTTTTTTTTTTTTCAGCAAAATATAACGGTTTTATCTGGAAGGAAAATACTATCACTACTACCATTTATTTCTTTAGATTTATGTCTATGCAAGGGAAAGTGCCAGTCATATGTTCTAGGCATCACTGTAAAATTACTTTTCAGGAAATTAAAACAAATCAGCAGTTTCTTCAAATCTACAGGCCAACCAATCAAAACCAGTAAAGACTTTGTTTTCTGTCAGTAGTTGTTCCTAATGATATATTTGTTTGAAGGATCAGAGATTTAAATTATATGCTTTAGAGCACTGCTTTCTCAGGTGCTTCCCTTATTTTTGCTGTATTAATCAGAACAGAATTTCAAAGTAACCTCAATACTTACATGTTTTTGAAGACTACATTTCTCTTAGTCACTGAAATTGTTCACAAACTTGTAAGAATGGGTTGCAACAAAAGGAAGTAAATGTCAGGGTCTAGAACCTGAAGGACCAGAGAAAGAACAAAGGAATTATAGTCAGAAAAAGACCAAATAGCTAGAAACAGTGAAACGAAGGTCCCAAATAAAATCAGTAGAGTACGTGGATAGATTTTTTGCTGGTATGTGTAGAAATACCTAGGAATTTTGCCTGTGGTTACACCACATATGAATTATTGACTCTTTCTTCACTTGTGAAGTAAAAATCATTTATAATGTGACATTTTCTATATAACTACAACCAGAGGTTGTCATGTATACCTGCTTACAGTCCCACACACAAATAAATGTGCAATTAAAAGTAATTTATATTGAAAAATCCTCTGTAGGGCTGAAAGAGAAACATTTTACTGCTCAAGAACATGGTCTATTTCTTGAGCTAAAGGTAAAGCCTTGTGCAAGCACATTCTGCAGGAAATCTCTCATACTTGATGTGCAGTTCATTTCTTATCCAGCCCCAGTCTGCTATTATTCTCCAACCAATGTTCTTGGGCTAATATCAATATTGATTAACATTTTTTGCACTTCCATCAACTGTGTGGGGAGTGCTCCACAGAAAAATATCTACACTGAATTTCATCATTCAATGGAACTTTTCTTATGGGCTAGATATAATATGGTGGTTTTTCCCATACCACAAGCCTTAAATAAAAAATAGTTTGGGGATATTGCCATAAGAAAGAAAATTTTTTGTCTCTCTGTTCTAGCCTAAAGATGAGAAAGTAATCTTTTCTACCTTCTATATGGATGCATCCCATCTTTTTGTGAAGTTTATTTTCCTAGACAGAAGAAATGATTTATTGGAGTGGGAATAATTAAATCCTTTAAATGAAAAGCAGTAATTAAGAAAACAACCACCACAAACCTAGCTTGATTTTGCTTGACCTTCATATTTGTTGTGGTTTGAGCTCAGAGGGCAACTAAGCACTACTCAGCTACTCGCTCTCCCCTTACCCCCCAGTGCTGGGAAGGAAAAAATAAAACAAAAGGCTTGAGACTCGAGATAAGGTCAGAGAGGAATGACTCACCCATCATGGTCATGAGCAAAAGACAGACTCGTTAGGGAAAGAAAAAAAGAATATAAGTTGAATACAGACACTAGCAACAACCACATGGAACAGACAGAGTAGGACTGTGGGAAGCATTATCACACCTGAAAGCCACCTTCCCCCACCTCTCTCTTCTTTCCAGGCTCATCTTTGCTTCTGCTATCTCTACCTTCTCACTGCCAGTGTTGCAGGGGGAAGGGAATGGGGGAGTGTGGTCTGTCCTGCCGCTTCTTTCACCTTGGTGGAAAGCACTCTACCCCTGCTTCAGCACGGTTCCCTTCTTACCGGAGACGTTCCTCCACAAACTTTCTTCAATATAAGTCCCTCCCACGGGCTGCAGCATTTCCCGAGTTGCTCTGGTATGGGTCACCCCCACGTGTTGCAATCCTCCCAGCACCAA